>NC_089175.1:1764299-2079166 GCF_947507565.1 Oscarella lobularis
CGGGTTCAGGCGACGCACGGCTAACGAGCGGCGATCTCGGTATCCGTCCGAGAACGAGCGACGAGATGAACTTACTCTTTCCCCCCGAATTTCCAACGCGACGTCTTCGCATCATGTCGCGTCGTGCACTCGGCGACGGCTTCTCTCGGCGGGGAAAACTTCCTCTTCTTTCGTTCCCGGTCCTTCTTCCATGATCTCCAATAGATTTGTCACCCGTTCGTCGATCGCTTCGAGATTGCCCGTGTGCCAGACGGCGCGCAGGAGCTCGCGACGCTTGTGAATTTCGTGGCCCCACTTCTGATCGTCTTCGTCGTCGCTTCCCTCCAAGTGATTCACCATCTCTTTCGCCTGCTTGTTGATGCGAACGCCGCGCTTTACCGCACGCTTTTAGGATTTTCAGCTCGGCTATCATCTTTCGACGCGGATGCTTCTTTCTCAGGTTTTGCAAGTCGACATGCGATTTTTCGTGGAGGTGGGGAACGCTCAACGCGCGACGCGCCTGACGAATCAACTGACGTAAGAACATCGAACCGCCAGCTGCGGCTAGAAAGAAAATATAATGTATCACGATTTATTCATTTAATGATTATGTAAATTATTACTCTTACCTATTGAGAGTGTTGTTGTCAAGGCGATGTGCGCAGCGACTATAAAACGTCCGCCGGTCATCCCGTCGGTTGTTCCAGCTGTAAATCCGTACCAGGCAAACCACAGGATGAGGACACCTATAGGTTCCGCTCATTGGTAATACTTAATTAGGTTACCATAAATTGCTGACCCAGAGTTGCCAGATATTCATCTTGCTTTTCTGCAGGTCTCTTTGATTTTCCAGCGAACACAACGCAAACGACGGCGGCCACAGATCCCAAGTAGTGAATGACTACTGCACCTACGCACATACGAACTTATACTTATTTGATACCACAACTAAGATGAACTGACCAGCAAAATCGAGAAAACCATTGCTACCAAATATGCCGGGATGATCATCAGACAAGCCAACGCTGCTGAGCCAGCCATTCTTATTCCACACCCACTGAGCGGCAAACGGATGCACAAAGGCTAGGGGTAAAAAATTCCATGGCAATTTTCTCACGTGACAAAAACAAAAAACAACAGGGCGTGGCTTTAGTGATTGATAGAGGAAACAATGGGCGTCGATTCAAAGCGTAAACGCCCTTCCGGGTCGTTTCCGGGATCCAAAAAAGCCTTCTTTTCGAACTTTTTCTTACCCGTTATAGCGAGCGTGCCGAGAGCGTAACCGACGACCTGAACGCGTCCGACGACGGCGCCCGTCACGACGGTCGCCGCGTTGGCGGCGAAGGCGAAGTGGAATTCCCAAAGGGCCGTCGCTTCCGCATCGGACGGCGACTCTTCGTGATCGTTGAGCTGGTAGTTACCGAAGCTAAACGTCGACGTCGCGAAAATGATGTTGTAGCCGACGAGCCAAAAGGCGAGCGCCCCGACGACCGTGTCGACGACTTTCATGCGAAGAAGAAGACGTCGATCGATGGGACCGAGACTGCAGCCGCCGTATTCGAGCATAACGAAGCCGGCTTTCATGAAGAAGATGAGAAAGGCGGCGATTAGGACCCAGGCGAAGTCGATTGCGTTGGCGACGTCGAGAACGTCGTCGTTGAGGCAGTCGATGAGGCAGGCGGTCGCGTTCGGCGCGCACGTCGCCTTGCAGTTGGTTTCGTGCGAGATGACGCCGCTCGACGTCGTCGAACCGTGGGTCGACGTCGAACCGCCGGCCATCGTCGTCGTCTGGTTGGGGCGAAAACACTTGGCACGCACGCGCAGCGCGCGAATAACTCGACTTGGACGCGAACAAAATGGCAGAGGGCGCTTCCTTCCAGTGGCTTTGTTGTCATTAGTCGATGACGTAGACGAAGGAAGCGCTTTCGTCACGCCACATAGGCGTGAGTGACAGCTCTAAGGAGGAGACTTCTTCGTACGAAATTTCCTTTTTTACTCACATACGTACACACTCTTTAATGTAAAATTCAACAAATTGCAGTCAGTAAAAGCCCTTCTCTGAAACTTTAAAACTACACATATACAATAACGGATCTTGAAATTCATTGCAGGCAACAATAATATCTAGTGACAGCTGATTATCTTGCTCCATTCTCATCATGTCCTTCCAAAATCCGCCTGCGCATGAGTCGCCGGAACGTCGCTCTCGACAAACGACTCGGGAGCGGCGGCGGCGGCAGCAGTGCGACTGGCATCAAGCATCTCACTAAAAGCGGTTTGAAGACAATTTTTCAAGCGTTCATACGATATCACAACGACAGATTGCTCATCTCTCGAAACGAGGCAAACCTGCTCCGGAGACGCTGAGTCGAGCTGATAGATAAATAAATAAATAAATAAATAAATAAATAAATAAATAAATAAATAGTCCCATCATAGCTAATTTACCTTATTAAGAGTTTGGATCACGTGAGACAAGTCGATCCACGGCGCGCCTGTGTCGGAGACTTGATGGAAAAGGTAGTCGCGAAAGAGTTTCAATAGATATCGATCGCCAGTCTCAGACCACGAGGGATCCATCTGAAATCTAAAACAGATACACCTCACACCAATGAGGCAGATAAATTTTATCTCTTTTTACTCTGGTCTTTCGTTTATGGTGCCCAGCTTGGCTAATAACCGAAACAATCGCCCATTTTCCATCTCCTGTTTAATGATTATAAAATGTTAATTTGAGCTTTGGCGTTCACCTTTATTAATTCGGATTCCATAAAGTCGGTCTGCGTGAAAGAATTCTCAATCTGCGTATAAAATCGCGCCCCAATCATGGGCATGATGTCGGCTATCGTTCGCATTGACTGCTGACTGCTCAGCAAGCAACTGGAAGCAAGAAAAAATATTTATACATACATATATATTTGATTGACATACACAATCAAATTCTTCAAATCAATGCTGTAATTAAGCGTTATCGTTTCGAGCGACTTGTGGAGCTGATCTTGCCGATTCGCTGCGAGAGAATTGCACGCGAGAGAGAGGAGAATCTGACCCAATGCCATGAGGTCTTCATGTTGATGACGACTGAGAAGAGCCGCCGGGTTCTGGACCTGATTGAACGTCACGACGTCCATGACGCCAACGCAATTCAATCTGAGTCTTACAAAAAAAAGAAATATGTATAAGGTCATTTAATTATTTATTGTGACTTCTCTCTACCTCGTTTTTCCCGTTACAAGAATTTTCGTTATGTCGAGTGCTCGAACGGCGAGGCCCTGTTCGTGAATTGCTTTCACTGCGGCAGTCAGCTGAATGCAGTACGTCCACAAGAGGTTCTCGGGTAACAACGACGAGGACGACGAGCCGGATGCAAACGGTTGCGACGATCTTCGTGCCAATGACGATGACGACGACGACGACGACGACGACGAGTACATGCCTCCTAGAATTCAAAATAATTGCTAATCGGAGGAAGTCGTTTCTCCCACCTTGTCTCGATCTCGCGCTAGGCGACGCGAATTGATGCGCGGCAAGTGTCTCCGCTCCGGGATGATAGTCGTGCGTGAAAATGAGACCTTTGCGTAACACACTAATAATCAACCATCCTCCACCGCCGTGGCGTTCGCTGTACTATGATCTCCGAATTGCTTCGTCGTGAAAACTTCTCGTAGGGAAACCACGTTGGGATGATTCAGCTTTTTCCATTGTTCGACGCGTTGCAGTGACCGGGCGCTGCTGAGACGAAAACCTGAAATGAAGCGATGGACGCGTGAGAATGTTTGATGCAACAAGCTGCCACTACCACTGCACCGTGGATTCTTCTTAGTGCATAGAGTACACTGTTCTTCATGCTGACAGCCTTGTAGCAAGTCGTCTTGAAGCCAAACGGTCCCGGGCCCTAGAACAGAAGACAGACGAAAGATCTCATTTTTTGCCTGATGCTGACAGTTAAATTAATTATATAGCCAAACGCTCACCTTTTCTTTTCCCATTACTGGCTCAAGAGGACAAAGGGAGTGATATCCTTCGAGTTCCTGAGGGATATCTACTTGCGCCAATTAATTTATTTCTGCATCTGCATCGAAGTTAACCGTCCATACCACTCATTTCTGAAGAGACGAAAGATTGGGCGACCATCTGACGATGTACCAATTCCTAATAGACGAAATTTCAATAGGACGTCAATGTGATTGACGTCAAACGGTAAAGATACGTGTCTCAGTTCTTCCATCATTCCATATCCAGCTTGAGTCGACGTCAAATGAGCGACGTGAGACGGAGGCCCATTGTAGACCCTCCCATCGGGAAACGTAACCATCTAAAAGAGCAAACAATCTCCCCAAAGAAAAGCCATCGAGAGAACGTCGACTACTGAAGTCTGAGGATAGTAGAAAGATGCTCCCGCTCCGCCCACCATTCCATCCTACAAAAAAATACATTCTATAAATATAATAAATATTATTAGTTGATTGATCTCACCGGCTGTCCCGTCATATTCTGGTGATGAGGATGATGGTGATGATGAACGAATGAGTTTTCAGCATACGCTCCATCGGCGGCAGCGTTATACGCGTACATTCCCGTCGGCACGAAAGCGTGCGCTCCCGGATTAGGCTAGATAGAAAAATTTTCCCGCCGCCCAATTGATATACATAGATCCCTTACAGGTTTCACGCGACCGTGACCGTAAACGTGAGGACTGGGACCGACTGTGGAATAATAACGCTCTTTAGAGTGCGCGAACGCACGAATTTTTTTTCCATTTCGTTTTTTTCTCGCCTTGACCGTAGTCTCTTCCGTACGCGCTCGGACTGCGACTGTATTTGTACATTTGCGGCTGGACGCCGTGCGGCGCGTTGCGCGTTTTTGGTCTGCGCGAAAGAAACGAATATTTTTCTTCGCGATCGTGCGATAAATATTTCGCGTCAACGTTCTCGAACCCCTGCGCGGGAACAAAGATTGGTCGCGTGTTCGATTCGGTGACGTATCGATCGCCGCGAGGATAGGCTGACGTCGTTGTCATGCCGGGACCGAAAGGGGCCCCTCCGAAACGAATTCCTCCCGGTATGGGTTCTTGCATCAGATTGAAGAGCCGTCCGTCGCCGACGGACGTCGTCGACGCTTGTGACGCCTTTTTTGAGGAAAAAGAGGAAAGCAAATCCGGGATCTATCCAGGTCCCGGTTTGAGAATTCCGTCTTACCCTTACCGTACCCCCAGGGGCCCCTACCAGGTCTTACCTCGTTACAGTCCTAAGTTTAGTCCAAAGTTTGAAAAGAGAGTATTTTGCTTTTAATTTATTAATTAAAGTGCTGAGCCTCTGCCTGTAGCAGACTATTTTACAAGGTAAAAATCTTTTTGAAGCCTTTAGTGGCTTAAACTTTGACATTTATTAGTACGTTGTACTGTAGAGTCAGTAGTAGTAATTACTAGTTCCGTCATACACGTACCACGTGACAAATTTCGCCTGTACAGTAGGAGACGAGCGCCTGCGGGAATGGAGCGGTGCCAAATTTACACGCTGTCGCCTGAGTCATTTTGCTAATTTTCTCGAGTTGCGGGATTGAGCACCATGCTGAGAGCTAGTGCTTATCCTCTCCAGTGGCGTAGAAAGATCTTTTCTAGTGAGGGGGCTGCGCGCGCAATTTTTTTTGGGACCATGCCCACATAATAGTGCACTCTGAGGTTGATTTTCGCTGTTCTAAAGTGGTTAGCTAAATAACTGGATATCCGAATATTTCGCGAATAACTAAACTCTCATACTTTCCGAAATATAGCTCGATCTCCGACTATTTGCTGCAGCAAATTTTGCAGCAGTGAAAATTAGTTCTAGATTGTCCGTTCTCTCAGGCTAAATGTACATCAAGAATAGGTTATTGAGACGTTCCGAAGTCATAGAAAACCGTCTGGATTCGACAACTTCACAAGGGAAGAGAAGTACAGCTCTTTTAGCTGTGGCGCTAGTGACGGGTGGTGTACGCTCTAACCAGTAAATCAAAGGCAGAAGGGCTTACAAATAAAGTTATAGGTAAAAAAATTCAAGGGGGGCTGCAGCGCCCCGGCTCCTACGCCTATCCGTCCCTACCACTCTCAATGTTGTCTTGTCCTTGTCCTTCTTTCAAGTTGAGTCTCTATCAGGATACATCAGAGCTCAGAGCCGGCCCGGCCCGACTCGAGCGTTGCAATAACTTGGGCGGCAGTGTTTATAGTTCTTAGGTACACTTCCCGCGTTCAGTATAATAGCATGTTTCATGCAACGGTTGCTGTGGTCAGCATTAAATTACATTGTGTACAGAAACTCCATTAGACCGGCCCGCTGTTACGCGCCGCCGCCGCCGCCGCCGCCGCCGTCATCGGTCGTTTTCTTACGCCGATAGCCTTTTCGAGATCGGCTCACGACTGATGAATTGTTGATCTTCGGTGCAGTTCGCGTTAGTACATAATTAATTAAACAGGACCGATCCAACGCATGGACAAGCTAGAGGGAGAGACCCGCAGCTTAATTAATTATTAGTGTTTTTTGTTTTGCTTTTAACTACCAGACGGATGTGGTTGCAAAGTCTGAACGCAGCTTCGGGCGCACTATGAATAAGCCTGCGTTCGCGTAATCTTATCACATTCTTATCGTATGTTTCTTTTCATTCCTATGTTTTTTTGACTAGCTTGCAGCTATATTGGCGCTGAATTGAGACGTCAATCTTCCCTGTAGACATTCATTTATCTTAATTGACTAAATCACGCGGCTATTGCTTCTACAAGGCCTCAGGCTTTTTATCGTGGTGGGCGTGGCCACAACAGCTATATAATGAAGAACAGAGAAGGAGACGAGACAGTCACAAGTTTCTGGAGAAGGATACGACGTTTGCAAGGTATAAATAGCACGAGCCATGAGTGATAGTACGATAGAAACGTCGCTGGCTATTTAATTATGTTTTATAGCAGATTCTATACGATACAATGCAGTCTTTTTTCTTCTTGGTTGCTTCAGCAGGTACAGTAAGCGCTTCACAAATCAGCATGCAGTTTCGAACTGCGAATAATACGTTAGATTAGTGAACGCTGATTTGGGTTTTCTATAGTTTTGATTCTCTGCACTTACGGGACCGAGGTCGCTACTAATAAAACCGAGCCCAACGATGATCTTTACCTCAAGCGCAATCAATACTTAGTTGAAGGAAAACTTACCCTCAAATGCTGGTCGGATGCTGGCAGTTCGTGTGAACCGTTTGGGTATCTCAGTTTTATTGGCGACGGTACAACTGTGATAGTGTGGAAGTACGCAGAAGGTACTTTGTCTGTCCGGGAAGACACCGTCATCGAATATCCTATATCTGTTACGTTCCCTTCTCGCGTGAAAATGCTGCAGGTGAAAGGAATAATAGAAGAATACGACACCTCATCAGGCAACGACCTTCTTGGAGAATATTCTCAAATCTATAATCCTCCCAGCGTGGGAGAACACTACACCATAAGGTCCAGCTGGCCAACCGGAGGAACAGCCGTTTACTTCACGGTGACTCGGGTGTAGATCCAATCTCGGAGAAACGTAACGAGCGAACGTTGTGTGCTTTCTCGCCTCTCTTAATGTTTTGTTTGTTGTCGTGTTTGTCACGTGCGTCGTTTCACTGTTATATTTGATGTTTGTCCGAGCGAGTGAAGAGCCTCGGTTGCAGAAAAAAAGATCTTTGTCGGTCACAGCGGCGTCGAATCGTACTGTAATGAGTCTCTTGTGTCACCGTGCTCGGGCGAACTGGTCCATGTTGACTCATGCACATAGATCTACCGGCGCACTTGCACTTGTTCTTCTTTGCTTGTTTTAGACCAGGTGGGCTGGCCCGTAGAAAGCAGTTGATTGAAGAGTGGGCTGCAATGATTGCGCGTTCCCTGTACTATGAAAATTTCTCGTAGGAAAACCACGTTGAGATGATTCAGCTTTTTCCATTGTTCACCGCGTTGCTTGCAGCGACCGGGCGCTGCTAAGACAAAAACCAAGCAATGACGTGACAAAAGATTGATTGGTCGCGTGTTCGATTCGGTGACGTATGTCGTTGTCATGCCGGGGCCGAAAGGGGCCCCTCCGAAACGAATTCCTCCCGGTATGGGTTCTTGCATCAGATTGAAGAGCCGTCCGTCGCCGACGGACGTCGTCGACGCTTTTGACGCCTTTTTTGAGGAAAAAGAGGAAGTAAATCCGGGATCTATCCAGATCCCGGTTAAGAATTCTCACCTATTTTCACAAGGTGGATGTTTGTTATTGCTCCTACTGTACGACCGTCGCAGCATTTTATTTTATACGAAGCTTCTTGAAACCTTCAGTAGCTTTAAACTTTGACGTTACAGTACTATAATTAAAATTGCTATGATGTCTAATTTCTTTCTCTGTTTTACTAAAATAAAATCCGTGATTTTTGCAGAGTGATAATATAGGGAGGACCAATTTTGAACACCTCCTACTTGCTACGTCAACAACGAAAATCCGGGCTCTGCTGTTCCGCCGGACGTTCCGCAGCGATGCTTCTTCAATCCCGCTTGTCGTTGAGTAACGGGACTTCTCGTGGCGGCCGAGATCGCCTGCGTAAAGTCGTCAATTCGGCGTCTCGTCGCTCTCGATTTCTTTACGGGATTTTGTTGGTCGTCGCCTTCGTCCTCATCTGCATCGCCGAGAACGCGTTTATTCAGTACCTTGAACCAGTCAGTAGTTCTACGGGCACAAGCTGCAACAGAAAACTTCGCTCGAGCGAAGTTAAGGCGGCACTAGCGGAACTGGACCGGACACAAGAAAAATCACCCGATATGGAAAGTCCAGATACTGACTCAGAAGCGGATGCAACTTCAGAAAAGAAAAATCCTGACGAAAATTCCAAACCCGACGACGTTCCAGATAAACCTGCAGAAGAGAAAATTCCCGACGAAAAGCCTAAACTCGAACCTCCAAATAAAAAAGTTGAATCACCGCCAAAAGAAGTTCAATCACAAAACGTCGAAAAAACAGCTTCAGAAGCGAAAACTCCCGACGAAAAGGCCCAACCCAAAGCCCCCGATCAAACGTCCCCGGAAAAAGTCGAGTCAAACGTCGCCGTCTCCTCGCCGCCGTGGGAATCATTCGGCTGCGGCAAGTCGCACCCGATTCTATCCTGCCAAAAGAGTCGCGTGCGTTCCTTGTTGGATCAATTTCGAGTGCCGAACGAAAACGATTTCAAGCGCCTCGTCGCACTCCGCCAACGCCACGCCAAGTGCGCGATCGTCGACGCCGTCGACAAGGTCGCCGCGAAAATTCACGGCGCCGAAATCGACGCCGCCGACGTCGTCGTGCGCGTCAACGAGGCGATGTCGACGGGCGACGGACGCGTGCGCGGAAAGCGCGTCGCCGACGTGGTGATCGCCAATTCGAGAGTGAGTCGATGTCCGACTCTCAGTCGCGATTCGAGTGTTTTGGTGCTACGCGTCGGCGAGCCGACGGACGTCGATAAAGTGTTCGTGATGGATTGTCATAATCGGTATCGCACGAAGACGTTCTACGTTTCGTCGGAGGTGAAGAAAGCGGCGTCGACTGTCTCTTTGCAGTATCAGTCGAAATTGCATCTGAAAGCGGAGAGCGACGTTCCCACGACGGGATTGATTGCTGTTGCTTGGGCGCTGCCTCTTTGCGATGAAGTTCACTTCTATGGTTTTGGTTTTGATGGGCCGGATGGTAAGTTTACGTATTTTAGCGAGGATGTCAATTCGGATAAACTGAAGCCTTTTCAATTGGTTGACTATGATGTCGAACACGCCGTTTTGAAAGAAATGGCCAAAGGAAAGTTTGTTGACGAAATCAAGGATTTGCCTTCATCAAAAACTTACGGAAAGGTTATTGTGCACGAATAACTCTTGCTACCACAATTATATGATATATATGTAGTCAATAACGCTGTTAAAATTGCAGTGGAAAAACCCATAAATTTTTGAAAAACTTACGATCAAGGTTACTCACTGCCAAGTCAAGGTTACAGCCAACGCTGTGGACTTCTACAGTACTAAATTTTTTTGTCTACTTCTCTTGACCACAAACGGTGCTTGTTGGACGCATCTCTTTGGTAGGTTCATGCCATACCACAAGAAATGGCTAAAGGAAAGTCTGTTGATAAAATCACGGATAAAATTGCGTCGTCACGAACTTATTATTCGCAGTTGCTATGTATCTTTGTGTGTGGGAGGGGCGTCGGAAGCCCGTACAACGATTCGAAAAGCGACGATTTGAATGGGGTGCGGGCTCTCCAAGCGGCCTCTTCCTATTCTAACCGAAGGCGAAAGACGTGCGTTGTCCTTTTTTCGCGTGATTTCGACCGCTAGACGTCTCCTTCGGTAGGATTGCGCGCCACTCTCCTCATCCAGCGATGGTATCGACGCCAAGTGGCTCGAATCGTCGCCAAGCGAAACTGCAATTGGGCGATATTCGAAGAAATCGAATACGTCGGCGAACAAAATCAGCAGAAGGCGAGTCGTCGTCGATTAGGCCGTTGGGTATTTATCCTTTGCGCGTGACGTCAATGACTCTGCAGTTGCACAGGTTTTTCGCTTCGTGCCTCGAGATTCTTCCAAAATACGGTACATGGAAAATAGTCGTTATTTAATAATCGGCTTCGTGACAGCTGGGTTTTTAGCTCAATTTCTTCCATCGAGTCTAAATGGTAATAATATTTTAATTAATTAATTAATTAATTAATTGGTGTTCTTCTTTGCACAGGCTTAGATGCCTTTAGTGATGATCCCAACGATATAAAAGTTGAGGACGCTTACGATGGGATTCACCTCGACTTTCCACTCACTTTGAAGTCCTTGAAAATCGTTCTTGAAAGTTTTCGAGCGAAGCAGGCACGCAACAAATCGAATATAGATCTGACGATTGATAATGACGTGCCAGGTGTTGCACGCCAAGTACGTGCTCAAATTGATTCAAGAAGCTAAGGGAGTGCTTCGAAAGCAGCCAAACATAAATCGCGTATCAACTCAAGTAACAGGAGAAATCACAGTCATTGGTAAATGGCATAGGGAAAATCAATATCTAATTCTCTATTATTATTATTATTATTATTATTAGGTGATATTCATGGGAGGCTTCATGATTTACTCATTATTTTTTCTAAGGTATGTGTACACTGATATCAGTTCTAGGGGGTAGGTCCTGTATTTCTCTCGCTAGAATGGATTGCCTTCTTCTACTAATCCTTATATATTCAATGGAGATTTTGTCGATCGAGGACGAAATTCCACCGAAGTTGTTCTGATACTTTTCATGCTGCTACTTCTCTATCCGAATGCCGTCTATTTGAATCGCGGAAATCACGAAGACTATCTTCTCAACATAAGGCAAAAAATATCTCAAGACGTCAGTTTCTCTGTTAGGCAACGCGTGGACATGCCATTTTTTTAGATACGGTTTTACTAAGGAATTGACGGTGAAGTACGGAACGTCATCTGGTATCCTTATCCGCGCGTTTCGCGACGTCTTTCGATTTTTGCCTCTGGCCTGTTTGGTCGACAAGCGAGTCCTCGTCGTCCACGGCGGAATATCGCGAGAAATCACTATAGATTCTATAGAGAAACTGGAGCGTCACAAAGTAAGCATAGAGAAAATTTAAAATTATTTGGTTGGATCCCTTACTGCAGTACGTTTCCGTCTTGAGACCCGAGCACGCAGATAATGCAGGACAGTGGAAACAAGTAAAAGAAAAATGAATTAATCCCCAGACTATTGACATTATTATTATTATTATTATTATAAGATTCTTGACTTGCTCTGGAGTGACCCTCATTCGGACAGCGGTTGCTCTCCAAATGATCTGCGTGGGGGCGGCAGCTTTTTCGGTGCCGACGTATCGAAACGTCTGCTGGAAGAAAACGGTTTCGATCTGCTGGTACGATCTCACCAGTGCAAACAGGAGGGATTCGAATACACGCACAATTCCAAGGTAGAAGATGCACACTCGCTCGCATGCAGAGAGAAGAGTCCCTTATGTGACACCTAAGGTTTTGACCGTGTTTTCGGCGTCGAATTATTACGGCTTGAACACGAATCTCGGCGCTTACGTCAAATTGTTTCGTCGCGGGAGACCTCACTGCGTTCAATTTCAAGCGAAGAGAATGACTAAGGGGCTCACGATAAGGGAGCAGTAAGAAGAGGGAGTCCAGATATTTATTCATTTGTCTTAATTCATTTTCTTGCAGAGTGTCTGCCGTGGAAGAGTCGGCGTTGCGTGAACTGAAGGAAAAGCTGCTCGCTTCGAAGGAGAAATTGCTCGAAGAGTACGCAAAGTTTGATGAAGATACGACAGGTGGGGGCAGTCAATGGATCAATATATAATAGCATTTGAAAGATTTGTTTAGGATTGATATCGATTGAGAATTGGGTTTCGGTGAGCGAGACGGTGACTCGACTCTCCGTTCCGTGGAGAATGCTTCGGCGAAGATTGGTTCAGATGAGATCTGGTAAGATAGATTATTCATCTGGGTTTTTGCTGGACAATGAGAACGTTGCTCATAAGGTGCGGCTAAATTTGACCTTTTTCTTTTTTAATTATTTATTTGACGATTTCTTTAGTTATCGCTTGGTGTTACGGAAACGTTATATAGAAATCGCGAGAATTTGGAAACGATATTTCATATTATTGATAAAGATAACTCAGGTAGATTTTTGCTTTATTTTAAACATTTTTGCTCTGAGAGACGTTTAGGCTTTTTGAGTGTGGACGAGTTCAAGGCCGCCTGCGAACTGTTGGGTCAACATGCGGGGATTTTCTTTCCTGACGATTTTGCTGAAGATTTGTTAAAAAGTATGGATTTTGACAAAGACGGTGCGATCAATTTGAACGAATTTTTGGAATCCTTTCGTATTGTAGATAGCAGCTAATAGACTGGAAGGAAAGAACGTTCCTTCGCCATTTCAATTAGAGGAGGATGCGTGACCATTACTCCGCCTTTCCCTCCGCCTCCTGTTACATCTCTCAACGTGTCAAACACTGTACTTTACGCGTGATCACGTCATTTGGTCCACAAAAACGACGTCGAGAGCCTGGCTAGCGCGCGTTGCTTCTCGATATTTTGCACGTTTTGGTTTCTTCCTTAGACTGATCATGAACTATACTCGGCTTGCAAAGCTTGTATTAAGAAGCGCTCTAAATTCACCCGTTCGAACAACCAAGCCGCTTCGTAATCGACCAGATCGAACTCGAAAAACGTCGACATGACTTTGAAACTTTAGCAGTGTTTCGGCACTCTTATCGTCTCATAAAAACGTCTACTGCTAGGATGAGTGTACAGCTGAATATATTTCTTATCCTCGAAAAAGTACTCTTTTTGTCCATGTCTTGTAGAGTGAGTCAAGTAGTTCGGTAGAGGACAGCACTGACGCAGTCAATCAAGGTCGGTGTTCAGTACTTTTTAGGATATTTTTGTATTTACAGTACACCCACAGTGCATGCATTCATTATATATTTATACCTGGTAATTTTAATTTTGGAATGACGTCTCTAGGACCGATTGATAGGAGAGAGTTTAAGGCAGAAACTCGACAGCTTCTTGATATTGTAGCAAAGTCTCTCTATTCTGAGAAAGAGGTTAATTAAAACCGTTATTACTGTGGGATTGGGGAGCTGTGACACAGAGACTTTAGGTTTTTATTCGCGAATTGATTTCCAACGCTTCGGACGCCCTTGAGAAATTGCGTCACCATCAAGTGAATGGTGTAACCATCGACGATTTCAGCAAAAGCCCCCTCGAAATTCGTATCACAACGGACAGTCAAACCGGAACAATCACTATACAAGTGAGACATATAAAGAGACAGCAGTGCTTTATTTTCATTTTTAATATTAAGGATTTTGGTACTGGAATGAGCAAAGAGGACATGGTAGAAAACCTCGGAACGATCGCCCGTTCAGGAACAAAGGTGGGGAGAGGAAAGTTAATAAACGTATTGCTATCGGGTCTCTCAGATTGTAGCTAGGGTTCCGGGGCTTTTTTTCAGATGTTTGATCTTGTTCTGCTTTAGGCATTTTTGTCTGAAATAGAAGACGAAAAGTCGTCGTCGTCAAATTCCTTGATCGGTCAATTTGGCGTCGGATTCTATTCCACGTTTATGGTGGCCGACAAGGTGAAGGTGAACAGTCGTTCATTCGAGACCGGAAGTCAAGGATACACGTGGTCATCTGATGGGTCAGTGCAATGCGTACCCATCGAAACGACTTCCTATTATTTTGCTCATAGATCTGGCTTGTATGAAATATCTGAAGCGTCTCACGAAACAAGAGGCACGAAAATCGTCGTTCAGCTCAAAGCGGACGAACTTCGATTTGCAGACAGAGACACAGTTGAAGGCAAAGACAACGAAAAACGCGTTGAGAGCTCACACTCACAGTATACCTTCAGGCATAGTGAAGAAATACTCCAACTTCGTTGGTTTTCCAATATTTCTCAACGGCGAGCAAATCAATACAATTCAACCGCTATGGACGCAAGATCCCAAGGCGATAACGACAAAACAACACGAGGTAGGTCACCTCCGCTATGACACTGGCTCATATCGTTTCTCCCTTATATAGGAATTTTATCAATTCATTTCGAATGCTTTTGACAAGCCGCGTTACACGCTTCACTTCGTCGCCGACGCGCCGCTCAGCATTCGAAGTCTCTTCTACGTGCCCGAACAGCTGCCGGAGATGTACGGCGTGCGCGTACTTGAACCGGGCGTCAGTCTCTACAGTCGACGAGTTCTGATTCAGTCCAAGGCGAGGGACATATTGCCCGAGTGGCTTCGATTCGTTCGCGGAGTGATTGACAGCGAGGACATACCGTTGAATCTCAGTCGCGAGTTGCTGCAACAGAGCGCCTTGATACAGTGAGCAAACGAGCATAGATTTATTTATTTATTTATTTATTTATTTATTTATTTATTTACAACACAGAGAGTCAGTAGTCATTTACCCATATGTATACAGTATGCTTAGAAGAAAGACATTTTTATGAAGAGTTTTTTCTTCCTTAGAAAACTGCGCAGTGTTTTGTCTTCGAAGTTGATTCGCTTTCTTGCTGACGAAGCTAAGCGGGTGCGTCCAGTTTAATTGTCTACGTTATAGATGAGACGGCGTGATTTTTTAGGATCGGAAAAAGTACGAGAAATTTTTCGCCGAATGTGGAATCTTTCTTCGCGAGGGAATCGTGTCCGCTTCGGACGACGCGGAACGGGTGCGAGTGACGAACGACGGAGGCGATGACTACGAGTGATTTTTCACACTCGCACTTGGGTTTTGTCTAGGAAGAAATAGCGAAGCTCTTTCGATTCGAATCGTCGTTCGAACGGCCCGGCGTCACGACGTCGTTGTCGGAGTACGTTTCGAGAATGAAACCGGGTCAGAAGAACATCTATTATCTCTGCCTACCCACGTGGGTGTAGAAGTGTTTCCGCTGCTCTTCGTTCATTTGTATGCGTGTTCTCTTCTTATAGGCGAGAGTTGGCTGAAACGTCTCCCTATTATGAACCGCTTCTTGCTCAAGGACACGAAGTAAGAATAAAAGGCTCTTTGTTGCTAATTGAGTGATTGATCTGCTCTGTTGTAGGTCCTTTTCTCTTATGATCAGTTTGATGATACTGTTCTAGCTCAGCTTAGGTCATTCAACGAGAAACCTGTTCTCTCGGCCGAGTCGTATCTGTCTAAATCAGAAGAAGAAGGCGAAGTCAAAGACGGTACAGAGAACTAGAGAGCTTTCAATTTCATCATCTTATTTTTTTAGGAAGTCTGCCGTCAGACGAAGCGGACTCTCTGGTCAAATGGCTGACGAGAACACTAGGATATCACAGAGTCAAAGAAGTAAAGGTAAGAGATAACAACACCATTTTTTTATTTATCACTATAGTGTGCTCCAAGGTGTCTCGTCGTCTTTCGAGTCATCCGACGATGCTGACCGTGTCCGACATGGTCTCCGCTAGAAGATTCCTCCGAGCCATACGACCAGAAGAGAGGGGAAAGATACTCCAACCGACCCTGGAAGTCAATCCGAGTCATACCATAATCAAACGACTCGCCACGCTGAAGGACGAAGACACCAAATTGGCTGTCCTTGTAGCTGAACAGGTAAAAGCACCGACATGCTTCTGCGAGATATGTAGCCTGTTTTTTATTAGCTATATGACAATGCTTTGATTGCTGCTGGCCTGATGGACGATCCACGACGAATGCTGGGGCGATTGGATAGTCTCGTAGAAAGCGTGGTACGCGAACAGGAGAAGTAACCAGTCGCTTTTACGGCAACTTTATTGGGGAACAACTTACACACACACACAATCAAGTGAGAAAACATAGAATTTCCAGTTCCACAGCAGACAGAGAAAAAAAAAAGAGCGACACACTTACACATACATAAACACTCATGCACTACTTCTTCGTCGACATAATGAGAGCTACAATGAGTCCATAAAGACCCAAGACTTCAGCAAAAATGAGAATGAGAACCATGCCGACGAAGAGACGCGGTTGCTGAGCGGTGCCCCTCACGCCCGTATCACCGGCTATACCGACAGCAAAGCCGGCGCCCAACCCACTCAAACCGACGCTCAATCCGGCTCCGAGTTGCATAAAATTTCTAAAATAATTAGCATTGATATTAATGAAAACAGATACTTTCTAGATGACGAATTACTGGTAGAGCGAGTTCGAGCTCTTGGCTAGTGAGAGAACGAGTCAAAACGGTTTCGCGTGCGCGACGATTGGAACTCACCGTTGCTTCCGATGAGGACGGCAACGACGAGACCGTAAATCGCGATAATACCCGCCATGACGACGGGAAGGATCGACTTCATGATGAGTTCGGGTCTCATTACGCTCATCGCCGCTATTCCCGAAGCGCTCTTTGCCGTTCCGTAGGCGGCGCCGAGACCTGGAATGCGTGAACTCGAAAGGGGGCCCCGCCGTTTCGTTTCGCCGCTCTTACAGGTAAATACGATTGCCGCCGTGGCGCCCATTGCGCCGAAGAAACTTGCGTATGCGGGAGGCGCGTCAGCCATAGCGTAAGAAGTGAGGTGTTTAGGTAAGACGTCACGTGAAATTGGCCCGGATCTACATGTGACCGGACTTTTGTAAAAAGGCACTCAATTAGTAGTCTCAATAGCAAAGGATTATTGCATAGAGTTCGAGACTACGGTAGATGGAACAGTAGACTACTCAGTAGACTGCATGAACTCGACGAATAATACGTCACGCCAACGCCCGGATAGACACATGCCAAGGCTGACTTTCATCGAAACTAATTTATTACTGTATTCGCAATAACGTTATGCTTCGTTTTTAGAGAGAGTCTTCCTGAGTTAGGTCTCTTTGGGCGCTCCACCATCGTCGATAGCCTCCGAGGCTACATCGTCCCACATCGTCGAGGGCGTACCGGCTTACTGCGCCTGCGCGTCGTACACGCTGTTATGGCTCACTTGGCACTGACGAGATCGACTTGGAAGGCTCTCGCCTCCTCGCGACTACTAGTAAAACATCTTAGATACGGTACGAAGTCGATTCGTCGCGAAACCGCTCGCGTACGAGACGATAGTAACCATTGCGCGTCAACTCTCGCCTCAAATCGAAGCCAATCGTCAAACGCGCGCGTAGAAGAGCACGTTTTTATCGCTCGGCCTCACAAAATACGTTCGGAACGTCGATTTTTTCGCCACGCGCTATTCACGTGTTCTTTTTTCTCCAGCTTCGTTCGCCGCCAGTCAATTCCGACGCGCTCGTCTCTCGACGTCGACGAACACGGTCAATCCGCCGCAGCAGAAGTCGTGGCTGTTGAGATGGCTTTCCGACGAGACGGACGAGACGAAGGCAAGCCACGCAACCTCGGAATCACGAAGTCTCACTCTGTGTTTGTTCTAGGTTATGGATTCTACGGAACGACAGGAGAGAGAAGATTTATTAGAGAGGGTCTGTTTCGTCCGTGTCTACATGTACAGTGGAATCTGTTCGCTTTGTCGCACGCATTTGATTATCTATCATTGGCATAGATTCCACTGTGGACTAATTTGTGATTATAACATGATGACGTATTTTTTTGTAGGTGCGGAGTATGTACTTTGCTACGCCGCCTCTGAAACCCGATTTGGCATTTTTCAAGGAGGCCTTTCAATTGCTTATAAAGTACTGCGATAGGTGAGAAGATTGGGCTTCAGTAGTCTTGGAAATCGTTGATTCTCGTGTCTCTGTAGATCTGGAGTTGAAACTCTGTGGCGATTGTTTACAGAGTCGGGTATTGATCCGGATGACGAAATTCAGAATATGGTGAGATAGATGAAATGAGTGACGTAAACTGTGGCCTACTATACCACTACCCTCTACAGGTTGATTCATTTCTCGCTGACACAGAAAAATCAAAGTGGTTTGACTAGCAGAAAGCCTACACCCGTAGTGCCTGTAATTGTAATGATTGTATTTATACTGTATCATCTCTCTGTACGTCGCGCGGGTCTCATCGATCTCTTTCATCGATTAGGTATGACGGTCCCGGTCTCTTTTCTAAGGCTCTTAGTCGCGGACACACCTCCAACACACCGCCCGAATTCCCGGCTCAGGCGACTCTGGTTGATATTCTTCCCATCCACGTTTCTTTCTCGTTTATCTGCGTTCGCGAGCGTTCGCTATGCACGATGAAGGCGCCCAAAGCTCGCCGAAGATCTTTGCCAACATCTTCATATCGTTTGTCGGGGCTGGCGTTCTCGGTTTACCGTTCGCGTACAAAGAGGTAACTCCTCCCCCCTCTCCTCCTCTCCATCTCGCGACTTGTCGACCCCAAAGGCGGGCGTCATGGAAGGCTTCATCATTATGACATTGATCGGATTGGTCAGGTACGTCGTTCTTAGTCGTTTTTTCGTCTACGCATCGCTCTCCGTCGCAGTACGAAAGCCATGCTCCTTCTAATCGACTGCAAGTACAAACTTCTGGCGAAACGGCCCAACGGATCGTCGACGCACGACGTGGAGACGGTCGAAGCCGCCTCTCCCCAGATTCCGGACAGGGATATCGAATACGGAGACATAGGTACGTAGGAAAGAGCGAACGATAATAGAATCGTTAGTACCACATATTACGTATAACATTGGGAAAGGTTCTCACTATCTTATCAGAGAGAGGAAATTTTTTTTTGTGAGATGTCCAAGTGCATCCTGAAATGTTTTTCTTTCTAAAGCCACATTCTCCTTTCCTAAGCTAAGCTAGTTGGAGTGTGGTCTTCTCACGTTGCGGAAGTGCATAGAATCTTTGTGTTCCTAGAGTCACGTGTATATGATATCTAATTTTTATTCTAGGGTATTATGCCATTGGCTCTTTTGGGCGTTATCTTGTCGAAGTGTCAATAATTGTATCTCAAGTCGGTGCGGAGTTCGTATCCAGAGTCTTTTTTATCGAGATTGAAAATGAGGGGTTTAGGATTTTCGTGCGCCTATTTGATTTTCATTACGGAAAATATCAACAACGTCTTGCCCAATTTGTCAAAGGGCGCAATTCTAATTGGCCTTCTTCTGCCCTTATTTTTTCTATCTCTTCTTCGGCACTTGCAGAGCTTGGGAACATTTAGGTACGAGGCAAAGACGTTCTGCATTTATATACGCAATTGCTGCGTCTTTTGTAAAAGTTTGTTTGCTGATTTTGCCAACATCTTCGCATACGGAATCGTTTATTATTTTGATCTCTCTCAAACACATCATATCAAGTGGGTTGGGATTCGTCTCCCACCCAAAGAGTCGATTGTTTTGATTTTCTTCTGAGTTTAGGTTGCATCCGCGCGCTTGGTCGCTCGAAGGCTTTCCCTTCTTCTTGGGAATTGCTATCTATTGTTACGAGGTAATCTCTTTGAATCCAAAGACTCGTTGCACTTAGAGCTCTCTTTTTAGGGTGCTGGAATGATTCTGTCTCTGGAGCAATCGGTTGCAAAAGAGAAGAGAGGCAAATTTAGAACGTAACTCTTTTTAATTGAAAAATGATACTGTACTGATTAACGAATTAATGTGTTTAGGCTGTTCAAAATAGCCATGTTTATCGTGACGTCGATCTACATTTCCTTTGGGACGTTTGGCTACCTTAGTTTTGGTCCGGAAACAAACTCAATCATAACACTTAATCTACCGTCTGGTATGGGGGGAATAAGGTACATTCTCGCGATAGCTATAATTTCTCCTTTAGGCCCCTTTCCTCTCATTGTCAAACTTTGTCTTAGCTTTTCATTGTTCTTCACCTATCCTGGTACTAGTAGCGATCAAGCACTGCTTCAGCATTCATATTTCTCTATTGCAGTAATGATGTTTCCGGTTGTGCGTATAATTGAACTCAAGATGTTTGGTGATCCTCAGTCATCAGGTCATGCGGGGGTCTGTCAATGAATTCAACTGAATTGGTAGCTTGTACTCAAAGTCTTGGTCTAGATTGTGATCCGCGCCTGCCTTGTCATACTCACCGGACTGGTCATCACAGCTATACCCAATTTTGCCAATCTGATGGCTCTCGTGGGATCGAGCTGCTGCACGCTTCTTTCCTTCACTTTGCCGGGCTTCTTTCACATGAAAGTTTTCAAAGAGTATACACATTAATGCGAAATTAATTTTCTAATTAATACAAGACGCTTTCTACAGTGATAAAAGGCGTTTGGCACGTGCTTTTGATTGGCTGCTTATTCTTCTCGGAATCGTTGGGTAAGAAATAAGCCAAAATTGTGTTCAAAAACGACATTTTTTTTTCTTTCTAGAGCCCTAATAGGTACGCAGGACGCTCTTAGTCGAATTTTTAGCGGAAGCGGCGCCGAAGGTGAACCGTGAACTATTTCAGTATATATATTTCCCTAAACGCGTCACTTTTGCAATGTTGCAAATAGTCGTAATAGACGGAAATGGCCCGACTGCCCCTGCCCTCTCTTCAACCCATAAGCAGCAACTCTGAAAATACAGCATGCTTTTAATATCAAACAGCCATCAAGAGAATTGAAATTAATTAAAAAGAAAAGACAGGTTTTAAAATGACACTCCCACGCAGCGAACGACGCGCGCTAAGACGTTTCCAAAGGAAGCCATCTGGACAAAATGCTCTTGTACGTTGCCATTGCATTTGTCTCCGGCCTTCTTCTGACAGCGGCTCTATACGTCTGGTTCACGCGTCGAGGCGCGAGGACGCTCGCCAACTTCAAAAACGCCCACTCTTCCTCATTCTCCTCCTCCTTCTCCTCGTCGTCTTCAACCCCAAAGCGAATAGTCGTTGTCGGTCTCTTTCATCCGTACTGCAATGCAGGCGGCGGCGGCGAACGCGTTCTCTGGGCGACGATACGGGCCCTGCAGAATCGCTACGCTTTCGTCACGTGCGTCGTCTACACGGGCGACGTCGACGCGCCGTCGGACGTCGTCGTCGATCGCGCCGAAAAACGATTTAATATCAAAATTCCCGATCCCGATCGTATTCACTTCGAATATCTCCATAAAAGGAAGTGGGTGGAGGCGCGCACGTGGCCCTACTTCACGCTCATTGGCCAGAGTCTCGGATCAATTTTGCTCGGCGTCGAGGCTCTCTGGCGCCTATTCCCGGACGTCTACATCGATACAATGGGCTACGCGTTCACGTTGCCCCTTTTTAAATGGATCGCAGGCTGTCGCGTCGGCTGCTACGTTCACTATCCCACCATTAGTACGGACATGCTCGAAAAGGTGAAATCACGTCGAGACGATTTCAACAATCCGTCCATCGTCTCCAGGAGTCGTCTCTTGACCTGGTTCAAACTCATCTACTATCGACTCTTTGCGCGCGTCTACGGTTTTGTTGGCTCGCGAGCCAACGTCGTTCTCGTCAATTCGACGTGGACGAAGAATCACGTTGATTCGCTGTGGAAGATACCGCATCGCATCTTCATCGTCTATCCGCCGTGCAATACGAAGGATTTCGCGACGCACGGTCTCGTCGCCGACGACAACAACAACAGTCATCGCACGATCATCTCGATCGCCCAGTTTCGACCGGAGAAAAATCATCGACTGCAAATTGAAGCATTTCAGCGTTTCGCTCGCTCGCTGCCCAGCGGCAAGCAGGGCAGCGTCAAACTTCTTCTCGTCGGCAGCTGTCGGAATAAGGAAGACGCCGATCGGGTCGACGATTTGCGTCAGTTTGCCGATGAGCTCGGCGTCGCCGCCGACGTTCAATTCAAATTGAACGTTCCGTTCACCGAACTCAAGTCGTTGCTCGTCAAGGCGACGATCGGTTTGCACACGATGCGCGACGAACATTTTGGTATTGGAATCGTCGAGTGTATGGCGGCGGGTGCCGTCGTTTTGGCGCACGATTCCGGCGGGCCGAAATCGGATATTGTCGTCGATTGGCACGGGAAAACGACCGGATGTTTGGCGTCTACTGTCGATGGGTATGCTGGTATGATGAAAATGATTCTTTTGGATTGGGACGGTAAGGAACGGCTGCGGGTGCGCGAGGCTGCTCGTGCGTCGGTTATTACTCGATTTTCTGACGAGTCGTTTGATACTAGTTTTATTCGGCGGACAGAGAGGCTTTTTGCTTGGTAATTTTTCTTTGTGCGCATGCCTGTCGCGTTGCTCCGGCTTGCTTGGAAGAGGTGGGTTGCTTTATCCGCCTGTAGACGTGCAATCCGGTCGTGGTGATGAAGATAGAGATGGTTTCGCTTAAAAAGAGTCTTAGACGCTTTTGCGCGTGCTGAAGCTAACATCTCTTGGCTGTCTGATCGACTTTTCCTCCCGCTTCGTTTCCGACGGACGAATTCTCGGTTCTAAAACCTCTCTTGCAGACCCGATCCGGACCAGTGGCAGCAAACGGAACCCAAATGCTAGCCAGCGAGAGGGAAAAGTAAGTCTTAGCACTTACACGCACGATGGGGGGCCCCCTTTCCTTTCGACGCTGTCCATGATGATCAAACCTTATCCCAGTTGTCCCTAGCAGAGTTACGTCGTAACTATGTTGACCAAAATTGCATGTCAGGCTGAGACAGCGACGTTTATCAATTAGATATATAGCCGTAATTACACTGCACCAAACATGAGGTGATTTTATTTTTTTTCTTAGGTGGAAGAATCAAATTATTTACGTAAATTTATCTATTTATTTATTTGTCTTTTTTCAGTGCATGATACGATATATCTTTTCGCCAGTCCTCCGTTCTTTCGTCCGTGTAGCAATCAATAAAGATCTTTTTCGATTTTCCATACAGCGACAATTCGAGCACCGTGTCCTCGTCGCACTGCACGCGTACAATGTCGCTCAAGCGAAATGCGCAGTCCAATTTCGCGTTTCTCTTTGCCTTTGAAAACGCGCAATGTTCCAACCGAAACTAAGACATCTGAAAGTGCCTTACCGTGGTTGGATCGTCCGTGTAGAAGGCCAGTTGCACTAAAGTTAGAACGGCACATCGTCTTTTCCAACGAGGAAGCCAACGCGCTTGTAAGCCGAGCCAATCTTTGCGAAGAATCCGTTCATCGTCCATGGTGTGCGTAGGCTAATGCGTAATCGTGCGCAGGGCTTGCGAACGCTGCTTTGTTTGCAACCCCGTACGACTGCAGTATGGACGTCATCGTTGAGTACATTCGCCGTTCGCCCGACCTAAGTTCTCTGTATAAGCTTCTTCAAGTGTTCTCGCAGTTCGGAATGAGTGCAGACGATCTTGTTAAACTTCAAACAAAGATTCACACTGAAAAGCTAGCAATAGCGAAAAGATCCATCGAAGAAAGTGATGAATTGACGCGTTTTCGGACTCAGGTTAAGCGAATTAGTGTGCACTTTTCATAATGCAACATCTTCTCGTAGATTACGAGAGGAAAAATGGAACGTCTTTCGAAGACACTCGAAGAAGTAAGTTTTTCCCAACATAAACGTTCTCGCGAGGTCATCCACACCGTGTCTCAGTCTGAGCAGAAGATCAAGCTTTTGTCTGCCCACCCACCTGGGATCCGTAGCGAATGGGATTCCGTAGTTGGTCCACTTATGAATGAAATAACGAATCATCTTGTCTTGTCGCTGAATCTTTGTCATTGCTTGATGGAGAAGTCTCTGATTTATGAAATGGAGTGGGAGGATATTGAATGTCAGCCAACTTCTCGAGACAAAGTGCACACTTTGATTTGGAAGTATCTCTCGAAGAGAGGTCCAGGATCGTTGGAAGCGTTCTGCAATGCTTTGGAAGCTCTGATGCCGCCGAATACGTACCTTTCTCGTCTGATACGAGAAAAGCGCGAAAATCTGATGTCGTCTTTCGTCACTCAAACTGACGAAGATCTCTGTAGCGCTTCACGCACATCTGCCTCTTCTAATAGCGAGGTAAGTCTATAACAGTACGACGAACGACGGCTCAACGATGTTATATCTCTAATCAAGGGTTCATCCGTCTCAGTGAAGTCATCCCACTCTGCGGAGTCATCCCACTCTGTGGAGCCATTTGAGTTGAGGTCACCCAAATCAGGGTCATCCCAATTGTATAGGTACTGTATGTAAATAAAGAACAATCAAAATAATTAAATACCTCAATTTCAGGAAGATAAAGGGACTATTTGGTTCATCCAAATCAGGGTCTTCCGTTTCAGCAGAGCAATCTGAACCAAAGCCATTCTATGACGCTGTTCTTTCTTGCAACGTTAGTGATCTTTGTGGAGATCACGGGGAGTGGCAACTGATGCTACATGAAGATGCTCTCAAAATTAGACCGCTAAACGGGGTAACAATCGGGATCTTAGGCCAGCATAACTGTGGGAAGACGTGGGTCATGAGTCAACTAGCCAAATACGATTTACCTAGTCAAGGCATGACGTCCAGAACAGAAGGCCTCAGCTTCAAGTGGATCTCTGCAACTGATGGAAATAGTGGTGCAGCTAAGAATGCTCTCACTTACTATCACGTACTAATTGATACCGGTGGACTGAATCATATTGGCGACAAAGATAAAGGTAGGGATATACACTGTACAGTATAAAGCGTGCTATTGGTAGCAGTGCAAAGAGCAGGAATGTGTTCTTTGATTAATTAAAGACATAGGGAAATGACATCGTCTGTTTTTATCAATAGTTTTACTTTTAGATAAAATGGAGTTAAATGGCGATTTCATGATGTCAATGACTCTACTGCTTTCTGAAGTTATTATCATTGCTATGAACGAGATGTCCTTTGAGGATCAGTTATTTTTGGACTATGTACTTGACAGATGGTCAAGCTTGTGCAGAGAGGGCCACTTAAAATGTAAGGAAATCTTTGTCATTCACAACTTTCGCTGTACTAAAAATGCTAAGGAAAGAGATGCCCTTTTTGAAGTGAGAAGCATATAAAAATAATTCCAAGTTTTAAAGTCAGCATTTTTTGATAGAAAAGCACGACTGTTGTTTATGAAGGCGGGCATTTCCTGGACAATGGCATAAATTATTTTCGTAGAGAAGAAAGAAGTAGTATTGGTTTACGACATGTCTGCCTAATGCTAAACGAAGGAGACGGAAGGAATTACAATGACGAAGTGTTTACAGTACTTCGAAAATGGATCACCCATCCGAAACCTCCCTACAGCAGCCCGAGGACCTCTCTTCGTCAGGTGGCTGAGCTAATTGGCCATCACGCTACTGCTTTTCTCAGTAATATGAGATTTCTCAGCAACGTCAAAAAGATTGAAACAAACATCAGCGAAGAAGGAATACGTTATAGGCCGATAAAAGAAGTACCAGATAAGCCTGTTGTGGTAGCGAAGTTTCACGGACATATCCCGGATCGTTTCTACGGAGGCGTGGGAGGATTCAAAGCATCGGTGAGTGAATGCGCACGGTGTCCCTCCCTCCCTGTTCCTCCCTGTCCCTCTCTCCCTTCCTCCCTCTCTTCTTTCTTATAAAGCCAGCGTTAGCTGGAGAGGTCAAAAAATTTAATCCGATAGGAGTTTCTCAAACATATTTACTTATGTAGTTGTGATTAGCGCTTATGTAACCTTCACCAATACTTGCTTGGAAAACTCGGAGCTGAGGTTTGAATTAAAAAGTTTCTCTTAGGCTCCGAGTCTTGTGGCAACCTATAAGACAAAATGTGGCACATCATGCAAGCTTGTTCTACTTGAATTGCCAGGAAATCTAGAGCCAATAAATTTTCGTGTGTGTCGAAAGGTGCATCACCCCACTTCACCGGGATGCTGTGCTATTGAAGTGTCGGGAGAGAAAAAAGAGCCAGAAATTTTAGACATTATAAAGGCAAATTTAGCGGATGATGAGAACGCGTTCCTTCCAGCTGATAACACTTACAATAATATTGCGGATGGTGCTCCTCATGCAAATGCGTGTCTTTATGGCACCTTTCGTCAATATTTTCACTTTTCTCTCACATTTAGGGCACTGAATCCAAAAGTGATTATAGGCAAAAACGGACTCGTTATTCTTCTGTTTAAATCCGAACTCGAAAGTTCTGACGACTCTTCTGACTGAGTTTTGTGATTTTGTTGCTGGCCGTAATTATCGTTGTACTGTTACTGACGATGTTTTGTTTACGCGGTCGCTTATCTAGATACTCAATGTAACCAACCATCTGTATGAAACAGACAGTGTACAGTCCAAGGCGGGCGCGGGCTAAGCCCGCGCGCGCCCTGGTGGGTGGGGAATCAACCGGAGGTTGCAATTAGTCAGGTCACCTGACCCTTGCACGTGACCGTGGCATAGGGAAGGGTGTGGTCTCCAGACTAGGCAATATGGACGTCATCTTTGAGTACATTCGCCGTTCGCCCGACCTAAGTTCTCTGTATAAGCTTCTTCAAGTGTTTTCGCAGTTCGGAATGAGCGCAGACGATCTCGTTAATCTTCAAACAAAGATTCACACTGAAAAGCTAGCAATAGCGAAAAGATCCATCGAAGAAAGTGATGAATTGACGCGTTTTCGGACTCAGGTTAAGCGAATTAGTGTGCACTTTTCATAATGCAACATCTTCTCGTAGATTACGAGAGGAAAAATGGAACGTCTTTCGAAGACACTCGAAGAAGTAAGTTTTTCCCAACATAAACGTTCTCGCGAGGTCATCCACACCGTGTCTCAGTCTGAGCAGAAGATCAAGCTTTTGTCTGCCCATCCAGCTGTCCTTGGCGGGATCCGTAGCGAATGGGATTCCGTAGTTGGTCCACTTATGAATGAAATAACGAATCATCTTGTCTTGTCGCTGAATCTTTGTCATTGCTTGATGGAGAAGTCTCTGATTTATGAAATGGAGTGGGAGGATATTGAATGTCAGCCAACTTCTCGAGACAAAGTGCACACTTTGATTTGGAAGTATCTCTCGAAGAGAGGTCCAGGATCGTTGGAAGCGTTCTGCAATGCTTTGGAAGCTCTGATGCCGCCGAATACGTACCTTTCTCGTCTGATACGAGAAAAGCGCGAAAATCTGATGTCGTCTTTCGTCACTCAAACTGACGAAGATCTCTGTAGCGCTTCACGCACATCTGCCTCTTCTAATAACGAGGTAAGTCTATAGCAGTACGAACGATGGCTCAGAGAGGCTAGATCTCTCAGGGTTCATTCGTCTCTGCGGAGTCATCCCGCTCTGTGGGGCCATTTGAGTTGAGGTCACCTGAATCAAGGTCATACGAATTGGGTTCGTCCACATCAGGATCTTCTGTTTCTGAGGGGGGATCGGAATCAAAAAGATTTTATGACGCCGTTCTTTCTTGCAACGTTAGTGATCTTTGTGGAGATCGCGGGGAGTGGCAAGTTGAGCTACCCAGAGGCCATGATGCTCTCAAAATGAAACCGCTAAACGGGGTAACAATTGGAATATTAGGTCATTTTAACCGTGGGAAGACATGGATCACGAGTCGACTAGCCAAATACGATTTACCCAGTCAAGGCATGACGTCCAAAACAGAAGGCCTCAGCTTCAAGTGGATCTCTACAACTGATGGAAGTAGTAGTGAAACTCAGAATGCTCACTATCACGTACTAATTGATACCGCTGGATCGAATCATCCTATTGTTTGGAAAGATAAAGGTAGGTTTATATGCTGTGTGCTATCGGTAGCAGTACAAAGAGCAATAATGTGCTCATTAAATAGTTAAGAGTTAGCAGGCATTCTGCCTGCTTAGAAATTGGCTTCTGTTTGACTTTTTGAGAGACTCATAAAAGACTCATAGGAAATAACATCGTCTGTTTTTTTATAAATGCTTTCACTTTTAGATTTAAGATTTCCATCAAAGTTGTATGAAGATTTCATTCATTCAATGGCTCTACAGCTTTCTGAATTTATTATTTTTATCATGAACGAGATGACCTTTGGTGATGAGCTATTTTTGCTTTACCTAATTGACAGATGGTCAAGCTTGTGCAGAGGGGACCACTCAAAATGTAAGGAAATCTTTGTCATTCACAACTTTCGCTTTTCTAAAAATGCTGACGAAAGAGATACCCTTTTTGAAGTGAGCAGCATATAAAAAATGATTTTACTTTCTAAATCATCTTTTTTGGCAGAAAAACGTGACTGCTGTTTATAAAGGCAGGTATTTCCTAGACCCTGATGAGGGCATAAATTATTTTCGTAGAGGAGTTGAGGATAATACTGTTGGTGTACGACACGTCTGCCTAATGCTAAACGAAGGGGAAGGAAGGAATTACAATGAAAAAGTGTTTCTAGTACTTCGAAAATGGATTACCGTTCTGAGACGCCTTGACAGCGGCTCAAAGTCTCTTTGTGCGGTTGCTGAGCAAATTGCCCTTCACGCTACTATTTTGCTAAATAAGGGATTTCTTCGCAATGTCGAAAAGATTAGAACAGACATCAATATCGAGTCAAACACATTGGTTTTTAGACCGATAAAACGAGCAGAAGATCAGCCTATTAAGTTGGTGGTGCCTCATCCAGATCATTTCTACGGAAAAATTAAAGAATACAATCCATCGGTATGTGAGCGTGTCGTTGTAAATATAGTTCTATGCTTGCTCATGGTTTGTCTGCATTATTCAATTGTCTTTACTGTTTATAGGCTTTCGTCGCAACGTACAGGACGAAAAAGGGACAGCCGTGTAGGTTCGTTTTTCTTGAAGTGCCAGGATCGCTAAACGATATTCGCGTATCTCAAAAATGTGACCACTCTGAAACAAAGCCTGGACATGTCGTTGTCCAAGTGACGGGAATGAAGACAGAGCCAAGGCTCTTTGACATGCTAAGCGAATCACTAGACCCTGATAGAAACGAGTTTCTTCCAGCTGGTAAAGCTGATTATGAAGCCAGTAAAGTCGTTTCTTCAGATACATGTGTCTATGGTACATTTAGTCAAATTTTCCACATCCCTTTTGGTTTTAAGATTGATCAACCGAGAATGATTCGAATGAATGGAACTCTTATTTTGCTGTTTAGATCTGAAGATGATATAGATAATGATGTTAGGGATACTAGTGATTGTGCTGGAAAATGTTAGTCTAGTTCGTGCAGTCTGCCTCTTTGCACAGGTGCTGAGGACTTCATTCATTGTATGTATGTATGTATGTATGTATGTATGTATGTATGTATGTATGTATGTATGTATGTATGTATGTATGTATGTATGTATGTATGTATGGCCATCGTGCCCAGCGCTAACCATCGCCCATCTTTGGGGCCCCCGGACACAGACATTCGCTATTTCTCTTTGTGTGATTGTTTGTGTGTGTGTTTTGCTCCCCTTCCCAACTTTTCCTTATCTAATGTGTTTTTAAGGATTTATCCAAATGTACGTATGTATGTTATGAAACGCCTAATGCGCATGCGTTGGTGGGTCTGTATGTGAGGAGGATTGCCGAGACGATTCCCAGCCTCAGAGGCATTCAGGCATGCCCGCGAGTTGAAATACGTATGCTCGTAAACCGTCGTCTGCTTTGGTTTAGTTCCTTCGCGATGCTACGTGGCAAGGAGGCGAAGACGACTCGAAATTATCCGTTTTTCGCGTCTGGGAGAATCCGGGTCATCTCTACGTTGCTTTCGACAAAGGTGCAGCAGAAAACAATTGGTTGTAGTAATCGCATCGTGCAAAAAAATAAAGGTAAAACGCTACTTGCTTTTGACGTCACGCCCCACGTCAAACGTTTCGTCAACTGTCGAGCGCTGGCGGATGCCATGACAAAGGGAAAAAAAACGAGAGAGGTTTGAAAAGCCTAAAGACGTCATGGACACTTGTAGAAGATGCTCCTCCCCCGACTTATTAGCTGTTCTCTGGTTTGCTCGCTTACGTCGACGAAACTTCACCTATTTTGGACTTGGTGTTTTTGAAAGATCGTCCTTCTGTTGCAATTGTGGTTAGAGTCTGAGTTTTATCACTGGCATGGTTGTGACTGTTTTTCCTACAGATTCACGTGGATGGGACTGCTGATGTGTGGAGATACTTGTCGGGATATACCTGGGCTCTACAAGGCACGTGGGTCTGTGTGCGTGAGTCGACGTTGTTAGTCACAACTGTGGCTTTTAGAGTCAATTCGGTTGGCCGTTGGAGCAGATATCAGCGTGGGCTCTGTGCTGCTGAACGCGCTTGACGGCTCTTTTGTCTGGTGCGAAAGAGACAGAAAGGGTGAGTTCTTTTGTTTTAATTAATTAAGGAGAGGGAGACGTCAGACGTGTATTTTCTTAGAAAGCGGCGTTGGACGATGGACTGTGTACACGCGATCTTTTGACGTGCGCGGGGAATCTTCTAGCATTGGCAAAGCCACTTCGATAATGAGAAACTGTCCTCTTTTGAGCATTCATCAGACGACAGCCGGAATTTGCTTGTAAGTACGAACCTATGGGTTTGAGGAGGCATTAGTATTTATCTATTGAGACAGACACTCAGACGAGGAAAACGTTCTGCTCTTTCATCATTCAGCAACAGGACAGACTAAAGTGCATACGCACATATTTGGTAATCATTGTTAATGACGCAACTATTTATTCAGCCTTTTATATGGAACTATGGAGTTCCGTTGATCAAATCCACTCCCGCATTAGATTTTAAGACACTCTCATCTAGATTGGAGTACACTGTTCAAAAGGTGCTATATGTAGTTCCTGACCACCTGTTCCTAACTTTTTTTAGTGCACACTGGAGAAAAGTCGTCTTTTGTGTCTGCACTCACATCATATTACCAATCAATTGATTGCTCTTTCGTCTCTAGGAGAAATCTTCGTTTTTGATTTTGACGAAGGTTCTTTGTCTTGTAAACCATTTCTACTGTACAGTACCCACGTGCTGCTCTAGAAACGCCGCATTCTGAATACTTATGCCAGCTGACTCCATTTCTCGACGAAGCATCTAAAACGGTCATGGAAAATTGTCAGCTTTTTTCCTTCCGAAATTTTGTTGGTGTCAGTTTTTCAAACGGTTTAGTGAGGTACAGTAGGCAGAAAGAGCCATTTCTATCTATGATCTTCATTTTTCTAGAATGTTTTTGCTGGCTACGGGGCTGATGATTTGGCAATCGTCTCAGTTCTTAGGAAGAACCGCCGTACGGGGGTAAGATAACATTTCTCACCGAGTCTTCGTCCTATTTGTTAGGTGCTTGCCTATGCTTCTGGTACCAGATAAGCACTCAGTCTCAATCCACGATGGGCCAAGCACCGTGAAGCACGGCCGCCGCACGTAGCCTCGATTTCCAGACCCACTAGCGCGCACCACGCCCCCTAATTAAGGAATAATAAGTCGCTCGGAAGACCATATAGGGAATGAGTGGCTTGGAAGAACCATATATGAATAGTCTGGAGGCGGACCCTTCGCTGGGGAGGAGCGAAAGAGTCTGGCCTCCAGACTAATAAGGAATGAGTGGCTCGGAAAGACCATATAAGGAATGAGTAGTGGCTCGGAAGAGAATACAAATAGGGTCGACTTTTTTTCCTTTTTCATTCGCTCGCACCGCCGTTCTGCAACAAATTCGGCATCTTCGGTGGCCTGAAAGTGAGCTCTTATTAATGAATCTCGCGAGCGTTATTATAGTAGTCTAGTTGGTTTGTCGTGAATAATTCGCTCTGTTGTTCACTTAGATTTAAATGGCAACAGGAAAAGTTGGTTACCGTATTCGTGTTCACACGGGTGACAGCGATGAGAGCGCCGACGCGAACGTTACCGTGAGAATCACGGGCGCAAAGGGAACTCTGGAATTCGACCTCGACAAAAAGCACGCTGCGAATGCCGGCGGCGCCTTGTTCCTTTCTCAATCGGTAGGCATGCACTTCATAGATTGCTGCGAAATGCGGCTAATGTCCGCGGGGCTTTCAGGAAGAAGTGTTTGAACTTTCGAGCCAGATTAGCGTGGGAGATGTCGACTTGGTGGAGGTGGATCATCGCGTCACGCCGCTGCTCGACCGCAGTTGGTACTTGCTTTCGATTACAATTGAAGACCTGTCCACAGAAACGGCCTACTGCTTTCCTTGCAATGAGTGGTTTTCTTACAGCCGAGACGATTGTCGTCAGAGTCGAGTTTATCTTGATCGAAAGAGTGAGAACGTGGGCAATAGAACTAGAATGAGTTCCAGACTCTCTGTTCTTTAGTCATTAGCAAATCTGAACTTCATCGCCTCAAGAAAGGCGAACGTTTCGAGGATATCCCCTTAACAGGAAACAATGTCAGACTTTCAGAAATTGTGAAATTGCCGATTAAAGAACTGACACCGGAAGAAGCTAAAAGACGCATACAGACACTCGGTAAATTCTGTGTCCCGACAGGCGAAAATAATTCATATTGCTTTTTTAGGTGTGCGGATGCAATTTTCGAATTGGGGTGAAAACGTAGAGACGACGGTGCTAGTTTTCTTTCCGTGGAACCTTCGCCTGGTCGGGTCTTTGATCCACTTGGTCAAAAAGGCGCAAATGAAAGTTCGCGTGTGCGGCGCAACGCATAGCTGGACCAACCTTTATCCCGATCCGGACCAAGTACTTATCAGAACGGATCATTTTGAGCTGCGACCTAGGCGCGAGCGAATTCGGCTTTCGGGCAATCTCGTCACAATCAAATGCAACGTGACTACGTATGAGTGCAAACGTCATCAACTGGAGAACGATTACTGCTTTCCCTTTAACACAGTTTTGGGAGGAGTCACCTATGGGGGAATAATTGGCACTGGTTGTCATGTGAGTAATTCAAGTCACAGAATATTTGTTATTGTAAGCGTTTCGTGTTCTTAGGGTACTGGTAGAGGATGCAAGGCCCACCCTAATGACGCAACTATTTATTCAGCCTTTTATATGGAACTATGGAGTTCCGTTGATCAAGTCCACCCCCGCATTAGATTTTAAGACACTCTCATCTAGATTGGAGCACACTGTTCAAAAGGTGCTGGCTATATGTAGTTCCTGACCACCTGTTCCTATCTTTTTTTTAGTGCACACTGGAGAAAAGTCGTCTTTTGTGTCTGCACTCACATCATATTACCAATCAATTGATTGCTCTTTCGTCTCTAGGAGAAATCTTCGTTTTTGATTTTGACGAAGGTTCTTTGTCTTGTAAATCATTTCTACTGTACCCACGTGCTGCTTTAGAAACGCCGCATTCTGAATACTTATGCCAGCTGACTCCATTTCTCGACGAAGCATCGAAAACGGTCATGGAAAATTGTCAGCTTTTTTCCTTCCGAAATTTTGTTGGTGTCTGTTTTTCAAACGGTTTAGTGAGGTACAGTAGGCAGAAAGAGCCATTTCTATCTATGATCTTCATTTTTCTAGAATGTTTTTGCTGGCTACAGGGCTGATGATTTGGCAATCGTCTCAGTTCTTAGGAAGATCTGTTTCTATGTGGACTGCTAATGGATCAAACCTAGGTGTGGGGCTGTGGACGAATGAAACGTTGTACCACGTCAAGAGCCGGCCCATTGTGGAACAAGCGCAGCTCGTTGCGTCAGGAAATGCACTAATGGACAGCAGGCAGTTTCCCGTAATTCAAAATATCAATGTGTTGTTTTATAAAAATGTGAGCGCTTCAAGGTTCCTGTGACCGGTGAAATAAATATTGTTGATTGTCACGCGGAGGCTTCGAAATTGTGCCACATGTGGGGACTACAACTTTGGGCGGACAAGTTTGCTTTAGATGGCTTGTATACACTTATAAAGGTAAGGCTTAGTTAATTAAGCACAGCAAACACTTATAAGTGGTCTACGTTTAATTAAAAGACGCAATCTAGTGGAGGGGAGGGAAGAGTCCCTGACAAGGTAGAAACTTGTGTTTTAATGTATGGCTATTTTCTACTGAATGCTTCTGCAGCTTTTGAACAGTTTGTCCACTGAGTGTTTGCAGAGTCCTGCTTTATTAGTGACTATGCTGGTGCACGTATGTTGTTGATAGACATAGACAGAAATGGCTGTAAATCTCATTCCTTTAGTTTCCTTATCATCGGCAGTGGGTAGTCGAAAAGGTCAAATCTTTTTTGAAATCTTACAAAACCGAAGGTGAACTTTTCTTTTTACGGTTGAGAAAATTGCGTGCAGCGTTGATTCTAGGTCAAAAACCGAAGTCTTCTTTGCTTCCAGGTATAGAGTCTTATGTCCGTTGCTCTCAATTACACTCAATCTTTTTTAGTATCAACAGAGCCTATTCCCTTATCATCGAAACTGAACGCCGAAATGGGTTAGCATGCAAAGTAGCAGAACGTACCGTATCACTTGATGCCGTTTCAGTTCCTTTGCTGGAAGACTATGTCGCTCTATCTGATCAATTTGAGGCCACACTCAGAGGCACTATCTCAACAGTGCGCTTGACTATCAACGTACACGCTCTATGCTTACTCATTTTTGCAGGAATCGACCGGTGCTCTAAAAGTTCGCGACGAGGTGCTTCAAATTCTTCAGACAAATTTTTTCGACTCATCAGTGACAGGACCAAGTGAGTAGAGTGCAAGCCTTCTCATTTATGGCGACATGTTTCTTTTCTTAGGTGCTCAAGCTCTTCAACTTCAAAGCCTTTCCGAAGACTTTCCGAACGAAACTCTCGACGGCCTATTTGACTACATGAAAATCAATAATCTGGACGAAGGTGCAAATATCTTAATTAATCCAGGCTCCCTATCTAGTTCCATCTCTACAGCCATTGACCTCATTAAGAATCACACGTGGGAAAGCGACGTGGACTGGAAAAATTTTCTCGGAGCGTCGCTGGAGACAGCCGATTTTCACTATGCCGGAATCTTCGAGTTGACCTGTTGCCTATTGTATCGCGTTCGTCCTGAAATGCTCGTTCAATTCGTTAATTAAACTCTGTCAACAAGCACGAAACTACAAAGCGACTTCTGGCGACTCCCTCTTCGCTCGACAAACTCGAGAAGTACGTGTGAAAGTTTCTCTTGTTTTGTGCCACTAGTACGGCGTTTTTTTAGTATCCCTTTTGCAAACGTGCTTTGGATTGTCTTCCGCCTTTTGTGTCGTCGACTGTAACTCCCACGTCAATCGCTGCCGTCAAGGCGAGAGTTCAACTAATGCTTTCCAGGTATGGGGCTCTTTTATTTTCATTGAATGTAAATTTGATGTAAATTGGAATAGTTTGCAGTGGGGAATCTCACGTTGAGGTTGGGTCGCTGAGACTCTACTTGAAATGTGGCTTGTGGCAGAACGCTCTCGATTTGGCCAAGAAGCTAGCCGGCCAGGTATTGATTGACAAATTGTACATGGTTCCGAATAATATAACTAACTCTAAATTTAGCACACTACTCATTTTGAAATAAAGGTCAAACGCCTCTCGACGTCACGCCCTACGTCAAACGTTTCGTCACCTGTCGAGCACTCACCGATGCCATGACAAAGGGCAAAAAACGAGAGAGGTTTGAGAAGCCTAAAGACGTCATGGACACTGACTTGCAGATGCTCCTCCCCCCACTTATTGAGACTTGTCTGAGTTGATGTCTCCTACAGAAATAAATTTTACAGATGTACCAAAGGCACGTGGGTCTGTGTGCGTTTGTCGACGTTGTTAGTCAACTGTGTTTTTCTGGCTTTTAGAGTCAATTCGGTTGGCCGTTGGAGCAGATATCAGCGTGGGCTCTGCTGCGCTCGACGGCTCTTTTGATGTCACCGCGTACTATCCGAATAGTCTGGAGGCGGACCCTTCGCTGCACGGGGAGGAAGCGAAGCGCGTCTGGCTTCCAGACTAAATAAGGAATAGTCTGGAGGCGGACCCTTCGCTGGGGACCGGGTAGGAAGCGAAGCGCGTCTGGCTTCCAGACTGAATAAGGAATGAGTGGCTCGGAAGACCATATTATTATTATTATAAGGAAAAGTATATGGAGGTGGGCCCTTCGCTGCGGTGGAAGCGAAGCGCGCGCCTAGCTTCCAGACTGAATAAGGAATGAGTGGCTCGCGGAAGACCATATAAGGAAAGAGGAATGGCTCCGAAGAGAGTACAAATAGGGGGGCGACTTCTTTTCCTTCTTCATTCCCTCGCACCGCCGTTCTGAAACAAATTCGGCATCTTCGGTGGCCTACCTGAAAGTGAGCTCCTAACTTAATTAATGAATCTCGCCAGCGTTATTATATAGGTTTGTGGTGAATAATTCGCTGTTTTAATCACTTAGATTTGAAATGGCAACAGGCAAAGTCGGCTACCGTATTCGTGTTCACACTGGTGACAGCGATGAGAGCGCCAACACGAACGTTACCGTGACAATCACGGGCGCAAAGGGAACTCTAAAATTCGACCTTGACAAAAAGCACGCTGTGAATGACGACGACGCCTTGTTCCTTTCTCAATCGGTAGGCACTTTATAGATTGATGCAAATTCTGCTAATATCCGCGTGGCTTTGGCTTTCTCAGGAAGACGTGTTTGAGCTTTCGAGCCAGAGCGTGGGACATGTCGACTTGGTGGAGGTGGATCATCGCGTCACGCCGCTGCTCGACCGCAGTTGGCACTTGCTTTCGATTACGATTGAAGACCTATTCACAGAAACGGCCTACTGCTTTCCTTGCAATGAGTGGTTTTCTTACAGCAGAGACGATTGTCGTCAGAGGCGAGTTTATCTTGATCGAAAGGGTGAGAACGTGGCAATACAACTAGAATGAGTTCGACGGTGTTCTTTAGTCATTCGCGAATCTGAACTTCGTCGCCTGAAGATAGGCGAACGTTTCGAGGATATCTCCTTAACGGGAAAGAATGTCAGTCTTTCATCAGAAATTGAGAGATCGGCGACTAAAGGCCTGACACGGGAAGAAGCTAAAAGACGCATACAGACACTCGGTAAATTCTGTGTCCCGACAGGCGAAAATAATTTATATTGCTTTTTTAGGTGTGCGGATGCAATTTTCAAATTGGGCTGAAAACGTAGAGGCGTCGGTGCTAGTTTTCTTTCCGTGGAACCTTAACGCGGTCAAGTCTTTGATCCGCTGGGTCAAAAAGGCGCAAATGAAAGTTCGCGTGTGCGGCTCAACTCATAGCTGGACCAACCTTTATCCCGATCCGGACCAAGTACTTATCAGAACAGATCTTTTTGAGCTGTGTTCTTTCGGCGAGCGAATTCGGCTTTCTGGGGAACACGTCACAATCAAATGCAACGTGACTACGTATGAGTGCAAACGCCATCAACTGGAGAACGATTACTGCTTTCCCTTTAACACAGTTTTGGGAGGAGTCACCTATGGGGGAATAATCGGCACTGGTTGTCATGTGAGTAATTAAAAGTTACAGAATAGTTGTCATTGTAAGCATTTCGTGTTCTTAGGGTACTGGTAGAGGGTGCAAGGCCCACCCTGATTTGGTCGAAAAAATAACGATTGTCAACAGTGACGGGGTTTTGCAGACGTACTCCAGATCTAACGAAGATCTGCTGAACGCTGTTACGACGAGCATGGGCCTTTTTGGCTTCATTTACGAAATCACGTTCAAAATCACTCCCGAACAGAGAATCGTCGTGACGGTCAACGATAACAAGTCCCACACAGTCGGAGACACTTTGGTCGTCCCGTCAGCGCTAAAGGTAGGCTTAGCAGCTTTGAACAGGTGTAATAGTAACCAATAGTAGATACGATAATTAACGGCAGCTACAGTTTGTTAATTAAGCTAGCGGTAGCTATTTTAGGTTTGAGGATACTTTAGTAAATCTTCATTTGGGGTTTTTGCCCGTTTAATTTGATCTTCTAGAAACTAGTGGAAACGTCCAATATTTCATCTGAAATTTTCTGGTTTCCGTACAACAGCAATCCATATGCAGCTGCAAGTTTAGGGAAACAGGATTCGCCACCGGATGAAAATATATTGGCACAACTTCTTCTCAGCGCTGCTCCAGATGTCAAGGAACGTTCTAAGTCAGAGTGGATTGCGGAAAAAGACAAGCTCGTTGTGAAAACGGTCCGAGAGAAAAACGAGTCAGGTGCTTTTGAGGAAATCAAAAGACTTCTCTTTATAATATACGTAACTTTTTGCAGAGGCTGATAAACCAGTAGAGGGCGAGCTCTACTATTGGGCAAAGTGTGCCATTGGGCTTTTCCAGGCAATAGTTTTTAGGGACATTCCATCTTATCTATCCAAGTATCTACACCTAACTCCTTTGTTTACAACGCTGGCACACTACACCATGAGCGCTATCCCTGTCTATGGATTCGAGATAGGCGAGAAAAAGAAGTATGCAACGCATGCTTGTTAGGAAAAGTGCCAAAGAAAACGCTAATTTTTTTAGAATTATTCAGGAACTACCTCGTGCAATTCACTACCAACCTTGGGTTACTCAAGGATTTCACGTTTACGATTTAGAATATGCATTCAAAATTGATTCAGACTACCAAAACATTGCCGATGCTTGTCAGGTGATCAGCAAATTAGCAGGTAGTTTGCGTAAAATTGGACTAAACGTTTAGGCCGTAGTTGACGTTGTAAAGAAATATCACAAAATGGGAGAGTATCCAATGTCTATGTGCTTTGAAATGAGATTCATGTCTGACAGCAAGAGCTACTTGTGTCCGGCAGTGGTTGGAAACTCACATGAATCTGATTATCTGAAAGTCGCGTACATTGAAGTACTGGGCCTTGCAGCCAACAGAACCATGTGGGAGAAGTTTGCTCGAGAAGTGGCAGCAGTAGGTCTCGTATTGTTTGATCCAGTTAGCGTATAGGCGTAAATATTTAATTTAGAAATGGGAAGGCTGTGCCGGTGTTAAACCTCTGCCACACTGGGGGAAGATGTCGGAGCTGGGAAGTTCAGACAAGACGGTCGATTATCTTTGGAAAAACAACGAAGACAACATGGCAAAGTTCCTGCGTCTCCTGAACGAATCCAAAGCAGACGAAAGGGGAATCTTTTTCAATGAATTCCTGACGAAGATTTTCAGGAAGGACAAATGAATTGTATGCCGTTGAACGCTGTAGTGACGTGTGAGTCGTGGCTTGACTAATTTATGTGCTTATTGTTTGCGTGTTATGAGCGTTCACGTCCCGTTCATGTATTGTGGAGCCGACCACCACAGTTGTACGGGTGGAGCCCGTATAACGACGGAGGGAGGCTCTTTCAAACGTGATCTTAGGGCCGGAAGTGTCTGTATGTCTGTCTGTCTGTCTGTCTGTCTGTCTGTCTGTCTGTCTGTTCGTCACGCTCGGCATTGTGACGTCACATAAGAAAAACCCTCACTTTGTAAAGCGCATGCGTGACATAGGGCCGAAAACGGTGACCCGAAAAAGGCGATTTACGGCGCGAATAAAGCGTTTTTTCTTTCAGAAACGAAAAAAATGCTTAGAAACCCTTATTTCCAATTGATCTGTGCTATTTTCCGTGTTATAAATGCGCTGAGAAACCGAAACAACAGTTTTTATTGTCACGCTCTGACGTCACAATCAAAAGTATCCAGTCACATGTACAGTATATGGGTGGGTATGTACGCGTGTACGGGTAACAGGAAATATGACCCGTACACTTCCCGTACACATGCATAGGTCCTCCTCAAATACAGAGCACATTATCAAATACAGTACAGTGCGTGCCAGCATAAATGGCCAAACGGGACTTTTAGTAGCGCGCGAGGAATTCAGAGCGTAGTTTACATTTGGCGTAGTTTTGACGTTTGATCGTCACATCAAGGATTTCCAATGAAGTCTAGCATTTCTATTTACGTCTATTTTGTAAGAAAACGGTTTTGATTTCACCGCAGACAACGTTTCTATACGTTTTGCTAAGACACAGAAAAGTTCGTTTTTTTCCAGTTTCAAACAACATATGACGGCTTTCATAAACTTATCTGTCACTTTATACCATTTTCTAAAACTTCATTATCTTTGATTTTCAATACAGTAATTCGGTGGAAAGAAACGGATGTCACGTGACGTAAATAGAAATGCATTTTTTTCCGTTAGGGATCAAGTTAGAAAGAAACTCACTCTATAAATGGCTTCTCACGTGCATTGTTTAGAAATTTATTATCGGCGAATTTGAAAATGTTCTTTCCTTTACAAAATTTGCCATTTCAGAAACTTTTTATTAGCGCGCGCTAAACTTGCAAAAAATTTAAATCTTTGGGAGTGTACGTCCCACAAAAATCAAACTGACATCCCTGTTTAAAATAGGCATTAGAGTGATTTTCGTTGACACACAGTGACACTGTATGTCTTGCAGCGAGTGATCTACAGTGATCTTAGCGCACATTTTGTGGCCATTTATGCTGGCACGCACTGTACTGTACGTCAGAAAAGCGCCTAATTAGGAAAACACAGCAATCATACAAGTACTGTATTTACAGTATGTAGGTAGGACTGAGCTGTACTAGTAGTAGCTAACGGCTGTAATGACAACGTGAATATGTGACAGCATAAAAACTATGACGTCACACTATGTTATGCACTCGCGTACGGTAAGCGGTGGGAGGCTCTGCATGATGGCAACACGGTGAACACCGGGCCATCATTCTCTAGTTTACATTGCCATGTGTGATGAAACCTAGTGCGCACGCGTACCTCTGGACCCTAACTTATGAACGTGAGGAAGATTGCAGAGGCGATTCCTAGCCTCAGAGGCATTCAGGCACGTCTGCGAGTTGTCATACGTATGCTTGTAAACCGTCGTCTGCTTTGGTTCAGTTCCTTCGCGATGCTACGTGGCAAGGAGGCGAAAACGACTCGAAATTATCCGTTTTTCGCGTCTGGGAGAATCCCGGTCATCTCTACGTTGCTTTCGACAAAGGTGCAGCAGAAAACAATGATTCATAGTAATCGCATCGTGCAAAAAATAAAGGTAAAACGCTGCTCGCTTTTGACGTCACGCCCCACGTCAAACGTTTCGTCAACTGTCGAGCGCTCACCGATGCCATGACAAAGGGCAAAAAAACGAGAGAGGTTTGAAAAGCCTAAAGACGTCAAGGACACTTGTAGATGCTCCTCCCCCCATTTATTAGCTGTTCTCTGGTCTGCTCGCTTACGTCGACGAAACTTCGCCCATTGTGGACTTGGTGTTTTTGAAAGATCGTCCTTCTGTTGCAATTGTGGTTAGAGTCTGGGTTTTATCACTGGTATGGTTGTAACTGTTTTTCCTACAGATTCACTTGGATGGGACTGCTGATGTGTGGAGATTCAACTTGTCGGGATATACGTGGGCTCTACAAGGCACGTGGGTCTGTGTGCGTGTGTCGACGTTGTTAGTCAACTGTGTTTTTAGAGTCACTTCGGTTGGCCGTTGGAGCAGATATCAGCGTGGGCTCTGTGCTGCTGAACGCGCTCGACGGCTCTTTTGTCTGGTGCGAAAGAGACAGAAAGGGTGAGTTATTTTAATTAATTAAGGAGAGGGAGACGTCAGACGTGTATTTTCTTAGAAAGCGGCGTTGGACGATGGACTGTGTACACGCGATCTTTTGACGTGCGCGGGGAATCTGCGAGCATTGGCAAAGCCACTTCAATAATGAGAAACTGTCCTCTTTTGAGCATTCATCAGACGACCGCAGGAATTTGCTTGTAAGTACAGTATGAACCTATGGGTTTGAGGAGACATTAGTATTTATCTATTGAGACAGACACTCAGACGAAGAAAACGTTCTGCTCTTTCATCATTCAGCAACAGGACAGACTAAAGTGCATACGCACATATTTGGTAATCATTTTTAATGACGCAACTATTTATTCAGCCTTTTATATGGAACTATGGAGTTCCGTTGATCAAATCCACTCCCGCATTAGATTTTAAGACACTCTCATCTAGATTGGAGTACACTGTTCAAAAGGTGGCTATATGTAGTTCCTGGCCACCTGTTCCTCTAACTTTTTTTAGTGCACACTGGAGAAAAGTCGTCTTTTGTGTCTGCATTCGCATCATATTACCAATCAATTGATTGCTCTTTCGTCTCTAGGAGAAATCTTCGTTTTTGATTTTGACGAAGGTTCTTTGTCTTGTAAATAAATCATTTCTACTGTACCCACGTGCTGCTCTAGAAACGCCGCATTCTGAATACTTATGCCAGCTGACTCCATTTCTCGACGAAGCATCTAAAACGGTCATGGAAAATTGTCAGCTTTTTTCCTTCCGAAATTTTGTTGGCGTCTGTTTTTCAAACGGTTTAGTGAGGTACAGTAGGCAGAAAGAGCTACTTTAGACTGACTATCTATGATGTTCATTTTTCTAGAATGTTTTTGCTGGCTACGGGGCTGATGATTTGGCAATCGTCTCAGTTCTTAGGAAGATCTGTTTCGATGTGGACTGCTAATGGATCAAACCTAGGTGTGGGGCTGTGGACAAATGAAACGTTGTACCACGTCAAGAGCCGGCCCATTGTGGAACAAGCGCAGCTCGTTGCGTCAGGAAATGCACTAATGGACAGCAGGCAGTTTCCCGTAATTCAAAATATCAATGTGTTGTTTTATAAAAAAATGTGGGCGCTTCAAGGTTCCTGTGACCGGTGAAATAAATATAGTTGATTGTCACGCGGAGGCTTCAAAATTGTGCCACATGTGGGGACTACGACTTTGGGCGGACAAGTTTGCTTTAGATGGCTTTTATACACTTATAAAGGTAAAGCTTAGGTAATTAAGCACAGCAAACACTTATAAGTGGTCTACGTTTAAAAGACGCAATCTAGTGGAGGGGAGGGAAGAGTTCCTGACAAGGTAGAAACTTGTGTTTTAATGTATGGCTATTTTCTACTGAATCAATGCTTCTGCAGCTATTGAACAGTTTGTCCACTGAGTGTTTGCAGAGTCCTGCTTTATTAGTGACTATGCTGGTGCACGTATGTTGTTGATAGACATAGACAGAAGTTGCTGTAAATCTCATTTCTTTAGTTTCCTTATCATCGGCAGTGGGTAGTCGAAAAGGTCAAATCTTTTTTGAAATCTTACAAAACCGAAGGTGAACTTTTCTTTTTTACGGTTAAGAAAATTGCGTACAGCGTTGATTCTAGGTCAAAAACCGAAGTCTTCTTTGCTTCCAGGTATAGAGTCCTGTGTCCGTTGCTCTCAATTAGGCTGAATCTTTTTCAGTATCAACAGAGCCTATTCCCTTATCATCGAAACTGAACGCCGAAATGGGTTAGCATGCGCGAAAAGTAGCAGAACGTACCGTATCACTTGATGCCGTTTCAGTTCCTTTGCTGGAAGACTATGTCGCTCTATCTGATCAATTCGAGGCCACACTCAGAGGCTCTATCTCAACAGTGCGCTTGACTATTAACGTACACGCTCTATGCTTATTCAATTTTGCAGGAATCGACCGGTGCTCTAAAAGTTCGCGACGAGGTGCTTCAAATCCTTCAGACAAATTTTTTCGACTCATCGGTGACAGGACCAAGTGAGTAGAGTGCAAGCCTTCTCACTTTTGGCGACGTGTTTCTTTTCTTAGGTGCTCAAGCTCTCCGACTTCAAAGCCTTTCCGAAGACTTTCCTAACGAAACTCTCGACGGCCTATTTGACTACATGAAAATCAATAATCTAGACGAAGGTGCAAATATCTTAATTAATCCAGGCTCGCTATCTAATTCCATCTCTACAGCCATTGACCTCATTAAGAATCACACGTGGGAAAGCGACGTGGACTGGAAAAATTTTCTTGGAGCGTCGCTGGAGACAGCCGATTTTCACTATGCCGGAATCTTCGAGTTGACCTGTTGCCTCTTGTATCGCGTTCGTCCTGAAATGCTCGTTCAATTCGTTAAACTCTGTCAACAAGCACGAAACTACAAAGCGACTTCTGGCGACTCCCTCTTTGCTCGACAAACTCGAGAAGTACGTGTGAAAGTTTCTCTTGTTTTGTGCCACTATTACGGCGTTTTTTTAGTATCCCTTTTGCAAACGTGCTTTGGATTGTCTGCCGCCTTTTGTGTCGTCGACTGTAACTCCCACGTCAATCGCTGCCGTCAAGGCGAGAGTTCAACTAATGCTTTCCAGGTATGGGGCTCTTTTATTTTCATTGAATGTAAATTGGAATCGTTTGCAGTGGAGAATCTCACGTTGAGGTTGGGTCGCTGAGACTCTACTTGAAATGTGGCTTGTGGCAGAACGCTCTCGATTTGGCCAAGAAGCTAGCCGGCCAGGTATATTGATCGACAAATTGTACATGGTTCTGAATAATATGACTAACTCTAAATTTAGCACACTACTCATTTTGAAATCTTCACGGAAGTGCTTGCTGCATTTCTGGAGGTATTATATATTTTTTATTGCTGCTGTGAATATGCTTAACGTGTCTTTTATTGTCTGCAGGCTGGTGTCCTAAAAGACTATCAGACTCAAGTCTGGTCACTCGTTCCCGAAAATTTTCGGTCAGCAGAGCCTAATTAATTAATTAATTATTTAATTAATTATATGTTTTTCCTAGTCTTCAGGATCTGCTTTCTCTCCTCGAATCGTCTCTTCCTCGCAGCGCCGGCGCCAGCGGATCGCTCATTCTATCAGATGACTCCCTCGAACTGACGGTACACGACCACAATCGCGATTTCCTTTCCTAAGCATTTATATGTTTAGATTTCCGACGTGACATCCGTCGTCAATCGCCTAGCCGAACAGCTGCAAAAGATAGATCACATCTAAAAACGCCCCAACTTGTTGATGACGTAAACGCGCGCGCGCGCAAGATCGCAGGATAGAAATTCGAGTAAAGCAGCATGCGAACCGCGCCCTGAAAGAGGTCATGGGAAAGACGATATTCTTTCGCGTTCATCCCGTCGTCGTATACGCGGCGACGCCGTTCGTCGTCACCGCTCTCTACGTCGCCGCCGTTCTCTATTTCGACGCTTCGTCGCGGATCGCGACCGGAAAGGAAGCCCACACGTCCGCGGCGCGTCGAAAGAACTCGGAAAACCTTCGACGTCTATTCGAAACGCAAAAGAACGCGCCGCCGGCGTCCGAACACGACGCTTTAGCGTTCGTTCTCGCCGACGACGTCGCGAAAAGGACATCGGCTTTCGCTCTCGTGCGTCCCATGCGCTTTCTCCTCCTCCAAGTCCCGTCGACGCTCAGCGCCGAGTTCTTCGACGCGTTCGTCGCCAACGCTCGTCTATACAACAACGTTTCGTGGTGCCGTAACGAGCCGTGGCGACGTCCCACGCCCCGACTCGATCACGTGTGCGAGCGAACGTCCGAAAGCGTCGCCGTCGCCGCCGATCAGGTCGCGATCGCTTTCGGCGGCGACGGAGACGGCGTTTCGCAGTGCGACGGCTTGAGAATGAACTGGGACTACAGTCTCGTCGACGAGAAACTCGTCCTGAGTCGCAAAACGTTTCGACTCGTTACGGTCTTACGTCATCCAGTCAATCGACTTGTGAACGCTTACCGCGACGGCGGCGCGCGTCGAGTCGTATCGCTGCGCGAGTTCGCCGTCAGCGAAGCGCTCCACTTTCAGAAGTACGGATCGCGCAATCATCAGGTGAGGCAATTCGCCGGCGTTCTCCAACGATGTAGTCTATACGGAGCCGAAGCGGCGGCGGAGGCGCGACGCGATCTCTTGGCGACGGCGAAGCGGAATCTACGCGATTTCGACGCGATCGGCATACGAGAACGCATGAACGATACTCTGCGATTGTTTCGACGACTTTTCAGCTGGAAAAGCGACTCGGCGGAATCGTTGGCGCTGGAGCAGGCTGTCGCGGCGCTGCGCGACACGAGCGACGTTCATTTTGTGAGCGAGGGCGATTTCGACTTCTTGCTGAGGGAGAACCAATTGGAAGTGGAGTTGTACTCTTTCGCTGTGGAATTATTCGAGAAGCAGCTCGAAATGATGGATCTCAATGATCATTGAATCGAGTTATCTTTTATTAAAGTGGTATATTGGGCGCTTCGCGTCTTTAGGGGGCAGTGTATGAGAACATAGTAGGGAGAAAGGGTACTGTACAAATACACGGTGTAGTACATGCACGTGTTTTGTACCTACGGGCATTGATTCTACTGTCCTTTCTGCTTGCTCGCTCGACTCACGCGTTCGTCTCTATCTTTTGGCACGCGAGATGGCTCTGCGTTTAGTTTTCTATGGCGACAAGTCGCTTCGCGTCGAAGACGTCGATCTTCCGCGTCCGCTTCCCGAAAACTGTATTCTCGCTCGAATACGAATGGCGACGATCTGCGGATCGGACCTTCATACGATAGAGGGTCGACGAAGTCCGGCGACGCCCTGGTTAGTGACTCGGAGTCGGATAGGAACGATAATTTATAATGTTGTCCACACCCACGCAGCATTCTTGGTCACGAAGCCATTGCCGAAATCGTGGAAAATCGTCGAGCCGATAGCACATTGAAGTGCGGAGATCGAATCACATTTCAAGTTGCCGATTGTTGCAGAGAGTGCGAGAACTGCAATCGAGGCATCGAACAAAAGTGCATCAATTTGTTCAAGGAACTCAAAAAAATAATTAGATTCAATTCACATTTCATTAATTAAAACTTTTTCTTTTTAATTTAGTATGGTCAGTCCTTGTTAGGATTGCGATCCGAATTGAACGGATGCTTCGCAACTCATATCGTTATTCACCCGAGAACGTTTTGCGTTGCTATACCGGACAACGTTCCGGACAACATCGCGGCGACTATCAACTGCGCTCTAGCGACCGTCGTCAACGTTCTCGAGGAAGTGGAGAAATGCCTTCGAAGTGACGAAAGAAAATCGGTTGTTATTCAGGTAACAAGTATATGTACGTTTATGAAGATATTTTTTATAAAGCCTTTGTATTTGTAGGGTTCAGGAATGTTAGGTCTTTTTGCGTGTGCCTTGCTTAGAGAGTCGGGATTCGATAAGGTGTACTGTACTGATGCCGTTGAAAGTCGTCTCGAATTGGCTCGAAAATTTGGAGCTACCACAATTTGCATTGGTACGATTCGTTTCATATGAAGGACAATTTTTACGTTTATTTGACAGGAAAGAATGACGACGATTTGCCTTCCGAAAACTCAGTCGATGCTGTTATTGAAGCAATAATAATAATAATAGGACCTCTTTGTTTCTTTTATTGAATTCTTTTGTTTAGATTTGCGGCGTGCCATCGGTTGTTCAGCAGGGAATCAAACTGCTTCGAACCGGTGGTGTTTACATCTTGGCCGGTCTCGTGCATCCCAAGTCGAAACTCGACATCACAGGACTCCAAATCATCAGCAAATGCCTCACAATAAAAGGTGAACTTGTACTATCGTAGATAATTCTTTTCTATGTATCGATACTAAGGAGTTCACAATTACTCTTCTCGTCATCTCTCCGCTGCCGTCGACTTCCTCTCACGAACGGTGGACAAGTACCCATATGAAGAGCTGTTCAGCGAGCCGCATTCTCTTCGCAACTTCGACGCAGCGTATGATCTTGCATTGTCTCGAAAATTTCTCCGAGTCTGCTTCAATCCTCAAATTTGAATAGATCTATAGTCTCTCCTCTATCTATGCTATAGTGGCACGTGATTCTCACGTGATCGGCTGCTAACGCACGATTCAAAAGTCGCGATGAACTCCAGGCGAGCAATTCAAACTTTCGAAGCGTCGTTCTAGCAATTTCTCGCGTAGAATGAACAAACTCGTGTGCGAATGGAGAGAAAGCGGCAGTGCATCGCCTCTAAAGGCACGTAAACGGTCGCATCCTTCGCTTCGCGATCTCCCAGCCGACGAGTCGCGCATTTTTGACTCGTCAATTTGTGTCGTCGTAGCTACGACGCTTCATAGAGAAGCAGGTCAGCCCAGAAGGTCACGGACCGTTGTGGCGATGTTTGATCGAGCCCGAGAAACTTCGCGGCATAAGCCCCTTCGATTACAAGGTAAAAAACTACTGTGAGCCTCTATTATTTAATTTATACCTTTATTATAAGGAAGCGAAGGAGATGATTGAGTGTCTCTTCACCTATTACTCTCTCGACTATACTCCGGATTCCAACAGAAAATTGAGAAAAGTTATTGGTACAGTAGATATATATTTCTTTCTGTTCGACGTTATTTTGATCTGACTTTTTTGGGCTTTTTAGATGACCTGGAATCTCTTGAGTTGGACGAAGTGTCCAAGGAGAGTCATCCCGCCAAGAATTTAGTCGAATTTCTTCTTGTTGGCGCGGAGAAGAAGTCTTCGCGGGGAAGCGATGCCGCGTGCGAGCTTTCAGCTGTCGTTCGCTTTCTGAAATCGATTTACCAAATCTTATTGGATTTGGGTTAGATGCAATAGATAATTGCGTATGTTGTTGCGTGGCTTTATCTCGATTTTTTTTCTAGATCGAACGTTTTGCTCTTTCTCTATATTTGAGAACGGTTTTGGGCAAGACAAACTTGAGCAGCTCTTTTTCGTTCTTGGTGTGTATTCAATTTATAACCCGAGTATAGGCTACTGCCAAGGTTCTATTCTAAATGACTTTGACAAAATGAATTTAATTAATTGTTTTCTTTTACAGGGATGTCTTTTATTGCTGGTATGCTTGTTTTGAATGAGGATGAAGAAGTAATGCTAAAAGAATCGTGTACAGGATTTTTGACTGCTTTTTTGTCTAGACTGCCTTTTGGATGATGGCATCAATGCTGGAAAGAGAGAAGCATCTGTCAGGCTACTATTCAAAGAACCTATCAAAGTAGCAAACCCTCTTGATGAAGTGTCACGATACTGAGGCCAATATTTTCAGACTACACCATCATAGTGACGTATTTCGCCAGATTCTTCATCACCACATCCCTTCTACTGCAAAGCATCTGGTAATAAGAATATATAGAGCAGAAGATACCTGTACCCTATTCGCTATGCTGCAGGATACATTGAATGTTCTGCCGTTGATGTACGTCACTCAATGGTTTCTTTCTCTCTTCACTTGCTTGCCTTGTTGGAGAGCTGTACTTTCGATTTGGGATTATTTCATGCTAGAAGGTATGTTTACTTACACTTCAGGAGTAAATTTTTGGTTTTAAACTGTTCTTTTCTAAAGGCGTTGTTGCTGTATTTCAAGCAGCTATCGCTATACTACAACTTTGCTCAGGTCACCACTATAGCGTTTTAGTTTGATTCCTGGAGAAATGGGCTAAGATAGATGACCTATTGGCGATAACGGAAACCGGCAAGGCGTTACTCCTTTTGACTAATCTTCCAAAAGACAGGTAGGTCGTAGCTGATTGGCGTCAAATTGAAAGTTAGTATTTTTTGTGTCCAGCGATTTCTGGGATAAATTCATTTCACTTTTCTGGTCAACGAAAATACCAAAATGGCAACTGGACGGGTTGCTAATCCCCAAAACAGAGTCGTCCACATCGACCGGTTCTACACTTACTATATAACTAGTAAAGTAAAGTATTCAAATTTTGTAATATTAAGATTCGAAACCCAACGTCGTGGTCAAGTCAAGAAAGAGACCTCGTGAAGAGGAGGAGGACGACGACGAGGAGTTGAGCACAGACGGCGGCGGCGGCGCAACGAAGCGACGAAAGCGCCACGACGGTAAATTATTTTATCCGTGCTCGCGGTTTCGACAGTCTCGTTCTCTAGAGAGCGACGCGTCTCGTCCGCAACCGGCGACGGGATTTGGGTGGCTGGAGCGATTGAAGCGATTCGTCTCCACTTCCAAATCGTCGTCAAATCATCAAGAAGAGTTTGAATTGAAACCGCTTCGTCCCAGCGGCGTTGACAATGCGACGTCGCCGCGGACACCGCGACGAGGGCAACGACGACGACGACGGAGAACGTCAAGAAAACCGTCGCAGGTTTGGATCATGTGTTGGGTAGAAAAAACCCCTGTTGTATCTTTTGTTGGCAGAAACGTTTGATAAACGTCAGTCTTGCTGACGAGTAAGTTTTCCAAGTGGGGAGCACTTTCACTTTTTTTGGAGTCCGTTTTGCGCTTAGGAGATCTCCCTCCGTGAAGCAAAGCTTTTACGAGTTCAACACCCCGACGCCCCTACGTCCTTCACAGGCGAGTACAGTATTACGGGAGGGAGAGGGATCTCCTTCCTCTCCTATTCTATATTACTCTCTGTCACATGTCTACACAGACTAAGAGAAAGGACAAAGATCGTCTTGAGCAAGAGGACTCGCCTTTCGAACAATTCTACTACGAACTAGGCAAAATTCAATAGGTAATACCTCTCGCATCCCTCTCTAAGTCTTTTTATTTCGTGCATGCTCTTTCACTTCCTCAATCATTCCATCGACCTAAAAACGATTCAGAAGCTGATTGATTGTCTCTCGAAGCAAGAAACCGACTCGTTTCACTCACCCAAACGTAGAAGACGGCGGCTCCTTTGCTCGCTTCGGACACCGAGGACAAATCGTCTGCTTTGATAATGCGTTCGGCTTTCGTCGCCGCGTCGAGGCCGATGTTCGCCGGATCGCAACTTCCCACGCGTCGTTTTAGGTTCTCCTTGCCGGTTCGGCCGATTAGCGTCTGCACCGTTTGCCACTTGCGCATCTCTTTCTCGGGGTGTCCGAGAAGGATGAAGACGGCCATCATGACATCGTGGACGACCTGAGGCGGCTTGCCGTAGCTCTTCAATTCGGCTATGGTGCGCTGATCGAGATTGAGTACCTAGAAGGAAAGATTAAGGTAAACCGGTGTACTCAAAGTCTACTGCTTCACTGTACCACTGTACTCCTGACTAAAACTGGGGTCCGAGGGGTAGAGTGACAGTCATAGAATGCCAGTGGTACAGTGGTACAGTGGTACAGGACCCCCATTAGTCTACTACCTCTACTTACTTCTTTTCTAAACTGTTCTAGTTTCTTCAGTCGTGTGAGCAATTGATTCGCTTCGGCCATTTCTTTTGCGAGTTTCTCTTCCAGTCCGGCGCTTTTGACGTCGCTCATTGCCTTCTGGAGTTCTTCGATTTTTCTTCTGGCGACGGCGTCGTCTAGGTTTTTCGCCGCCACTAGTTTCTTCAGGAGCGCCTTCGCTTCCTCGAGTTTATTAACGTCCAAGTCTTTGCCGAGGCTTTTCTTATTCTCTTCAGCTTCTTTGACAGCAGGCTCAAGATCGTCAATTTTCTTGGAAGTAAGAGCGTGATCGAGTTGAGCGTTGATTTTTTTGGCTTTTGCTCTTTTAGCTTCAGCGTCTCCAGCCTCTTTGGCAGACTTGCCTTTGCCTTTGCCTTTCTCCTCTGGCTTGGATGGGGCTGCTGGTTGAGGCTCTTCTTTTGGTTTTAATGGTACAGGAACTACTTCAGGTGGCTTGGGCTCGTCTTTTTCTTTTGGTTTCGATGGTGCAGGTACTTCGGGTGGCTTCGGCTTATCTTTATCTTTATCTTTTTCTTGTAGTTTTGACGGTGCAGCTGACACTTCAAGCTGAGGCTTCGTAACTGGCGGAATTCCAGTAAGCTCCTCTTCCCTTTTCTTGCTGTCTTTCCGTTTTGCTTCTTCCTTATTTATACTTACTTTCTTCTCTACTCTGGAAAGCTTTTTCGTCGGTGGCGCCTCTTCAACGCTTTTCTTTGGCCTAATTGTTATTGTCTCATTTTCTTTTTGTCTTTCAGGGCGCATTACAGCTGCAAGCTTCCTTGCACGAGACAACGTTGGAATGACTTTCTCTTCTGGCAGCTCCTCCTCTTCCTCCTCTTCCTCAATACTCAACCCATCGCCATAAAGATTACACAATTCCACTTCGATCTCCTCAAACGAAATCCCACTTCCAATCTGCGGTCCTCTCTTCCTCAACCATCGATTCCATCTCTTCGACGAGAACGCCTCATTGTGAGCAGCTCTCATCAAAAACTCGGCCTGCCTTTCAGATACCAATCCACCGCCTCCTTCCACGGCCAGCATGCAGAATTCCCATTGCAAATCCTGTACCAGAACGTATCGCCTATCCATTTCCTACAGTAAGAGAATATAAGTATTTTTTATCGTCATTATATAATGTCTTGCTTTTAAGCAGGCTATGAATTCATCTGAGACGCATACGTCACCGAGGCACGCCGTTCTCACGGACGCCTGCACTTGAGCAGGAGAGAGCATCTCCGTTCTTAGTTCCCCGTACAAGTCGTGAAGCTCCTGCACGGTGAGAAATCCTTTAAAACCCCTGTCCCTACTCCTGAACATGTCCAGTAGGAACGAGTCCTTCTCCATAGGCATTTTTGACCCGTCACTAGGGAAAACACATGAAGAGTAGCGCACGCTATAGAGAAACCCTCGTACAGTAGTCCTGATGAAAGTATAAGAACTAAGAAGGCAACTAACATACAACAGAGATACAAAATACGTAAAAGAAATTTTTCAACCAAACTAAAAACAGTCATTCTCTTCACCGGCACGGCGAATAGCCCACGTAAAATCATACGTCTTGACTGCATCGTAATAGGGACACTTTATTAGAGAGTGATTCCCTAGACATAGAAGAAACTCGTTATCGTTCCGCCTCTTGCTCTCTGTACCAACTCACCTGTCCGTATTGCTTCAATAAACGCTTTATCTTCTTCTAGGTAAGCGTCCGCGTCCTCAAACGTGAAAACGCGTTCAGATTCAGACTTTCCCGAGCGAACACGCAGTTCGCACGTCGATCGATAGGGCTCAATAAGAGACATGCGTAAACCGTCGGCCCAGACGTCAAACGAAGTCTCATACGACGTCCCCAACAAGCTTATGCCATGCATAAGCGACCCTATACCATTCCTTTCAAATTTCCAATGAGCCGAAGTAGCTCTATAGAAAACACATCTCCCATATTGATATATCCGTATTGATTAATTAATCCATCTTACCGAGGCATACGTAGTTCATCCCTGATTTCATCCTCTCTGATGTGTTCTCCTATGTGAGACAGTTTCCCTGACGGTTCCGATGCATTTACATTCAAAGCGGATATGGTTCCCAAGTTCGGTTCGCCGGCGAGATAGCGTGCTAGGTCGCAAAAATGCGTCGCCTGTTCGATGATGGGCCCGCCCGAGCTGCGCACGTTCCACCAATGAGGCTTCGTCGATTCCGAATACGCGCAATTGTAGCGCGCGTTTACGCACATGACTCGTTTTCCCGCCGAATGGAGTTCGGTTATGAATTCCTTCATTTTGACGACGGCCGGATGATAGCGAAACATGTATCCTACCGAAACGATTGCGTTCGACTTGGCCTGCTCGGCGGCGAGCGTTCGCGCGAAATCGACGAAGTTCTCCGGCGGAACGAGCGACAGCGGTTTCTCAATGAACGTGTGGATTCCCGCCTTGACGCACGCTAACTCGATGTCGAGGCCTTTTACAAGGGAACCGTGACATCCGGGTGGAAGCCCGACAAATACACCGTCGAGCTTCTCTCGCTCTATCATGTCCTCAGCGCTCGAGTAGATTTTGCAGTTGGCGTAGATCGATGTTGCGTTCGTCGCTCGCTTTCGTTCGGCGAGAGCGCGTTCGGCTCTCGTCGTGTCGATGTCGGCGATTCCGACGATTTCAACGCCGCCGATTTGTTCGAGTCGGCTCGCGTGGTTCCACGAGCCCACGTTGCTGCCGAAATTGACTCCGCCTGCGCCGATAAAGCCGATTCGCACGTTTGCCATTGTAGGATGCCGGGACGTTGTTTTCGTTTGGTAGCGCACGGTAGAAACATGGAGTCTTTGCCGAAGAAACGGCGGTTAGCATGGTTTCATGACTTCTAGCCGTACATCCATCGTTCTTTCTAGTCTACTTTTGCCACCTCTACCTTGGCGAATCTTTTCCAAGCAGAAGGACGCTCTCCAACACGCGAATAGCCATCCAGTACGACGAAATTGCACTCAATCATGAGATCAATTTCTTTTGAAGGACCATCACGTATTTTCGTTTGAATCTGAAGCGCTGGGCGATTCGGGATGCCGAAAATTCATCTCGACTACATACCTAGCGTTCTTTGAAAAATATCGGTAAAACTAGTCAAAGAAAATTGGTCAAATTCTAAAATTCTTTTATAAAGAAAAACGAAAAAATCTGATAAGCATTTTTATGAAGTCATAGCTGAAGGTCCGTTTTGTAGTATCAGTCTAACCCGTAATTAATTAATTAATTAATTAATTAATTATTGAAGGCCACGCGTGTAAACTTTACTTCGATTTGGAGTACAATCGAGCTCGCAATCCGAGTCTTGACGGGTCAGCCATGGTCGAAACGTTCATTGCCGTAAGAAATAAACTCAATTGTACGTTTTAGACCTATTATTTTATGCAGTGCGTTTGTGACCAAATGAAAACCGTTTTTCGCGTAAATTCAATTGATAGTGAAGACGTTATTGATTTAGACTCAAGGTAAAAACAGCCAGATAGCTGAACGAAGACTAAATAAACGTGGCTTAGCACTGAGGCTAAATTTTCTCGTCATCTCATTTTTAACGTAAAAGAGGCTGTATTTGCAGACAACAGTCACGTAGGTACGACAACAGGATTATCTAAGGATTTGCTAGTAATTGAGCCTTTTCCTCCGGTAGGGGCTTTTGTTCATTATTTAGTTGATCAAATCAAAACCTCTACTTCCGGTATCATTGGTCAAACCTTTTTCTATACATAATTACAGTACGTCTTTAGAAACGTTGAAGACATTGCGTGTTTGCACTGAAAAGGGCTCGGACAGCTTATTTATTGACTCCGGTCTGATTGGTTTCACCCTCGCGATTCGTTTTCTTGAAGATCTGCCTCGTCAGGCGTCTACACGAGAAATCGAAACTTTCGAATACTCGGGTCATCGAAATTGGGCAAAACAGCAGTTCTTAAATATTTCAAACCGAGTTCCTACAAAGTCAGTCAATCAGTTTGATTTTCACTCGTGCAGGAAGCGTTTGATTCTTTGTGTACATAGGCGCAGCATCTAAGGGAATTCAAGTCTCTTTGGCAGGATGGCAGGCACAAGGAAGTGAAACGCGATACGCTGTTTGATCGTTTACTTTCGTCTCTCGTCTGCAGTACACAGTATGACTAGAGAGAGACAGACCTTTTTCCCTAAACACTTAACTCATCTCTTAGGTATAATAGAGGTACAATGGGAAAATTTCCTCGTCTTCTAACGTTCGAAAATAAGGCACACGTCAGCTCAATGTCTCATACTAAGCCTCCTCGTAAAGAGGTCGCAGTTAGTGATAGTAGTCGTCCATCGGAATCGTTTGGACGCTCGCCTTTTCCCCTACTGGACGACTTTATGCTGACCCAGATGAATCACGGCGGCGTGCAGGGCTGCATTCGCTCCGTCGTGTATTTCTCCGAGGGAAATACGGTCGTGTACAATGTCGGAAGGAATCGGTGGTGCTGGAACGTGGGACGAGCTCACAAAAGCAATCACACGATGTGAGTTGAGAATACGATAGAGAAATTTTTTAATAATTGCATTTTATAGCCTGATTGCCGATTGTAAGAATGGGGTCTTTTATCAGAAGTGTCTCGACCCCGAATGTCGAGAAAGCAATTATAGGTCTCCAGGTAATACAATGGGCCTATGATGATCTATAACGTGATACTTTACGTCTCTAGAGAAATCGATTCCCCCACACGTGAACCCTCTTTCTCTCAAGAACGAGGACGTTATCACAGACGAAGAAATGAGTCGGGCTCTCGACGAAGCATCCGAAACGTGCGACCTCCTGTCCGCATTCGCAGAAGACGTCTCGGAAGACGACTTGGACGACGACTTCAAAGAGGTTCATTTAATTAGGAATCCTGCAGACTATTCGCAGGTGGAGCCTTTACCTTGGCCGCACACTGCAGACCTTTTCTTCGCCTACGGATCGAACATGGACGCAGACTTGGTAGCGAAGAGGACGGGCGCGTCCTCCCAACGCTTCCTAGCGGAGCTTCGAGACTATGAGATGACGTTCTGCAAGCTGGCAAAGAGCCCGCTTCAAGCCGAGAAGGGAATCGGCTACGCGAACGTAAGACCGCGACTCGGCTGCAAAGTGTACGGTATTCTCAACGCGTGCAAAGCCGGATTGCTGGAGAAAATCCACGCCTATCAAAGATCGTGGTCATACGATCGTCAATTGGAGGTCGACGTCGTTTTGCCTGCTCTAGGTGGGCGGAGAGTTCGCGCCGTAACGTATGCGGCAAACGAAGATACAGTAAGAGAGGGCTTAAAGCCGGCACGCGATTACGCCTTGATTTGCTTGAATGGCGGCCGAGACTTGCTGCCTCCTCACTACTTAGAGTATTTGGAAGCATGCGTTGACGAGAGCCTTCCTATCGATACAGCTCACGACTACACGTTTATTTAGTTTCTTTTACTACAGTTCAACTCTAATATAATCTTCGAAAATTGAACCAATGCCAACAGTGACTTCAATATAGTCAAAATGCTCTTGTATGCGAAATAATTCATCTATTTTATATTCGCTCCGGCCAGGATCAATGAGCCTCTTTGGAGAACGCGAACAGACGCGACGAGTGCCGTCGTCATCAATTTCCAGCACATCTTTCTTTTCATATTCTCCTGAAAGATAGAAAGCAAAAGGTTTCTTGCACCTGTCTTGGATTTCTATGACAAGTTCGTTTTTTGCAGGAGACTCCAGAGAAACAGAGTCCGGCGTGCGAGTCCAAGACGGCTGCCGAAGTAATCCTGAATCCGGCCACTCGTCATCAGAGTCATCTGGACGCTTTGCCTCAGGCTGCTCAGCAATTCCCAGCGACTTCATAACGGCATCCCTGAGCCGCAATCCGCCTTCTTCAAATTGGCATTCACCTCGCAAAATGTTCTCAAGTAAACTAATGTATTCCTCAGTGGCTGGTGCGCGAACGGTTTTGTCTTCCACTACGTCTAACTCGACGTCTACGTTTAAAATAACGGCAGCTTCCTCTGGTTTGCCCCAAGCCAGAGCTACGGTATATTCGTTGAATATTCCCATTTTCTTGATATGTAGGCTGCCGCCAAACAGCAACTTTTCGGCATAGTATCCTACCTTGTCAGATTTTGAACGAAATTGATCTTCGTCACCGTCCTTTACGTAAAATCTACGAACTTTGCTGTGAGCTAGTAGTTCGTGAATATAGCCGCACGCCACCATGACCACGTAAACTCTGCGGCGTAAATCGTCTTTTGGAAAAGTGCACGCCCCCCGCAACTTTTCAGCAAAGTCGCCCAAGATAAGCACTCCTCCTTCCGCTGTCGTCGGCATCTTGTACACGTCGGAGAAATACGGTTCTTTCATGAGGCTCATGTTAGGGTCAGACCGCCTAGCTTTCCCGCCGCCGTGCAGAGGGACGACTGGCGGCAGATTGTCACCACTTACGTGGGTTTGGACGGTCGCATCGTCGTCGTTGAGAGATTTGAAGAGACCGTGCCTATTCTCGATGAACGTTTTCGCCAGTGTCAAGCCTTCTTTGACCACCGGGATGTCGTCGAAGCTACTTCCACGGAGTTGTGTTTCCGCCAAACTCTCCGCGTGCTCGTCGATTATGCGCAGTTCGCTGTCGAGTCAACGCGCGCGAGGATTTGAAACAGCTCACGACTACATGCACGTTTATTTAGTTTTCTTTCACTACAGTTCAACTCTAATATAATCTTCGAAAATTGAACCAATGCCAACAGTGACTTTATTATAGTCAAAATTCTTTTGTATGCGAAATAATTCATCTATTTTATATTCACTGCGGCCGGGATTAATGACCCTTTTCGGAAGACTCGAGCGGATGCGATAAATGCCGTCGTCGTCAATATCCGGCACATCTTCCTTTTCATATTCTCCCGAAAGATACAAAGCAAAAGGTTTCCTGCACCTGTCTTGGATTTCTATGACAAGTTCATTTTTTGCAGGAGACGCCAGAGAAACAATGTCTGGCGTGCGAGTCCAAGACGGCACCCAAGGTCCTGAATCCGGCCAGTCCGGCCAGTCATCGTCAGAGTCGTCTTGAACTGACTCCACCGTCGAGCGGTCCTTGTACTTGACATCATCAGAGTCATCCCATTCACCGTCACTGCGCTTTCGCTTTGCGTCAGGCTGCTCAGCAATTCCCAGCGACTTTCTAACGGCATCCCTGAGCAGCAAATCGCCTTCTTCAAATTGGCATTCACCTCGCAAAATGTTCTCAAGTAAACTGATGTATTCCTCAGTGGCTGGTGTGCGAACGGTTTTGTCTTTCACTACGCCTAACACGACGTCTACGTTTCCGAGAAAGGCAGCTTTCTTTCGTGAGGTCGGAAGCAGAAGTACGATATCATGTTCGTTCAGATTTTTCCTTTTATTGATATGTAGGCTGCCGCCAAACATCAATTCTTCGGCATAGTATTCTGATTCTACCTGGGAAGATATGGAACGAAATTTCGTTGGTGTGTTCAGGAATTGATCTCCGCCGCTGCCCTTCACGTGAACTTTGCTGTGAGCTAGTTCGTGAATATAGCCGCACGCCACGAGGCACACGTAAACTCTGCGGCGTAAATCGTCTTTTGGAAGAGTGTACGCCGTCTGCAACTGTTTCGAAAAGTCGCTGTAGATAAGGACTCCTCCTTCCGCTGTCGTCGGCATCTTGTACTCGTCGGAGAAGTACGGTTCTCTTATGAGGCTCATGTAACGGTCAGACCGCCTAGCCCTGAGGCCCTCATCACCGTGCAGAGGGATGACTGGCGGCAGATTGTCACCACTTACGTGGCTTGGGACGGTCGCATCGTCGTCTTTCGAATCGTCGAGAGATTTGAAGAGACCGTACCTATTCTCGATGAACGTTTTCGCCAGTGTCAATCCTTCCTTGACCACAGGAAAGTCGTCGAAGCTATTGTTATCGAGTTGCGTTCCCAAATTCATTGCGTGAACTCTCCGCGTGCTCGCGGGGCTCGTGCCTCGTGCCTCGTGCCAGCATAGATGTATGAGAGATCTATGGTGCCAGCACGGATACTAGTATCCGTGGTGCCAGGCTCGTGGACGGTCGATTATGCGCAGTTTTCTGTCGACGCGCGTTAGTAGAAGACTGGCGTAGAAGAGTTCCGTGTTGGATCTCGTCCTCTCGGCGCTTCTCGCCTTCCCGACCGAGAGCGGGATACTTTCGAGAAAGCTTAGGTAGTAGAGTAGTGTATCGAGTTCATATTAAGACTAAGCCTCCTCGTAAAGATGCTTCTTGTTACAGTCGTCCACCTGAATCGTTTGGAGGCTCGCCTTTTCCTCTACTGGGCGATTTTATTCAGGACCGAGATGAATCACGGTGGCGTGCGGAGAAATGTCTGAAGGGAATCGGCTACGCGAACATATATAAGACGGTGTACGGAATTCTCAGCCGGATCGCTGAAGAAAATCTACGCCTATCAAAGATCGTGGTCATACGATCGTCAATTGGATGTCGACGTCGTTTTGCCTGCTCTGCTAGCTGCCTCCTCACTATACTTAGAGTGTATCTATCGATCGAGACTTACGTTGGGAGCGCGTAATTTAGCTAAGAGCTAGGACACAGCATGCGGGGCGCAGAAATGGCGTTGAAAGAACGCCGATATCAAATAGTTTCGTGTGGCACGAAGGTATTTTTCTCAAGTATTCGTGTGGCACTGCCGTTTACTGTCAATGAATCCGTTGTTTCCTTTGATTGTGAGTAGGCCTGTTAAGGTGTTTCCGGGGGCAGTTGTATCGTAAGCCAGGTGCCCACCCACGACGAGAGAGTATACCCCTTCAGTAGAATAGATTTAGCTCGCATCGAAGAATTAACCGAAAAGAGTCCTCTTACCCGAAGGAATGACTCGCTGTGACGTATTGTCAACCAGTGATAGTTGGTAAGGTTGAAGAGTAAACGATACCGTTGTAGCTTCACCCTCTTTCAAGAAGACGCGACTAAATCCTGATAAATGTAATTAGAAAATTAGCAGCCCCTTCGTAGATCTATTTGCATACAAACCTTGGAGGCTGAGCTTGGGAGTCTTGTACTCCTGACTTGGAGCGGTGACGTAAAGTTGAACGACTTCGCTGCCGTCCACTGATCCGCTGTTGGTGACCGTAACGGATAAACTAACCGGATCGCACGCGTTCACCGTCGACGACGTATTCCACTTCAAATTCGAGTAGGCGAATGTCGTGTAAGACAGACCGTACCTGAAGATGACAATTACTCGAACCCCGCCTATGTGTTATTATCAGCTGACCCGAATTCCCATTGCGAGTTTCCTATGAAGTACCTGTAAGTTCTCCCGGGCGGGGTCTGTGGTTTATTTTCTATGTATAGCGATCAGATATCACGCTGATTTTTTTCTGTACCGTAAAATCATATGACGTCATGTCGGGAAGTTGCTGCGTTTGATCGAAAAACGTCAAAGGCAGCTTTCCTCCCGGATTATACAATCCGAAGAGGACGTCGGCAATAGCTGAGCCGGCTTCCTGACCCCCGTACCACGCTTCAACAACGGCTCCAATTCCTAGATTTGGTATACGTATGTAATTGAAGCGTTACTTCTCTATATACCTTCAACGCTTAGTGATAAAGGAGCACCGTTTACAAGACAGACGACGACGGGTTTTCCCAACCGGCTCAACATTTGCAGGAGTATCGGTTGCACTCCAGGTAACTTTTTATCAAAGCTCAAGTTGAAACGCTCCTGCTAAGCTTTTCCTTTTTTTCTCTCACCGTTAAGTTTTCTCTGTCTAGGCCCTCTCGTGATACTCCCGCCGAGAGGCCGCCAACGAAAACGATGACGTCGGACTTCTTTGCCAGGTCCAATGCGGCTGAAAAACCGGCTTCAGACTGGCTGTTTATGTCGCAACCCTGTTCAAACGAAACGACGACTTTTCCACTCGAAATATTAGAAGCAACGTCTGAAATTCCTTGAAACGGCGTCACAACGTAACTGGGGAGTCCTAGCACGAAATCAAGGTAATGATAAGCATTAAGATTTGCGACTAACCAGCGTAAGAGTGCGTGTATTGTTCAACATCGGCGTTGGCTGCGGGCCCTATGACTGCGATTCGATTGTATATTGGCTTCTTTCCCATGCACAGCTTTGCGATCGTTTCTGAGCCGCCGAGGCAAAGTGGGAGCGTGTCGTCGACGTTGTGTAGCAGCACAATGCTTTCCTGAGCTGCTAGCTTGGCGAGCATTCTATGCAGCACGGTATTAATTAATTAAATTTCCGCAGGAACTATCGTGTCAACCTATGTTCGCTGGAATCGATCACACTCTGTGGTATCTGAGCGTAGGGATTCATCTCTGGTGGATCAAACTCTCCCAGTCTCATTCTTATGGCGAAAAGCAATTTAAAACTAAGTCGCAGTATCGACTATTAGACATATAGCCGCTTCCTTCTCTTGCAGCCATACCTTTCCTCTATCTGTGACTTGGATATTGCTCCGTTAGTGACAGCGGTTTGAAGATTTTTGAGTGCGTTTTCGTCGTTGTAAAGAAGATTCACACCGGCCTTAAATCCGACAGCAATAGCGTCCTACGCATCAGAAAATCAAAAGTAATCTCTGTACAATAACAGTAGGAACGCCTACTGAAGTTGAATTGACAAAATGATGACCAGTGTTGATTCTAGTAACAGCTCCCCAGTCATCAACGACGTAGCCAGAATATCCCCAATCACCACGCAGAACACCAGACATCATCTAGAGTAAGTCCACGCCTATAAGTGATTTTTTTCTATTCTGCTTCTGATGCCTTTTCATTGGCACATCCTGGGGTGCCGTTGACAGCTCCGTAATCGCACATCATTCCCAGAGCGTTTCCGTCGAGTACGGTCGCTTGAAATCCCGGCAGTATCGAATCGACGAGATCACGTTCCGTTATGTTTGAACTGTACGTGCCCTCGTTGGTGGGACCACTGAAGACGGAGAAATGACGAATAACGGAAATCGTCTCGAGGTATTTATCCGATTTCAAGCTATTCTGCAAAGCATCCGTATACTAGAAACGTCCAATGAGCCCAATCAAGAGTAAAACTGTCGCGGACGAAACCTGAGAGGCGAAACGCGATATGACGTACGGGTCTTCGCCGTACGTCTCCGAAGTCCGTCCCCATCTCGGATCGTGAACCAAATTGGCGAGAGGCCCCCCGTTGCATATGAGACACACATTGCTCGCGTCCAAATAGCCGAGCGCGTATCGTCTCGCGTTCAATGCTCTCGCCTCGTCCGCCGTCGCCTTGGCAATGCGTCGCGCCAACGTCACGTCGAACGACGCCGCCTGAGCGATGGCGTGCGGAAAGATGGTGACGTACGAAGCGAGACGCGTCTGCATGGAATAGTGCGACATGTCGTAGTCGTCGGCGACGCCGTGAATGCACGTCTGATCCCACCAGAACGAGGGGATGCCGAGATCGAGTATGGGAGCGGCGTAGATGGCGCTCAATTGGACGATTTGATCGTCGAGCGAAACGCGTTCGGCGAGATCGGCGACGCGTTCGGCGAGCGGGAGCGACGCGTTGCAGAAGGGAAACGATCGCGACGGCGAATTTTCGTCGCACGATCGTGACGATGTCGACGTGCCGTCTAGACAGAAATTGTCGTACGTTTCGAACGTCTCGTTGCTCGTGTAGTTCCAGCGACTGAGCGACACGCATTTGGAGTCGTCGCATTTTCTGAGAGAAACTTGGGCTCCTGTTGTGAAGCTGTCTGCTTGGAGTACGAAGGTGGTGTCGTTCGCGAGCGCCAATAGGGAAGTCGTGTTGGAGTATTTCCACTCTTGCACGAAAGCGGTCGAGTCGTTTCTGCAATCGGCGGCAACGACGAGATTTTTGTCTTGCACCGACGCTCCGTAGTGTCCTCTCAGGACGACAGCGGTCAAGCAGCGGGAGTCATCGGTTGCCGGTCGCACTGTGCCGTCGTCGTGCAGTCGCCAGTGTTGGCCGAGACGTGCTTGGCCGCACGGGGAAAGGTACAGCGTCTTCACCGAGCAGACAATGGAGCTCGCAAGAAGGAAACGAAGACCGAACATCATCACTAAAGGAAGGGATCACGTGCATGGAGACTAAACTCAGCCGACTGCTGAGGCAATGGCTCTTCTTCCGGAAACTTCGAGGTTTCTTCAAACTTTGCATATCGTTCCATACAGTTATTGCATGAAGATCAACTTTGCTGGGGACGGAAGTCTATTATGGCTAGTGGACGTGATTGGTGGATTGTGTCATGGACGTACCAGCACCACGCCCAGAGGAAGCCTAGGCTTATTTAGGCTCTATTTTAGGTTTTTCTTTGGCCCGTCTTGGCAGTCCTTGGCAGTCTCTCTCGCAGTCATCCGTAGACTCTGTGATGATTTTGAAGTGAGTGGTGACTATTTCTGGATGAGCTGCAGCGACCTAAGTCATTTGTTTCTAGGCGTTTTTGTCTTCTTCTTCTTTTTTGTCTTTTTCTCTTCAACGCGAGCGTCAGTGGCTACTCTGGGGCTAACTCTACCGAAATAAGCCACTGTCAGTACTATACGGACATGATATCCTTCCTACGTTTGTTATGCTTACAGTATAGTGCTTCACTGCAACGCCCTTCCTCGGATGGAAAATGGAACCAAGTCGACTAATGAAACGGCCGTCAATGCGGTAGTCAAGTTTATGTGCGAAGAAGGATACGTCCTTCATGGAGCAGCGTCAGTTGTGTGTCAAGAAAACGGCAGTTGGTCAAATCGCCTTCCTTCTTGCGTGAAAGGTTATGTCTATGTTATTGCGCTGGAATGTCCTTGAAGTCTTCATTATGTAGACTTCTGTATAGCCTCGGAGACCCAGACCCTCTCCGCGCGCGCTACTGGGCGAGGCGCGGCGAGGCGCGGCGAGGCGCGGCGCTGGGGAAGGGTCTGGGTCTCCGAGGCTAGGTACAGTACTGCATGTATATTCTGGAGCTAAACTTCCTCATTGTCTGCGAATGATTTTGAATTCAGCTCTCTCTACGATTTTAATTATTTTAGATCAACCGTATTCTGTTCGACTCACTGGATCGTCTCGGTCGAACGAAGGACGCGTGGAACTGTACTACAACGGGGAGTGGGGAACCGTGTGTGATACTGACTGGGATCTACAAGACAGTAACGTCGTGTGCCATCAGCTTGGACTGGGACGTGCACTTACATACAGCAACAGCATACCGGGAAAGGGCTCGATTTTGCTCAGTGGGGTACGCTGCAATGGGTCAGAAGAAGGGCTTGCGCAGTGTCTCTCCGACGGTATATTTCGTCGTACATCTGGCAGTTGCAGCCACTCCGAAGATGTGTATATATCGTGCAGAGGTAAAATATGTGAGATAATTATGCCATCGCGTATAGTTCGATGTGAATTCTTTTAGAGGGTCGATGCTCGGAACTCCACGTACCTTTATCTTCTGCTGAGATCTCTGGAAACGCTACTACGACGAACGTGACTTTTTCATGTCAAAGTAGATCTGAACTGTCTGGTCCGTTAAGCGTCTCGTGTTTGGAAGACGGCACATGGTCTGATGATGCACCGGTCTGCATCGTAGGTGAGAAATTTTCACGTGCATGTAAGACACTTGACTGGGAAAGGTATGCATGACAAAGATCTTGAGACTTACGTGGTAGTGGCGTAGTTTGGGTTTGAAATGCACCAATACGAAGGTAGAAGTCCTTAGAGTGTCCTAGGCTAGTAGGGTGACCGAACTATTAGTAATCTAAGAGGTTTGCCTGATCGTTTTTTGTCTCGTTTAAGACGTTTGGAAGTGCGAAGAAAGAAAATGCGTCTTTCCCTTTACTTACAAAGGCGTAGAATGGAACAGCTGTACGAACATCGATCACAATCAGCCCTGGTGCGCAACCAAGCCCGGAGCTTACGAAGACCACAAATCTTGGAGAAATTGCCCTTGTCAAGATGAGAAAGAAGAAGACTTAGGTCGGCTTAAAACGAGCGAGCATTTTGTCACCGTATTTTTACTATGGGCCCTCCTTGCATAGGTGAAACTAGAACGTGCGGAGGAACGGGAGGCGGAGCACCGTGCAAGTTTCCATTCACATACAAGGGGAAAGTCTATCAAGCGTGTACAACCTACGACGCGGAAAAGCCAGATCTACCGTGGTGCATGACTGACCGTTACAAGTGGGGCAACTGTAGATGCTGCCTATGTCCTCCGAAACTCCAAGGTAAGTACAGACGGTAGAACCTCGCTAACTGAGCTATCAGCATTTCCTCGTAATCAGTTATATTTTCGTATGAGGTTCCTCTTAGAAGTTATTTGCGATCCGATTACGCCGTCTTTTGATGGAACAGCGTTATTTTTGTCTTTATTACGACAGTCGTTTTTCAGTGTGGCGAAGGACTTTGAACTCATTGGAAAGTCATCCGTAATTTTTCTCGCTATAGTGGGACTCCCACTAGCGAGACAGACAGATTACGGACGACTTTATATGGTAGCTCCTATAGAAGCTATAGACGCCTTACTTGAGCTTCTATAGGAGCTTTATATAATGCACGTGATTGCGAGCCAATCAGGAGCGCTCATTAGAGTGGTGTATCTCGGTTATCTCACTCTTCCGGTCTATATACCACTCTTCCGGCGTATACACCTTCCGGCGTATACCACTCATCCGGGTTAAAAGTAGCAGATCGCGTTTGAATTCGCGCTCCTGATGGGCTCGCAATCGCGTCCCATTATACCACGGATACTAGTATCCTCTAGTATCCGTGATTATACTAATGCTCGTTTGATATTCCAACGTACCCACCCCTAAAATCCCCTTGCCCAGCAAGGGGGTTGGCAGGTGCGCGGAGGGTGTCCGGCCGCGCCCCTCCCTCCGTGGGAGTGGTTCCAGATTAACACCCCCCAATGGCACGTCACGCTGGCAAGCCAGCGGAGAACTACGTACACGCGCCCCCAGATCGCAGGGAGGGTCGGGAGGAAAAAGCACCTATCTCGCAAGCAGGCTAGCGACCCAATGCCCTCCCTACCCGGATCGCGCGCCGCGCGCGCGGCACATTTCCCGCCCGTTACGAATATCAACCGCGTCTAACGGTGTGCGTTGGACTTCATTCGCCGAGGGCCAGACCCGCCCGAGTGCTCTAAATAGCGTATCCCACTCGCCGTGTAACATATACATATTTATTCTCGAAGCAATATATTACACTACACTATACGCGACCTCTCGCAGGTCTTACAGTATCAAAACGAGAAGCGCACTTACAGAGTAGTTTTTCACATTGGTGTTTTATGTCAATGATAGATATTCGTCTTGTGGGTGGATCGTCTAAGTACGAAGGGCAAATCGAAGGGTATTACGAAAACGGCCTGTGGGCGTTGGTTTGTGACAAAGACTTCGGTATGGAGGAAGCGTTCGTTGTTTGTCGTGAACTCTTTTCGACGCCCCCTGCGCGTTTCACCGTGGGCTATTCATTTCAATCGGGACCAAGTTCGTTTGTGCTTGAAATTCGGTGCTCTGGGAAGGAATTTCGATTGCAAGAGTGTTCACACGGGAATTCTGGTTTATGCTCTGTCAGAAACACAGCCGGAGTTGTTTGCTTGGGTAAAGGCGTCTAGTTGTTCTTCATATCTTGTGATTTTCATAATTTTAGATCAACCGTTTCCTGTTCGACTCACTGGATCGTCTCGGTCAAACGAAGGACGCGTGGAATTATACTACAACGGGGAGTGGGGAACCGTGTGTGATACTGACTGGGATCTACAAGACAGTAACGTCGTGTGCCGTCAGTTTGGACTGGGTCGTGCACTTACATACAGCAACAGCATACCGGGAAAGGGCTCGATTTTGCTCAGTGGGGTACGCTGCAATGGTTCAGAAGAAGGGCTTGCGCAGTGTCTCTCCGACGGTATATTTCGTCGTACATCTGGCAGTTGCAGCCACTCCAATGATGTGTATATATCGTGCAGAGGTAAAATATGTGAGATAATTATTCCATCGCGTATAGCTCGATGTGAATTCTTTTAGAGGGTCGATGCTCGGAACTCCGCGTACCTTTATCTTCTGCTGAGATCTCTGGAAACGCTACTACGACGAACGTGACTTTTTCATGTCGAAGTAGATCTGAACTGTCTGGTCCGTTAAGCGTCTCGTGTTTGGAAGACGGCACATGGTCTAATGATGCACCGGTCTGCATCTTAGGTGAGAAATTGTCACGTGCATGTGAGACACTTGACTGGGAAAGGTATGATCTTGAGGACGTACGTGGTAGTGGCGTAGTCTGGATATGAAATGCACCAATACGAAGGTAGAAGTCCTTAGAGTGTCCTAGGCTAGTATAGGGTGACCGAACTATTAGTAATCTAAGAGGTTTGCCTGATCGTTCGGTAGAACCTCGCTAACTGCACGAGCTATCAGCATTTCCTCGTACTCAGTTATATTTTTGTGTGCGGTTCCTCTTAGAAGTTATTTGCGATCCGATTACGCCGTCTCTCGATGGAAAGGCGTTGTTTTGTCTTTACTAATTAAGACAGTCGTTTTTCAGTGGGGCGAAGGACTTGAACTCATTGGAACGTCATCCGTAATTTTTCTCGCTATAGTGGGACTCCCACTAGCGAGACAGATTACGGACGACTCTATATGGTAGCTCCTATAGAAGCTGTAGGCGCCTTACTTGAGCTTCTATAGGAGCTATTCTCGAAGCAATATATTACACTACACTATACGCGACCTCTCGCAGGTCTTCACAGCATCAAAACGAGAAGCGCACTTACAGTGTAGTTTTTCACATTGCTGTTTTTTTTCAATGATAGATGTTCGTCTTGTGGGTGGATTGTCTAAGTACGAAGGGCAACTCGAAGCGTATTACGACGACCGGTGGGCATTGGTTTGTGACAAAGACTTCGGTATGGAGGAAGCGTTCGTTGTTTGTCGTGAACTCTTTTCGACGCCTCCTGCGCGTTTCACCGTGGGCTATTCGTTTGAATCGGGACCAAGTTTGTTGGTGCTTGAAATTCGGTGTCCTGGAAAGGAATTTCGGTTGCAAGAGTGTTCACACGGGAGTTCTGGTTTATGCTCTGTTAGAAACACAGCCGGAGTCGTTTGCTTGGGTAAAGGCGTCTAGTTGTTCTTCATATCTTATGATTTTAATTATTTTAGATCAACCGTTTCCTGTTCGACTCACTGGATCGTCTCGGTCGAACGAAGGACGCGTGGAATTATACTACAACGGGGAGTGGGGAACCGTGTGTGATACTGACTGGGATCTTCGAGACAGTAACGTCGTGTGCCGTCAGCTTGGACTGGGTCGTGCACTTACATACAGCAACAGCATACCGGGAAAGGGCTCGATTTTGCTCAGTGGGGTACGCTGCAATGGTTCAGAAGAAGGGCTTGCGCAGTGTCTCTCCGGCGGTATATTTCGTCGTACATCTGGCAACTGCAGCCACTCGGATGATGTGTATATATCGTGCGAGGGTAAAATTTGTGGAATAATTATGCCGTCGCGTATAGTTCGATGTGAATTCTTTTAGATGGTCGATGCTCGGAACTCCACGTACCTTTATCTTCTGCTGAGATCTCTGGAAACGCTACTACGACGAAAGTGACTTTTTCATGTCAAAGTAGATCTGAACTGTCTGGTCCGGTAAGCGTCTCGTGTTTGGAAGACGGCACATGGTCGGTCTGCATCTCAGGTGAGAAATTGTCACGTTAGTACGTGGTACTCCACCGATAATTAATACTGGAAAACGTATGCATGGCATAGATCCCGAGACTTAGTGGCGTAGCCCGGGTTTGACAAGGTTGCAATGCGCCAATATGGAGCGTCCTAGCTGAGCTAGTAGTTTGCCTGATCGTTTTTCGTCTCGCTTAGTTAATTAAGGCATTACGACGTGCGAAGGAAGTAACTGCGTCTTTCCTTTGGCGTAGAATGGCACAACTGTACGAGCGAGGATAACAATCAGCACTGGTGCGCAACCGAGCTCGGAACTTACGAAGACCGCAAATATTCGGGAAATTTCTCTTGCCAAGAAGAGAGAGCAGAAGACTTGGGTCGGCTTAAAACGAACAAGCGTTTTTGCCGCTGCATTTTTTCTGTAAATCTTCTTTGCATAGGTAAAACTAGAACGTGCGGAGGAACGGGAGGTGGAGCACCGTGTAAGTTTCCATTCATATACAAATCAAAAGTTTATGAATCGTGCACCACCTGTGACGCGGTAAAGCCAGGTCTGCCGTGGTGCAGCACCGGCAGTGGCACGTGGGGCAGCTGTAGATGCTGCACATGTCGTCCAAAAGGTGAGTACAGACGGTAGAACCTCGCTAATATTATGATTTTAATTATTTTAGATCAACCGTTTCCTGTTCGACTCACTGGATCGTCTCGGTCGAACGAAGGACGCGTGGAATTATACTACAACGGGGAGTGGGGAACTGTGTGTGATACTGACTGGGATCTACGAGACAGTAACGTCGTGTGCCGTCAGCTGGGACTGGGTCGTGCACTTACATACAGCAACAGCATACCGGGAAAGGGCTCGATTTTGCTCAGTGGGGTACGCTGCAATGGTTCAGAAGAAGGGCTTGCGCAGTGTCTCTCCGACGGTGTATTTCGTCGTACATCTGGCAATTGTAGTCACTCCGATGATGTGTATATATCGTGCGAGGGTAAAATATGTGGTATAATTATGCCGTCGCGTATAGTTCGATGTGAATTCTTTTAGATGGTCGATGTTTGGAACTCTATGTGTATTTGTCTTCTGCAGAAGTTTCCGGGAACGCTGATACAACGAATGTGATTTTTTCATGCAAGAGTGGATACAAGCTGACTGGTCCAATGAGAGTTTCGTGTTTAGAAAACAGCACGTGGTCTGATGATACACCAGAGTGCATTCCAGGTGAGCAGATTTTATACCATGCACTACTTCCTCCGTCGCGAGAGTATTTGCACTATACGTCACGGTACTTAGCCATTCGCATGTGAGACTTCATTAATGCCCGGCTCTAGTAGAACGGAGGAAATTAATGCTTTTAATTAATGCAGCCTTTAGCTTGCCCTGACATGTTTGGGTTGTGGAATTTGACTTTGACGGTCTCGTCGGAGACTCAAAAAGACGAAGAAAACTTTTCTACTACGAAAGTGAACTTTGCATGCGACAACGGTTATATACTGACTGGTCCTTCGAGCATTTGGTGTTTGGAAAGCAGCCAATGGTCTGAAGATGCACCACGGTGCGTTCCAGGTGAGTCGTTTGAAATATCCTTGCATGTATGATTATAGTTATCTCATCCTCTCATATTAAAAGTCCTGCGGAAAGCGCGGAACTCATACAGTAGCTGAGACTGCACGTCTTGTGTACGTTCCTTAGATACTACAAGCATCGTTTTGTAAAGCCCTATAACCATGGCATAATGTTACTATACATGCTAAGTCAAAAATTTAATTAAGTAGGTTTTATATACTTTACCTCGTTAAATTGCTTCCAGTCTAATTATTTGCTTTTACAGTCTCCCTAGCTATTCCGATTCTCACACTCTTGCTCTTCCTTATTGTTTCCGGACTCACCATCAGATTTACCAACAATTTCAAATTCATATTCTCTCTTCGCGGTATTTACTACCTCCTACTAACAGCAAGCTCTTTTCTGTTTGCTATACTTATTGCTACTTATTTTGGGCCCTACTCCACACCCTTGGTGGTAGAGGCCGTTGTTAATGCGGATACCGTTTTGTGCCTTTCGCCGTTTTTCACTCAAACTCTATTTCATCTCATCGGCAACTCGATTAACAGACAAGCAAGAAAGTTTATGTTTATCGCTTTTATCGTAATTGTTGAGATCGTGATCGGGGTTTTGTCTTCATTCATTTTTTCCGACTCAGATTGCAGCGAAGGTGACACATTTTCTTCAATCGTCTTGTCATATTGGCTAAACGGCGCACTGGCAATGGGAAGCGGACTCGTTATTTGGATAACGTATTTCAAGGAATATAAACATCGGCCAAAATGCCAATCTTTTCTCGAATGTTTGACACTAACATTTCTTGCGGCGCTTTATCTTTCAGCCTTGGTGACTGTTACTTTTGAACACGACTGCAAGATACAGCATCATTTTATGATAGTTCTTGCTACGTTTCCGGCTCTACTGACACTTCATGTACTTACGTTTAAACTCATTAAAGATGTGTTTGCTAAGAAGTACACATCAGGTAAAGTTGCCCACTAAATCCGTTTATTTTGTTGAGATTAGTTTTGTTTAGGAACAAATTTACCTATAGAACTCTCTTTTCGCAGCGCTTCTGGAAGTAGCCTAAAAAATAATGCCGCCGAAGTTGACCAAGTAGTCTACTGGGACGAGGACATAGTACAACAAATCAGTGCAGTCATCATATCGCCTTCCCGAATTCAGAAGGAGGCTTGGATTGGCCGAGGTACGATACGTAATAAATATTTGAGTAATAACAACACGGATCTCTCTCTCTCACATAAAGGAAACTTTGGAGCGGTGTTCAAAGGTACAATGAACAATGCAGTAGTTGCAATGAAGTCAGTATTAGGTACTCTCTTATATATCATTTCTTGCTTTCCATTTTGACTTGAAGTTTGCGTAGATGAAATGAATCGCAGAGAAGTAAATGATTTTGTTCGCGAAGGCCTTCGAATGCGCCAATTCGACCATCCAAACGTGATTAAGCTATTAGGCATATGCTGGTCCGACAATCCGTCGAATCCCTATCATCGGTCTCCTCTTATCATTCTGCCCTATATGGAACTTGGCGATCTCAAAATGTACCTTCGAAAATGCCGACCTGGAGAGCCAGCCGCATCTGTTCAGGACAAAATCCCCTTACAGGTATAAAGATCGAAATTGTAATCACTGTTGCTCGACGAAACGTTCTTTTTTAATTAAAGGGGAAGATTGGTTTGATACAGCTGGTCAAGTTTTCGCTGCAGATTGCTAGCGGAATGGAATACATATCTAATAAAGGAGTAGTTCATCGAGATTTGGCCGCAAGAAATTGCATGTAAGAAAGGAATGTTCACTCATCATAATTCATTTTAATTGAAAGGGTGAGCTGGAGTTTGGAAGTCAAAGTCGGCGACTTCGGCTTATCAAAAGTATTGGCAGCAGGCAAAGACTATTACCGAGCGAGTGAAGGAGGAGCGCTTCCTATTCGATGGATGTCACCCGAATGTCTTCTTGACTTTGTTTTCACACCGAAATCCGACGTGGTAATCGGGAACTTGAAATTTATTCTCATTGAATATTCCTGTCTTTAGTGGTCGTTTGGAATTACTGTTTGGGAAGTGATGACACTTGGAATGGTGCCCTATCCAGGTACATCTAACCAGGAAGTGATCTCGTTTGTCAAGTCTGGTCAACGCCTAGCAAAGCCAGAGGAGTGTCCTTTGGAAGTGTAGGAGTATTTGTCTTTTGAAATTCTTGTATTGATTTTCCTTTCAGATACAATATGATGCTTTCATGTTGGTCAGTCAAGCCCGAAAATCGTCTGTCTTTCACGAAAATCGTTGATTTTCTTGAGGATTACCTGACGGAGAAGATGAATTACTTCAATGTGAACTCAGACGAGGATGACCCTTACGCATTGGAGCCTGGCTGCCAAAGAAAGTTGTGAGGCCAATGATTATGTTACACAAGCGGAAGAGGTCGTTTGAATGTGAGTGAGAAGAATCGTAATTTTGTTCGTTTGTTTGTGTGTTTGTAGACTCGTTTGTTTGCTCGTTACTAGCGTAGAAAAAATTGCAAAAAATTGGACTTCGCCCTAGCCTCGTATGCCAGGCCTAGATAAATCATAGATGTATGGATAAATCAAGGGCTCTGGCCAGGCTCCTATACGTCTACCCCGGATTAACATCATGCGAAGTGTATTATGCACTCGTACGAAGATTCTAAAGCAAGTTGATTGGGTGCTTGCTCTTCAAGCACCGTCTTGTGAGGCAGAGAGCGGTGATTCAGTCTCGGGGCCTCTTTTCGTACTGAACAGTGATTTCGTACACGCGACGACGGCCGTAACTAACTGAAGCCAGAGGGTGATCCCTAAATTCACTACTGCAAATTGCTGATGAACGAGTTTATTCGGACAGGGTACAGTACTCAGCGACCGAACGTGCTAGCTATAGACCACGAAAAGCGGCCTAATATCCGTGGCTAGACGCGGTTTTACATTTGACGGCGGCGTCTTGATAATGATCGCACGTCTCTTTGTTGCGTACCCGGCGTGGCCGCACTTGTCGACCGACTTCTCCCTGAATGAACTTGGTCGATCCACACAATTCCAGATCGAACCGGGCCAGTAGGAAATGACTGTCGTTTCCGCGCCGAAACCAAAGCCCAGTTGGCGACACACGACGTTGCCGTTGGAGTTTCCCAAACAGCCGACCGCACACCGTTCCCCAGACTCCGTGTGGTAGACTTCAACTCGGCCTCCGACGAGACGAACGCTGAAGGGGAAAATGAAAGCGTTTTACGTTTGTTCTCCGTCAATATCAAAGGCTTACCTTTTTTCCTTTCTGTAGCTGGTGTTGCCCGGAACGTTCTTGGCTGCACGGTGAAAGATACAGCATCTTCACCGAGCAGACAATGGAGCTCGCAAGAAGGAAACGAAGACCGAACATCATTACTAAAGGAAGGGATCACGTGCATGGAGACTAAGCTCAGTCGACTGCTGTGGTAATACAGGGAAAGCTGAATTCAACACCGTGTTGGTTACGAGAAGAACTGCTTAAACTTTCGACTCACGACGCTTTGAACACGTTATCTCTGAGTATCAGTATTGGATAGCGTAGAAGCACAAGAAACTGTCAAGTAAGAACGCAGTAGTTGTCCTGTGTCCGTCATTTTGCTGTATCTCGCAAGATGGCGTGAATTAACCCAGGTGCCGTCAACTGACGCGCAGAATAACAGTGACGATAACCTTCAGATATCTGCTAGGTCCTATTTCTCTCGACAACCTCGCGACGACAAGAGTTGCCCATTGAGTTGTAATATTCACTATTAGCCTACGTTTTCTTAGATGCTTCAAGTACATACCGGTACCTCTCTTTTGCAGAAAAACGAAACAAAGCATGTCGTCTTCATCTCTCATTGAACGTAAATCGCAAATCGTTGTCGCTTCATCACTTGAGTGGATCAAGTGCAAGTGCAAGGAGACAGACGTCTTTGCAACCGAGGCCTAATCTAGTAGTCATCTGTTTAAAGGCATGTGAGAATCTGACAGCGTGCTTGGCTTTCCACTCATCAGCTTTAGGGAAGGCTGAAGACCGAAGTACGTCTTGTGAACTCAGCAGCAACGTTTGGCGTTGCCAACAGAGAGCATCGCAGCAACTGCTAGTAAGAACGTCATAGTAGTACAATACCCCCGCCTGTTCACTTCGCCCAAGTTTGAATTTATAATGCTTTTTGGCGGCAGGTCTTCACGTACGCCTGTGACAGAATTTCTTGGTTAAGGCTTTTATTATGAAACTTATGAAAAGCCTACAGTACAAACGCTAAACAAGACTAAACGATTTGATCGGGCAGGGTACCACCTCAGCGATCCCAGCGACGAGATTGTACTAGAAGCGGTTTTGCATTTGACGACGGCGTTGTATGGTGATCGCACGTCGGTTTTCCGTACCCGCGGCGTGGCGGCGTGGCGGCGCGACGTCTCATTGACAACGCACTAAATTCCATCGTGCCGCACGATGTCAGAACCGGATCCGTAGAACGTCAATCGAGTGCACGTCGTTTCCGCTCCGAGACCGAAGCTTGTTGGCTGGTGTGCTACTGACTCTCTTCTGATACAACATGAAAGGCGAAAGGAAACACAGAAATGTCGTGCATGCAACTACAAGATAACTCAACTCACTAGCTAATTGCTAATAAGCGAGTTCATTCGGGCAGGGAGCGACTTCAGCGAATCGCCGTTTTGCATTTGACGGCGGCGTCTTCATAATGATTGCACGTATTTGCTCCGTACTCGGAGTGGCGGCACTTGTCGAGCGACTGCTCATTTCCAACGCACTGAACTTGATCGAGCCACACAATGCCAGAACCGGGTCCGTAGGAAACGGCGGTCGTTTCCGCGCCGAGACCAAAGCCCAGTTGGCGACACACGACGTCGCCGTCGGATTTTTCCCACGATCGACCGCACACCGTTCCCCAGACTCCGCAGTGGTACACTTCGACTCGGCCTTCACTTTTTCCTGAACCTCCGACGAGACGAACAGCTGAAGGAAAAAAATGTAAGTGTAAGCGTTTTACGTTAGTTCTCCGGCGATATCAAAAGCTTACTTTTTTGACAAGATACGTAGAATCGATCTGAAGGGTTTGTGCAATAGGAACGTCCCCACTGAACGCCCGTGGAGCAATCTATTTCCTTTTTGTAGCTGGTAAGACAAGATGGATTCGCTGCTTGCAAAGGCTGCAATGGGGAGCCGGATCTTCGGTAGCTGCGCGGGAAAGACGGACCATAACCGGCGGCTTCGCACGCCGTTGAGCGCTGACGATTTCCCCACGAATTCGCGCCGCACACGACACCCCATGTTTTTTGAGTTGGATTGTACACCTGAAGATAGCCGTTGGAACGGCCACTGGTTGACAATCGGACGCCTAAGGTGAAAAATTGTAAAATGTTTTTTGGATTAATATTGCCTTCTAACTCACCGGGACTGCACTGAACTTGGGCGTACGCGTAGTTGGAGCAATAGCCGTTTCGGCGAAATGAACGGGCCCAGTTGTTATAAGAAAATGACTGAACCGGAGTCACTTTACTGTACGAGCAGTCTTGAAGAAGACTTTCTGTTCCTCGGCAGTGAAAGTTCGTCAGCAGATTACTGCTGTATTGGTACTTATACTTGGGAGAATCTACGGCTTTTCCTCCTGAATATCCGAGTTGTCTACAAACGACGGCAGCGTTTGTGTCACTCCATCCGGCGTCGCAGATCGAATACCAAGCGCCGTCGGTGAGCACTTCGATTCGGCCTTCAAATTCATTTGGACCAGACGCGAAACGAACTCCCGGCGTCGCTCGTCGACGAACGCATTCTGTCATTTGAGCCGGGGAAAGAAGATCGCTGAGAAAGAAACATTGGATATCGTTCGCTTCCGTTTGAAGATCTTGACTTGACGACAGGTTGCGGCGAAGTGCGGAAACGGTGGCTGACGGAAGAAGGCTTTTCCTTTCGTCGTACGTGTAACCAAGAGCGGTAACTTTGAGCAAATTGATTGGGCGATTCCAGGTCGATTGGGGCAAGAGCTGAGTCGTTGTTTCGGGATAGGTGAGACTCAGATGATTCATAGTTGAGTTCAAGGTGTACCCATCTCCTGATGATGGATAGTTGTTTGGCCCGTCACCGTGTCTCTTTTGCCAATCGTACCAGAGACGATCAATAAAGCTGTGGTGCTATGAAAGAACTCTTATAAAAGAAATTTGGTTGTTGATGGACTGAATCTTACGAAGTAAAAGACTGGATCAAGTGGCGATAAGGGTGATCTCATATCTGATTTACCAAACTTCGAATGAAGACTATTGTGTCTGTTGCCGCCACTTTCTGTTTTCTTTCTAAATTCATCGTACGAGCTGAGGTTTTGATCTTCGTCAAGCTGCGACTGAGACTCTTGAGCTTCATAGAAATCCCCCATGTTTCGGGTTATGCATTGTGACGGATCTGAATGCCATTCGGATGTGTTGAAGTAACCTGTGTTAACGCAGTTGTCAGGTGGGTCGCCGTTTTGTGCTCCACCGAGAGGTTTCCAGATTTTTGACTCGTTGATCTTTTCTCCCGCCCAATTCCAGTAAGGAAGGCGAAGAGCATCATCGTTGCGAGCAATTTGTATAGCTCTTTCTAACATAGTCAGAAATGCGCGGTGCCAAGGAAAAAAGCCAGGATTACTAAGAAAACGAGACGCTTTAGTCATGAAAACGGGGCTAATTTCCTGTGTACCCGTGCGCGCCTGTTCTGAAAGCTGCACAATGAAGGGCAGCTAATTCGTTAATAGCACCGTTCTTTTTCAGGATTTTGAATCCTTCAATTATTGACATCCAGTCGTCAGGTCGGTTGTTTGCCATGTCAATCAAATTGCACCGAACCTCTACGAGAGAAGACATTGCTAAATTTACGCCACATGCAGTCAAATGTCGCGAACTTACTGGATCCGAACTCTTGAGCAATGTTCCTCATATCGTTGAAATCGTCGACAGCGAGAACGTATTCTCTGTCACCATTCTTTGGCGTGGCTATATTGATCAACTCTCGCTGATCGGAGGCAAATCGAAAATTTGCCGGTCCCATGACAAAAACTGTTGCCTTGTCGCTTTCCTTCAGCACGTCAGCGGCTGTCTCGGGATTCCCGCCTTCAGTCGAGCCTCCGTTGGTTACAACAAAAACTACTTTATCGGCTCCAGATCGAGCTCCTTTGCTGGCATCATTAATTAGTGAGTGAGCTAAGGTGAGAGCTCCTTTTATGTTCCTCGATTCACCTCCGATGTACGGAATTGAATCGACGGCCGATTTGAGGTTTGCTCGAGGTGTAGAGTAAACTGAGATGTCGTCAAAATCGAATTCAATTGTTGTTTGACTGGACGTCGAGAATGTGATGACAGCAACCCTGACGGAGCAGCGGCATCCTATGGTCAACGCGTGATCTATCGTAAGAGCGACGAAGGACTTCTGCTTCGAGAAGTCGTCTCTTGAAATGCTGCCAGAGTTGTCCATGACGAAAAGGAGATCAACGTTCGTCACGCCGTCGCTTTCCGTTAGTTCGTCACTGAAGGAATTCGAGTGTGCGGCGAAAATGGAGAAGAAGGCGTTTCTTAGTTTCGCTGCATTTTTCGAAGAGGCTTGGGAATTTGACACTGAGCAGCACGCACAGGTGCACAGGAGAATGATAAAACACCGAAGTTTTGTCATTGAACTCGAGGGAGGGTATGATGTGAAATTGGCACGACTTTGTATATGACCACTCTGGCCTTTAGATCATCCTGCGTTGGAGTGACGATACTCTAAGGAGCAGATAACAACAGCTTCTAAGAATCTGGTTTTCTAGACGTCCTTTTTCCGATAATATGGTATACAAATAGGATATAGGACATTAGGGTGTGTAGGACGTAGTGCGTACATATAGGATATTACGGTGTGTAGGATTACCTTTCTTAGTGGGAGAATACGCGTAACGCATCCTCAGGAAGATCCAAATAGAAAATTCTAACCCTATTCGGTGTTGACGTTATAGATTTTGCTGGTTGAAAAGGAAACGGACAGACTCTGACCGCCTTCACAAGGTGAAGATCTGATAGGAATTTGGCGAATGCTTGGCGCGTCTAAGGTTCTAAATTGTATATACTAGTGCCGCAGACGAATCTATACATCGTCGACGTTTGACGTGATGGAACCAACATAACTGAAGCGACGGAAATTGAATAGGCAAGTCATACAGTACTGTAAATCCTCGCTTATCTGGACACCCGTGTACAAAAAGACCCACTCATCCATCCACCCACCCACAGTAGGAAGGTTGATTTTCTTGAGGATTATCTGACAAAGAAGAGGAATTATTTCCATGTGAATTCAGACGAGGATGACCCGTACGTGCATTGGAGACTGGCTGCCAAAGGAAGTTGCGAGGCCATGCAAGCGGAAGAGGTTGTTTGAATATGAGTGAGAAGAATCGTGATTTTGTTCGTTTGTTTTGTAGATTTTATTTGTTGTTTTTAGATTTTGTTTGTTGTTTGTAGAGTCGTTTATTTGCTCGTTACTAGCGTAAAAAATTCGGCTCCGCCCTACGCATTCTACATGTACCCCGGATTAACGAAGAGAAGTGTATTATGCGTACAGTACGAGGATTCTAAAGCAAGTTGATGGGCTTTCTATGCGTGCTTGATCTTCAAACACCGTCTTGTGAGGCAGACAGCGGTGATTCAGTCGCGGGGCCTCTTTTCGTACAGAACAGTAATTTCGTTGACGCCGTAACTAAAAAAATTCGTACACGCCGTAACTAAAATGAAGCCAAAAGTTGACCCCTAAATTCACTACTGCTAATTGCTGATGAATGAGTTTATGCGGACAGGGTGTAGACCTGACGTACGTTCGCCGTAGAACGTCGATCGAGTGTACGTCGTTTCCGCTCCGAGACCGAAGCTCGTTGGCTGGTGTGCTACTGACTCTCTTCTGATACAACATCAAAGGTGAAAGGAAACACAGAAATGTCCTGCATGCAACTACAAGGTGACTCAACTCAACTAGCTAATTGCTGATAAGCGAGTTCATTTGGGCAGGGAGCGACTTCAGCGAATCGCCGTTTTGCATTTGACGGCGGCGTCTTCATAATGATTGCACGTATTTGTTCCGTACCCGGCGTGGCGGCACTTGTCGAGTGACTGCTCATTTCCAACGCACTGAACTTGATCGAGCCACACAATGCCAGAACCGGGTCCATAGGAAATGGCGGTCGTTTCCGCGCCGAGATAAAAACCCAGTTGGCGACACACGACGTCGCCGTCGAATTTTTCCCACGATCGACCGCACACCGTTCCCCAGACTCCGCTGTGGTAGACTTCGACTCGGCCTTCACTTTTTCCTGAACCTCCGACGAGACGAACAGCTGAAGGAAAAAAATGTAAGCGTTTTACGTTAGTTCTCCGGCGATATCAAAAGCTTACCTTTTTGACAAGATACGTAGAATCGATCTGAAGGGTTTGTGCAATAGAAACGTCCCCACTGAACGCCCGTGGAGCAATCTATTTCCTTTTTGTAGCTGGTAAGACAAGATGGATTCGCTGCTTGCAAAGGCTGCAATGAGGGGCCGGATCTTCGGTAGCTGCGCGGTAAAGACGGACCATAACCGGCGGCTTCGCACGCCGTTGAGCGCTGACGATTTCCCCACGAATTCGCGCCGCACACGACACCCCATGTTTTTTGAGTTGGATTGTACACCTGAAGATAGCCGTTGGAACGACCACTGGTTGACAATCGGACGCCTAAGGTGAAAATTATAAAATTTTCTTTCGATTAATATTGCCTTCTGACTCACTGGGACTGCACTGAACTTGGGCGTACGCGTAGTTGGAGCAATAGCCGTTTCGGCGAAATGAACGAGCCCAGTTGTTATAAGAAAACGACTGAACCGGAGTCACTTTACTGTACGAGCAGTCTTGAAGAAGACTTTCTGTTCCTCGGCAGTGAAAGTTCGTCAGCAGATTACTGCTGTATTGGTACTTATACTTGGGAGAATCTACGGCTTTTCCTCCTGAATATCCGAGTTGTCTACAAACGACGGCAGCGTTTGTGTCACTCCATCCGGCGTCGCAGATCGAATACCAAGCGCCGTCGGTGAGCACTTCGATTCGGCCTTCAAATTCATTTGGACCAGACGCGAAACGGACTCCCGGCGTTGCTCTTCGACGAACGCATTCTGTCATTTGAGCCGGGGAAAGAAGATCGCTGAGAAAGAAACATTGGATATCATTCGCTTCCGTTTGGAGAACTTGACTTGACGACAGGTTGGTGGCTGACGGATGAAAAGTAGGAGGTTGCCCGTTTTGTTGAAGAAGGCTTTTCCTTTCGTCGTACGTGTAACCAAGAGCGGTAACTTTAAGCAAATTGATTGGGCGATTCCAGGTCGGTTGGGGCAGGAGCGGAGTCGTTGTTTCGGGATAGGTGAGACTCAGATACTTCATTGTTGAGTTCAGAGTATACTTACCTTCAAATGATGGATAGTTGTTTGGCCCGTCACCGTGTCTCTTTTGCCAATCGTACCAGAGACGATCAAGGAAGCAGTGGTGCTATGAAGAAACTCTTATAAGAGAAATTTGGTTGTCGATGAACTGAATCTTACGAAGTAAAAGACTGGATCACGTGGCGATTTCGTACTTGCCATATCACCGCCGACCGCTCCATGAAGATTATTGTGTTTACTTTCTGTTGGCGGTCTAAATTTAGTGTACAAGCTGAGTTTTTGATCTTCGTCAAGCTGCGACTGAGACGCTTGCTCGGAGCCAATCATGTTTCGTTGTATGCATTCTGACGGGTCTGAATGCCATTCAGATTTATTGAAGTGACCTGTGTTAACGCAGTAGTCAGGTGGGTCGCCGTTTTGTGCTCCACCGAGAGGTATCCAGATTTTTGAATCGTTGATCTTTTCTCCCGCCCAATTCCAGTAAGGAAGGCGAAGAGCATCATCGTTGCGAGCAATTTGTATAGCTCTTTCTAACATAGTCAGAAATGCGCGGTGCCAAGGAAAAAGGCCAGGATCACTAAGAAAACGAGACGTTTTGGTCAAGAAAACGGAGGCGAATTCCCTGAGTACCGGTGCGCCCCTTGGTCAAAACCGTCCGAATGAAGAGCAGCTAATTCGTTAATAACGCCGTTCTTTTTCAGGATTTTGAATCCTTCAATTATTGACATCCAGTCCTCGCGTCTGTTGTTTGCCATGTCAATCAAATTGCATCGAGCCTCTACGAGAGAAGATGTTGCTAAATTTACGCCACATGCAGTCTAATGTCACGAACTTACTGGGTCCGAACTCGTGAGCAATGTTTCTCATATCGTTGAAATCGTCGACAGCGAGAACGTATTCTCTGTCACCATTCTTTGGCGTGGCTATATTGATCAACTCTCGCTGATCGGAGGCAAATCGAAAATTTGCCGGTCCCATGACAAAAACTGTTGCCTTGTCGCTTTCCTTCAGCACGTCAGCGGCTGTCTCGGGATTCCCGCCTTCAGTCGAGCCTCCGTTGGTTACAACAAAAACTACTTTATCGGCTCCAGATCGAGCTCCTTTGCTGGCATCATTAATTAGTGAGTGAGCTAAGGCGAGAGCTCCTTTTATGTTCCTCGATTCACCTCCGATGTACGGAATTGAATCGACGGCCGATTTGAGGTTTGCTCGAGGTGTAGAGTAAACTGAGATGTCGTCAAAATCGAATTCAATTGTTGTTTGACTGGACGTCGAGAATGTGATGACAGCAACCCTGACGGAGCAGCGGCATCCTATGGTCAACGCGTGATCTATCGTAAGAGCGACGAAGGACTTCTGCTTCGAGAAGTCGTCTCTTGAAATGCTGCCAGAGTTGTCCATGACGAAAAGGAGATCAACGTTCGTCACGCCGTCGCTTTCCGTTAGTTCGTCACTGAAGGAATTCGAGTGTGCGGCGAAAATGGAGAAGAAGGCGTTTCTTAGTTTCGCTGCATTTTTCGAAGAGGCTTGGGAATTTGACACTGAGCAGCACGCACAGGTGCACAGGAGAATGATAAAACACCGAAGTTTTGTCATTGAACTCGAAGGAGGGTATGATGGATCTGAAATTGGTACGAATTTATATATGGCCACTCTGGCCTTTAGATAACATCATCCTGCGTTGGAGTGAAGATACTCTAAGAAGCAGATAACAGCTTCTAAGAATTTTCTAGACGCCCTTTTTCGATAATAAGGTATACAAATAGGATATAGGACATTAGGGTGTGTAGGACGTAGTACAGAATATTACGGTGTGTAGGATTACCCTTTCCAAGTGGCGGTTACAATGCGCGGAGGAAGTTTCAAATAGAAATTCTTTTGTGCAAATGAGGATTCTAGAGAGAAAATCGTAGACTTAGGTATGCAAATGAGGATATAGGACATTAGGGTGTGTAGGACGTATAGGATATTACGGTGTGTAGGATTACCTTTTCTAAGTGGGAGAATACGCGTGACGCATCCTCAGGAAGTTTCAAATAGAAAATTCTTTTGTGCAAATGCAGATTGATTCTAGAGAGAATCCGTGGTGACGTCTTGGCACTCAATCCTTTGGCTGTGAACGCTTCTACTCGTGATCATACTTTCTATTCTACACCAGACCCTATTCGGTGTTGCTGGTTGAAGAGGAAACGGACAGACTCTGACCGCCTTCACAAGTGATCGGAATTTGGCAAATGCTTGGCGCGTCCAAGGTTTTTTTAAGACGAAACAAATTGCACACTAGTGCCGCAGACGAGTCTATACATCGTCGTCGACGTTTGACGTGATGGAACCAACATAACTGAAGCGACGGAAATTGAATAGGCAAGTCACACAGTAGGTAAATCCTCGCTTATCCGGACACCCGTGTACAAACTCCACTCGCAAAGACCCACCCACAGTACGGTCGCTTGAAATCCCGGCAGTATCGAATCGACGAGATCACGTTCCGTTATGTTTGAACTGAACGTGCCCTCGTTGGTGGGACCACTGAAGACGGAGAAATGACATCGTCTCGAGGTGGTCTATTTATCCGATTTCAAGCTATTCTAGAAACGTCCAATGAGCCCAATCAAGAGTAAAAGTGTCGCGACGAACCTGAGAGGCGAAACGCGATGACGTACGGGTCTTCGTCTCCGAAGTCCGTCCCCATCTCGGATCGTGAACCAAATTGGCGAGAGGACCCCCGATGCCTATGAGACACACATTGCTCGCGTCCAAATAGCCGAGCGCATATCGTCTCGCATTCAACGCTCTCGCCTCGTCCGCCGTCGCCTTGGTAATGCGTCGCGCCAGCGTCACGTCGAACGACGCCGCCTGAGCGATGGCGTGCGGAAAGATGGTCACGTACGAAGCGAGACGCGTCTGCATGGAATAGTGCGACATGTCGTAGTCGTCGGCGACGCCGTGAATGCACGTCTGATCCCACCAGAACGAGGGGATGCCAAGATCGAGTATGGGAGCGGCGTAGATGGCGCTCAATTGGACGATTTGATCGTCGAGCGAAACGCGTCCGGCGAGATCGGCGACGCGTTCGGCGAGATCGGCGACGCGTTCGGCGAGCGGGAGCGACGCGTTGCAGAAGGGGAGCGATCGCGACGGCGAATTTTCGTCGCACGATCGTGACGATGTCGACGTGCCGTCTAGACAGAAAATGTCGTGCGTTTCGAACGTCTCGTTGCTCGTGTAGTTCCAGCGACTGAGCGACACGCATTTGGAGTCGTCGCATTTTCTGAGAGAAACTTGGGCTCCTGTTGTGAAGCTGTCTGCTTGGAGTACGAAGGTGGTGTCGTTCGCGAGCGCCAATAGGGAAGTCGTGTTGGAGTATTTCCACTCTTGCACGAAAGCGGTCGAGTCGTTTCTGCAATCGGCGGCAACGACGAGATTTTTGTCTTGCACCGACGCTCCGTAGTGTCCTCTCAGGACGACAGCGGTCAAGCATCGAGAGTCATCGGCTGCCGGTCGCACTGTGCCGTCGTCGTGCAGTCGCCAGTGTTGGCCGGGACGTGCTTGGCCGCACGGTGAAAGGTACAGTGTCTTTACTGAACCAAGAAGGAGGAAGCATGCAAGAATGGAATGAAAAGCAAAGGACATAGCTAGAGGAATGGATCACGTGCACGACGACTCTACAATCGCCTAATAATCTGGTAAGTTATTAGAAGACCGAAGAATCGATGGCTCTTCTTCCCAAAACTCTGAGCTGTCTTCAAACGATGGCAGCGTAAATTCCATTAGGAAGGCTCCTCCTATTTAGTAAGTTTGTTAGGGCTAGTGGACGTGATTGGTGGATTGTATTTTTTTCTGTCACCACACCCAGAGGAAGTTTAAGTTGCTATTCATTTAGGCTCTGTTATCGGTGTTTCTTTGGCCCGTCTCGACTCACTTTTCCATTCCAAGACGAAGCGCAGACTGCACGCTCAGCTTCCATATGCATCAGGGAAGGCCGAAACGTGCCATCGAGTGTTTTGGTAACGTACAGCGCTGCTCCTTTGTGTCTGCGCAGATCTTGCTTTTTTTAGTTCTCAGGCCTACCTGTAGTCTACTCCTGAAGTCCTTCTTGTTGGAAAACTAGCTGTACGCGAAAAGACGCTTGTTGTGCTGCTGACTCTTTTCTAATACAACGTCAAAGGTGAAAGGAAACACAGAAATTTCGTGCAATAACAACTAGAAGGTGACTCAACTCAACTAGCTAATGCATGATGAACGAGTTTATTCGGGCAGGGAACTTCAGCGATGCTAGAAACGACGTGCTAGACGCCGTTTTGCAATTGACGGCGGCGTCTTGATAATGATCGCACGTCGATGTTCCGTACCCGGCATGGCGGCACTTGTCGAGCGACTTCTCATTTCCAACGCACTGAACTTGATCGAGCCACACAATGCCCGAACCGGGTCCGTAGGAAATGGCCGTCGTTTCTGCTCCGAGACTGAAGCCCAGTTGACGACACACGACGTCGCCGTCGGATTTTCCCCACCACCGACCGCACACTGTTCCCCAGACTCCGTTGTGGTAGACTTCAACTCGGCCTCCGTTTCTTCCTGAACCTCCGACGAGACGAACAGCTGAAGGAGAAAATGTAAGCGTTTTACGTTTGTTCTCGGACGATATCAAAGGCTTACCTTTTTGACAAGATACGTAGAATCGATCTGAACGGCTCGTGCAATATGAACGTCCCCACTGAACGCCCGTGGAGCAATCTATTTCCTTTCTGTAGCTGGTAAGGCACGATGGATACGCTGCTTGCAAAGGCTGCAATTGGACGCCGGAGCTTCGGTAGCTGCGGGGGTAAGACGGACCATAACCGGCGGCTTCGCACGCCGTTGAGCGCTGGCGATTTCCCCACGAATTTGCGCCGCACACGGCACCCCATATTTTTTTAGTTGGATTGTACACCTGAAGATAGCCGTTGGAACGACCACTGGTTGACAATCGGACGCCTAAGGTGCGAAATTAGAAACTGTTCTTTTGATTAGCAATTGCCTTCTGACTCACCTGGACTGCACTGAACTTGAGCGTACGCGTAGTTGGAGCAATAGCCATTTCGGCGAAATGAACGGTACCAGGAAAATGACCGAATCGGAGTCACTTTACTGTACGAGCAGTCTTGAAGAAGAGTTTCTGTTCCTCGGCAGTGAAAATTTGTCAGCAGATTACTGCTGTATTGGTACTTCCACTTGGGAGAATCTACGGCCTTTCCTCCTGAATATCCGAGCTGTCTACAAACGACGGCAGCGTCTGCATCGCTCCATCCGGCGTCGCAGATTGAATACCACGCACCGTTTATTAGAACCTCGACTCGGCCTTCAAATTGGTTTGGGCCGGATGCAAGGCGGACTCCTGGCGTTGCTCGCCGGCGAACACATTCCGTCAGTTGAGATGGAGATAGGCGATCGCTGAGAAACGAACACTGGGTATTCGCTTTCATTTGGAGAACTTGACTGGGCGACATTTTGCGTCGAAGCAGCATTGCTGAACGAAGTGCCGAGACAGTCGTTGACGGTCGATAGACAGATCCTATTGATGTTATTACGCCACGTCGGCGCCGGTCGTTTTTTTGAATAATGGTCTTGCTTTCTTTGTCGTACGTGTAACCGAGATCGTTAACATTGAGCAAATCAACCGGGCGATTCAAGGGCTGATCAGAATGGGGCAAGAGCGGAGTCGTTGTTCCGGGATAGTCGAGATTTAGGTGCATCATGTGTGAGTACAGAGTGTACCCGTTTCCTGATGATGGATAGTTGTTAGGTCCTTCACCGTGCTGCTTTTGCCAATCATACCAAAGACGGTCGATAAAGCAGTGGTGCTATAAGAGAAAGATCATGATAAAGATAAATTACTTTGTTGCTGTTGTCTTACAAAGTAAAAGATTGGATCAAGTGGTGCTGTGAAGCCATTTGCCATATGCGATCCGGTTCCGAATTTTCCGTGTAAATGGTTGTGTCGATCAGGTCCACTTTCTGTTTTACTTCTGAAATTTTCGTACGAGTCAGTTCCTTCTCTATCTTTGTCAAGCTCTGACTGAGACGCTTGAGGTGCGGTTAGTAACCCCGTGTTGAAATTTCTCTTTATGCATTCTGACGGGTCTGGATGCCAGTCAGATTTTTTGAAATGACCTGTATTAACGCAGAACGCGTTGTTTGCATCGCCGTTCTGTTGTCCGCCGAGATGTTCCCAAATTTTCGACGTTACGGGACTTTCCCCTGCCCAATTCCAGTAAGGAAGACGAAGAGCGTCGTCGTTGAGAGCAATTTGTAGAGCTCTTTCTATCATAGACAGAAAGGCGCGGTGCCAAGGAAGAAAACCAGCGCTTCTAAGAAAAGATTTGGTCAAAGAACTAAAGTGATTGGTTATATAGTACCCGTGCGCGTAGCCTTCTGTCCAGGTCTCCATGTGAAGGCCGTTCATCTTATTGATAACACCGTTTTTTTTTAGGATTTTAAATCCTTCAATTATCAACTTCCAGTCTTCAGGGCGATTTTTTGCCATGTCGATCAAATTGCATCGAGCCTCTACGAGAGAAGACGCGGCTGCACTGCGGTTGAAGCTAATATGATTGACTTACTGGATCCGAACTCTTCAGCAATGCCACTCATGTCGTCAAAATCGTCAACAACCAGAACGTATTCTCTATCACTGTTCTTCGGTGTGGCTATATTGATCAATTCTTGCTGACTGTAGACAGACTGAAAATTCGCCACTCCCATGGCAAAAACTGTTGCCTTGTCCGTTCCCTTCAACACGTCAGCAGCCGGCTTGGGATTTCCGCCCTGATTAGACCACCCGTCGGTTAGAACAAAAACGACCTTATTAGCTCCATATCGAGCTCCTTTGCTGAAATCATTTAGGAGCGAGTGAGCTAAGGTGAGAGCTCCTTTAGTGTTTGTTGCGCTACCTCCGACGTATGAAATTGAATTCACAGCCGATTTGAGGTTTGCTCGAGGTGTGGAGCCAGTTGAATAGTCATCGAAATCAAACTCTATTTTTGTTTGACTAGACGTAGCATACGTGATGGCGGCCACTCTTGTGGAGCATTTACATCCTATGGTCAATGCGTGGTCTATCATCAGTGCAACAAAAGACTTCTGCTTTAAAAAGTTGTCTGCAGAAATACTGCCAGAGTTGTCCATGACAAAGAGAAGATCGACGTTCGTCACGCCGCCGTTTGCCGTTGGTCCGTAAATAAACGCAATCGAGCGGGGTGCAGCGAAGATGGGAAAGAAGGCGTTTCTTAGTTTCACTGCAGAGATTCGGAAGTTTTCTGCTGAGCCGTACGCACAGGCGCACAGAAAAACGATGAAACAGTGCAGTTTCTTCATTTGCAGTCGAAGGAGAATTGAAGAAGTAATCAGGTGTGAAGTCGGCACTACGATTTATAGTGCGGTCGGCCTGGTTTTAGACACGGGGTTCTTCCTCGGGGTAAGGCTTTCACGGCGCCGGCTTTTAATTAGTAAGTTGTTTGTAAGTTTAGGCAAAATGAGTTTGGCGAAGTGTCCAAGATGCTCTTGTCAAACACATCTTGCGCGCATTTCTAATGCGTTCTCCATTTAGTACATTTATGCAAAATGATGAGCAAGTTGGTCTGCGAAGTTACAGATTTGCACGTGTCTCAGCGATCTAATATCGCAAGAAGCCAACCACACCTTGCGCGTTTCTTCCCTAATGCTCCTCGCATATGTGTGCAAGACGTGTTTGTTGATGCGCAAGATGCGTCTTATGCACATTGATTCGCAGTTTGTCTATTCCCAGCTTTGTCACTTCCGGTCTGCATACGCACATCGCCGAGAATCCGTGGTCAATGCTGCAGCGTAGCACTACACTGTACTCTCAGATGGCCCATTTGCATGCTGCTGCTGCAAGTATTCAATCTGACAGGCAGCGCGCTCAGCTGGACCGACGAGACGAACAGCTGAAGGAGAGAAAGTAAGCTTTTGTTCACCCCACTTAGGTACCTTTCTGACAAGATATGTAGAGTCGATCTGAGCGGTTCTTGCATTTCGAACGCCCCCACTGAACACCTGTTGAGCAATTGACTTCTTTTCTGAAGCTAGTAAGACACGTTGGGCATGTCGCTTGCGAAGGAGGCACTAGGAAGTTTGATAGGCTTGTCATTAGAGTGAACGGTCGGACCGAGGGCCGTCTTAGTACAGTGCACTTTATTAGAGAACGTCACTCTGAACCCTAATTCTGCAGAATATGAAATCTCCCAGGGCGTCTTGCATGGGTGAAACGTGCGCACGCAACGAATCTACGATGCAACACAGCAGCATTCGGTATACTGAGATCTAGCTAGCCTAAACCACTTCAATAAACTACAGAGAGGCAAGCAGTCAGTAGTACATGCACACAAAAACAATCTTCATATGTACTATTCACTCGTTGCCTCCGGTTTGATCTTGAAACGCTTCAATAATATCATCTTCTTCCATTTCCAACTAGTAGGGAAAAAAATAAATCATGATTCATCTAATAAATATGTAGGTATAGATACCTTGGCAGGTGTATCGTCTTCTGCGATGCGCCTCCCGTCGAACGTAAATCGCAGAGTGTTTCTTTGTACGCCCTGAAGTCGTAAACGATTTGACCAATTAATTACCAGGGGTAATTATTTATTGCATAGGGGTCCTAGTGCTCACCTGTCTATCGCAGAATGCCTGCATGAGTTTTTTGAAGGACGTGTGCTTCTTAATTTTAAAGTGAACCGTACATGCTCCATTCTGCGCGAGGAAAAATCATTTTTTCACACGTTTTTGCGGCGGGGATTCGCCGCGAAGAACGCCAAACCTGGCCGACGACTTTTAGATTAATGTGCTCTTGAATGTCGTGTTTGACGTCAGGCTAGGAAAGTGTATAAGAGAGAAGTCATTGGAGGCGGAAAGAGTTTTGTACCTTTACGTCCGCCATTTTCGTTAGCCTTAGCGTGCGGTACGGCGAAGAATTTTTTGGCTTCTAGCCCAAGCGACGTCGCTAACGAGCATTCAATCGCGCAGTGAACATGTTATAATGCTTCAGAAGCGACTCAAGAAGTAAGAAAACGAAAAAAAGACGCGTGGACCAATAGAATGACGTCGTAAAAACAAGGGGGCGATGTGCGAGACGCTTTGCGGGGCGAAAGGAAGTAAGAATCGGAGCTCAACTGGAAGACAAAACCTCCGGCCAACAAAAAATCCCGTCCGATCCAAAGAACCAAGGCGCGTTTGACCACGTGCCTTGATATGATCTCTTTTACCCCTACTTTGGCTGCTGCAGCTGACCGAGTCGGCGAAGAATTTCTTCAGATCCGGTTTATGAACGGCTTCTGCGACGTCGAGAAATGACAGCATTGCTAATAGAGCAGCATCCCATTCTTTCTCGTATATTGAAGCAACACGTATACATGCACATTCTCCTAAAACCTATAGCAAAAGGCAAGCCAGCTGGCAAAGTCAGTCGACGGTCAAAAAGCCGCCTAACACGAATCGAAAGTGGCGTGGCAAACCGGGCATTGTTTCGGTTTAGCAATCAAACAGTAGATTCCTAGACCGATGAGCCCACACAGAAAACACATCAGAATAGCTATGGGCGAACAGTGACTTTCGAGAACGCCGCGTTGGCAAGTAGGACACAAATCGGATCCAGCGACGACCACTTGAGTCGGCGGGATTCCCTGCGGTTGTCCAACCACGACCGTCGTCGTCGACGTGCCGCTTGACGCCGTTTGATGCGGATATGGCGGAGCTAAAGAATAACAAGACCGCGGTGGGGGTACATATAGGCTCTGTGCTGAAGGTACGTTGGTCTTGACTGAAGGCGCCAGGAGGTGCGCTGGGCGATTCAGTAGGTAGCAAGGGTTTCTCTGCCTCTGCCATGATGCGGTGAAAGAACACCAGGATGTGGGGTCCGTTGTGAAAACACGGGAGGAAGTTTATGAAACTGATAGAGCCAGTAGATACTCCCACTGCGATGCACGTTATCTCGCTTCGTACGGCTCATTAACCTATAAGCCGATCTTCGTGGAGGCTCTGATTCATTTCTCCACGCTCAGCGATTGTGCTGTGAGTCTGTGTTTGATCGAGCCACACAGATTCTGGGAGGGAGCAGAAAACGAAGTACTGTCGTTCTAGATTTCAGCGTGAATTCCTTGATTTAATTGCCAAAGACATTAAAAACTACTTCAATTTTCACGTTGACGATTGTCTCAACTAACTGTATTAATAAGCCTGCAATACTAGAAACTACTTCAATTCTCACGCTGATGACTTCACTGTATTAATTAGCCTGCGATTTGTCTTAGATGCGCTTCTATAGTAACACCTTCAGTATCTTCTTCCTGTTCCATTTCCAGCTAGTAGAAAAAAATTAAATTATTAAATGATTAAAATAATTAGTGACGTATGTACATTGGCTGGTGTATCGTTTTCTGCAATGCGTCTTCCATCGAAAAGAAATCGTAAAGTGTTTCGTTGTATTCCCTGAAATCGACATTACGGGCGGCCGTCGTACGTCTCGCTTTATGCCTACCTGTCTATCGCTAAATGCAAGCATGAGTTTTTTGAAAGAAGCGGTTTTTCTCATTTTGAAATGCACTTCCGTACATGGACCATTCTGCCGAGAAACAATTTCTGAACATGAGATTCGCTAGCTACGAAGACGCCGAACCTCGAAGGTGACTATTAGATTAATGTGGTCATCAGTTTCGGATTTAACGTCAGGCTAGGAAGTATATGTATACGAGAAAACCGTAAAACGGGTGAAAAGGCACCTTGGCGCCGTCCGCCATTTCGTTGTCTTAGCGCGCGGCACTGCGCACTCTTTCTCACTTTCTCAGCAGAGTCCCTAAAGTACTGAAGCTATCTGAAGCGAATCGAACGATGACGACGTACTGGAAATCGCAACCGAAGCGTATGTGCGACGTGTGCAAATGCTGGATGGCCGACAATCGCGCGGTAAGTACAGTAGAAGCGCTCTCTCAAAAACGACGTCGCTGACGAGCATTCAGAGCATAGATTTCCACGAACGCGGCAATCGACATCGAATGATGGTTCAGAAGCGACTCAAGGAAGTAAGAGAAACGATAAAAACGCGAAGGAATCCAACAGAACCGGTTCCGTAGGCGCGAGAAAAGGGACGCGAGAAACAAGAGGCGATGCGAGACGCTTCGGAGACGTTGAGAGAGATGGAGAGGGTAAGCTTAGTGTAGGAAATAATTGCGGGACAATGGAGAGGGATTGATTCGTTCAGGCTGCAATTCAATCGTACATTGCTAATGACATGGGCGACGAAACAAAGTCATTCTCTGGCATGCCAACGAGAAAGCGACCGTTGGGTCAGAGAATTTTTACTTGGGGAGAAAATTTTTGATTATTCGTTCTAGGAGGGTTTGAGTCGTTGCCACCGCCGCCACCGACTCGTCCGAGAGATTTTACTGCCTATCAGAAGCAGTTTATTCAGTTTAAGTTGATGCAGCAGCAGCAGGAACAGGAAAAGGAGAAGAGGACGAAGGAAGGAGAAGATCAGTCTCAGTCTGGGCCTCCGACTGCCTCTACTTTGGAATGGCTGGCCGGCGTTAGTCCAGAAGGCTACACATACTATTACAATACGAAAACTGGTGGTGGGTACTTGTGCGTGTCTCTGTGCATTTCCTTTAGTGGAATATTTTAAGTGTCTTCGTGGGAGAAGCCGGAAGGGTTCAGTGAGGAACAGCAAACAAATGTTCCTGAGGAAAAGTAGGGTAGATAAACTGTTTGTTAGCTGAGGTCTAGAAATGCTTTGTCTTAGTCAAACGAATGAGTCGGCTGATCTGTCACAAGAACAGAGCAAGGAAGACGAGAAGGATAAATTGAAAGAAGAGAAAAGGGAAGAAGAGGAGGAGGAAGAAGAAGAGAGTCCTGCTGCGGAGGAATTGCTGACATCCAAGTGTGGTCCTTACGGTGCTTGGCAAGTCGTCAACACAGCGTAAGCGTTGAGTATCTCTCTCTCGCCAAAAGAAATGACTTTCATTTGAAGGCCCCAGACTGACGTGCAGCTTGCAGCTTGGAAGTCTCATAATCAGCCAAAGAGCGAACAGCGCAGCACGTGGAAGTCGGTCAACATTCTGTAAGGCACGATGTCTGCTTGAAGAAGTGCTTCGATATTTGGCGTTTTAGAGCGAAAACGAGTAACCTCATATCTTCTGGCGTCCCCAACGAAGGAGAGGAAGACTCAGAGATCAAAGTGAAGGAGGAGGAAGAGGAGGAAGAAATATCTAACAAAGAAGTAGAAGAAACCGAAGTAGAAGCCGCCATCGACGAAGAAGAAATAGAAGAAAGAGTCACGTTTGCTGAAAAATCATTCCCATCAGACACTTGCTCTGTCGTGAAGTTGGAGCCTGGTCAGGGAACGGCCTTTAAAAAGCGAAAATTGAATTCAAGAAAAGGTAATTTTCGACGAACCGACAAAAGCCTTTGACGTCAGATTTATCAAATTAAAGTAGCGCGCGTTAGTCTGTGTCTAGAACGACGGAGAAATGCACGTAGTCGTCCCGTCGAAGAGCGTATGTTGTCCGCGAGGTTATTTAGAAGCGATTCTGACGATTGACGTAGCTGTTCGACGCATTTCGAGAAAGCGGCGAACCGAAACTCCTTTTCGGCTTCTTCGCGGCATCGTCGAATAAAACAATCGTACTCGGACGCACAGCATTGGACGAAAGTGCAAGAAAACACTTCGCTCACGGTAAAGCGCGAGGGATCCGCGTCGGGGGCCCCGCCTCATCGTACCGAAAAAAAAAATGCGCTCGGAAGGTGGAATTGAACCACTCTGACGCTAGTCAGCTACAGGTTTGAAGCCTGCACCCCGGACCACCGAAGCTCATCCGAGCAAATAATAATAGCACTCAGCTCTTATATCCAGTTGAGCGCGTGCTCCGGGGGAAAGATTGTAGGTTGTTGGACCAAAAAGTGTCGGGAAATTTAGTTTGGGTTGTAGTAGATGGATTTCTCGTAGGAATTGAACCGATTGGGGCGTGTCTTTTCGACGCGGAGTGCGTTGAAGTCGAGATTCAGAAGCGGGCTGTTGATCTAATCAGAGACGTACGTAGTGTTATGGTATATTGGCTATTGTGATTATTTGCGTAGTGTTCTTTTCTTCCTAGTGTGATTGTCATTGTGGCGTGTTCAAAAACGGCGGAGAATGTTAAAGTGTACAGTTTTGACGCAAAAACGAAATCAATTTCTCAAGCTGAACTAACGGAAGAAAATATTTCGAACGAAGTGGCTACATTTCGAATATCGGCTCAGTTTCCTGTTATTCTACCTCAAAAAGCGTTGAATTCTCACCGAGGTTCAAAGAGAAATTTTCTCTATAAACGTTCAATTGAAATATTTATTTATTAGTGAGTCTAGAAGCGGAGAGACTCGAGAGAGGGCTTCGAGATACGAACACCGCTTTCTTCTTTCCATCCTTCGACTTTCTCCTGTTGGAGGACACGTGTTTCGGGGATGCAAAAATAACGCCAAGTACAACGATCCAAGAACTAATAAGAACGCAAAAGAAAGGCCACAATACAGACGTCAGAGTAAACTACTTGAAGATGTTTATCGCAATCATTAGCGCGAGACTCTTTAGGATATTATTGATGTCTCTTATTTAACCAAAGCCTCTCTGCCGAATGATGATGATGAGAAGCTTCCATGTCCATCTGTCACTATCAGCAAGAGTGCGCGTTGGGGGGAAAAACTATGAGAAGGGCTATATGCTCATTGCTCTCTTTAGCTTGTGAAGATTATCTTCGATTGGACCTTTGTGTTGATGCTCTCGCGTCGTCTCACGTGTCCTCTGAAGTTTCTTCCTTGTTTTCGCTGTTGAGAAAATGCTTGAGCAAAGGAATAGAAAATTTGCTATCTGACGTGAAAGCGTCGATTGAAGTGCGTGTACCAAACTGACTCCAATCTTTGACGCATACCTAAAATTAATTGTTTTTGTATAGTCTGGCTCACCGTACGTTCCAAAGTCGTGGCACTTTAGACCGCCTCAAATACATCATACCATATCAGTGTCTTATCCTCAGAGGTTTTTCTCTGGGGAAGAAGCACAAGAATCCAATCTCGGTAGGCTGGTGTGCGTGATATTGCATATAATTTTATTGACTTGTTCAATTAAAGAATCCGTCCGACGACGAGTGCACCAAATGTTCTGTTTACCATGTGACAGGCCGTTGTTTAGGACTGTCAATGCGTTGACTTTTGAAAAGGAGATATTCGGTAAGAATTTTTACTTCAAGTTCTTGAGAAATGTAGACGTAGCAGCTGCAATTACTGTAGATGGTCACATTGTAAATCCTCACATTGGCCTACTTTCAGGAGGTAATTTAGTAATAATAGAATTAGTATTTCCAAAGCCAGAGACTTGCAGTGAAAGAGGGAACACTATCGCTCGTTCAAGGAAATTACTCCTATTATCATTACCTTCAGGACAAATTCGACGACAACGTAAGGAAAAGCCATAAAACGTCTTTTTAAATCTGTATACTATGTATTGGACTAGGGCTGGGGATGCGCGTACAGATCACTGCAGACTATTTGCTCGTGGTTCAAACACCAGGGATACGCAAATAGAGGCGTTCCAACGCACAGAGAAATTCAAGAGGTACAGGATCGAACGGATTGACGCTACTCTGTGCTACTTAATTAATCGATAGACTCTCGTGTCCGTTGGAGACAAAGAAGCCAAGTTCATTGGTTCAAAGCAGTGGATTGGATCATTCGAAGTGGGAACGTGTTTGGACACGCTGTTTGGAGTAAGCGAACCGTACGTGATAATATGACCCCACGTGCACGTCGTTCTTTTTTTGAAAAATAGGTCACGTTTAAAATTATGAGTTTGAACCAGGGAGCTGAACTCGAGAACCGAGGTCGCGAACTTCGCATGCATTTCCAAGTGCACGGCACTCCTGTGATGATCGGAGGAGGCGTGTTGGCTCACACCATATTGGGAGTTGATTATAGCGACCAAACCGGGCAAATAAAGTGGAGCAATAATTTCATCACAAACGAAATAAGCGTGTATTCCTCCTTTGCAGATTTCTCGTTCTCGATCCTCACTATACAGGAGTAGACGACGTCAAAGCCATTCAAAAAGGAGTACGTAGATTTGTGAAATGGTTTCTGCGTGGGCGACGTAATAACCCTGTATCTTCGCAGGGTTGGTGCGCGTGGAAGGACGTGACGTTCTGGAATAAATACGTAGGATCTCTTGTGATATGACGTCACTCTCCCTAATTCTTCCTATTTTCAGGACCGATACAATCTTTGCTTGCCGCAGAGACCAAAGGTCATCTAGGTAGGAGCGTCAGTGCCACGCTGATCGAAGCATATTAATTCTGTCGATGAGACGATTGCATTAAATGGCAAGGAGTGCGATTCCTACAGTCTAGACGAGATAATTGATCCATGAAGGGGCTGACAGTAGAGAAAACCGCACTTGCGTAAATAAAGCGGATAGGCGGTTATCTTATTAGTCGCTCAGGCTTCGCGAGTCGAGTAAGATAGGCCCTCCCCTACGGCCGAGAATAGGTGATGGTGTCACTGACTCACAGTGAGTCCCAAATCGCAGAACCGAATTCGTATATACCGTGAGGAGAGCTCCTATCCCCGAGTACAAAAAAATCACAGAGTTTTAAATTATAGCTGCAAACGAGTGAGGTCTTTATATGCGCTATTGGAAGAAACGACCGATAATAATTGGATAGGTGGAACCCGGAACTGGTGTTCCTCCTTCTCTAATTATAACGGCCCCCACCTGTGCCCATATGGCAAGTAGCAGTTGGACCATCTTTTCATTCCTTCGCGTGCAGCGCGAGAGTGATCATCAACACATCAGCATCATCATTATCAGCATCGCGGTCGCGGTTTCTGGACGGACTCACTGCATGTCGAAGAAACGAGGAATCAATGATGGGATGCTTCCCGAGGAGGCGCGCACCGCCACCGTGCTGGAGAATCCGCTAGCTCGTAGCACGCAGCTAAAGCCGTCGTGCTCCAGTTCGCAAAAGGTGTCCATCGTGGAGATATGGGTTCCGCAGAGCGACGACTTGCAGTTGGCCGACGACTACCATCCCGCGCTCATCGCAGACGATACGGTACGTGGAAGCGATGATATGTACGTCTCTGCGTGAAAACGAACGTCTTTTACATGCAGAATCATTACGAGGTTATGAGGACTCCGACGCGTGTAGCAGCCGGCGGCGGCGGCGGCGGCTCCGCCGCATCCGATAATCGTGCCGTTCCAACGCCTGACAGTTCTCCGCGGTGTTGTCGTGGCCGCGGCAAGACAAAACGACGTCTTTTGTACTTGTCGTGTTGCGTGGGATTTTGCCTGGCTTTCTTGTTTGCTCTATTGTGGCTCGTGGCGTTCAAGGAGGAGAAAGGAAGCCAGGAAGGTATTCGTTTATGATTCCTCGGAGTCTCGCGTAAATGATGCTTGCATACGATCAAGATTCGGTGACACGCGCTCCTCCCAGTGCCCTCCGAGTCAATAGCAACGGTGAGCTGTTTGTTTTTTTGATCGTCGACTTGAATGCTATAGTATCGTATTGCACTTGCAGGTTGGAGCTCGTGGACCAATTGGTCCTCCTGCTCGACGTCGTGCGGAGTGGGAGCTCAGCAGAGATACCGCGAGTGTAACGCGCCGACCGACGAGAGTCTGTGCAGAGGTTTGCCTGTGGAGAGCAGACAATGTCACAAAGAAGACTGTTCTTCAGGTATGCGATTGTTTTTCGTTTGTCGCGTGCATTGCATTTTAGTTCTATTTTTAGTTGATGGCGCTTGGTCTGTGTGGTCAGACTGGTCGGCGTGCGGTTCTACGTGCGGTAGTGGAGTGCAGATGCGAAGGCGGAATTGCACAGATCCAGTTCCGGAATATGGAGGAAGGAGTTGCATGGGTTCTGACGTCGACTTGAAAATATGCACTAGCAAGGACTGCCCTCCAAGTGAGTGAATACATTATGGCCAAACAGTGCCTATCTAACTGATTTTTTTAGTTGATGGCGAGTGGGGACATTGGAGCAGTTGGTCTCTATGCAGCCAAACGTGTGGCCTTGGGATCGTACGACTACGTAAGAGGCAGTGCAATAGTCCTTTTCCACAGCACGGAGGAATAAGCTGTACTGGTATTGCTATGCAAGAGCAAGCCTGCAACGTACTGCCCTGTCCAAAATGAAACCACTCAATCAAAATAAGTAAATAGGTAATAAATGTACTCCTGATTCCCGGATAAGCAATGGCGGAGGAAGAGATTTGTCTGAGTCGTCTTTGCTTGAAGACGATCGCTTATTGCATCGATCGATATCTCGATTATTCTATTGATGCATGCACTGCACTCTACGTGATCGGAGATCCTTTCGATTGCCTCAGTTCGTCGTCGTCGAAATAGTTTCCCTCTTTCACCGCGTTTATCGGCTCTTTCTTTAGCGACCGAAAATCGCAACGATCTGCTAAAGTTTCTTGCGGGCTCGAATCGACTTCGGGGCCCCCACATCGGGTGGATCGTCGATCACAATCTCACGCATCTCGATCTAGGTCACAGTCCGTCTCTCGTCACTCACAGCGCAATGAAACTGATATCGAATCGATGCAAGGTGAGAGACGAAAAGCCCTGGCACCTCGAAAAAATGTAATCATTTTTTGAATTTTTAGCTTTTAAAATATTTGAATATAAAAGGATCGGCTATAAACGGCGAAAAACTCGCTTCCTGTCTAACGAACCTTCCCTCTCTTTCTCATCTCGACATTTCCTCTTGCTCGGGCATCGGTTCAGAATTCACCTCGGCATCCGTTCAATTTCCTTTTCATCTCAAGAGTCTCTCCATCAGAGATTGCCATCGTTTTCTATCAGACGACATCGGTTTTTTCCTGAGTCAACCCTGCTGCGAATCGATTCGAAAGCTCGATCTAGCAAATACGTCCGTCACGGACGAGTGCGTTGGCTTTGCCGTTCTCACTTTGACCTCGTTGGAGTGGCTCTCGCTTAGCTTCTGCCAGCACGTGACCGATCCGTGGCAATTCGTCTCGTGGGAACTTCGTCTGCGGCGAATCGACTTGTCATTTAATTCGATTAGTGACGCAGCAATTGGATTGCTGTGTAAAAAAGCGGTTCATTTGAAAAGCGTCAATTTGTCTGGTCCCGTGCATTCCAAAGAACTGACGGTTACCACGGTAAGTCACTTGGCGACGTTGGTCGATCTCGAGGAATTGCTCTTGGCTCATTGCTCTTCTCTCACCTTCTTTGCCGTGCAGGAAAGTCTCGTCGATGCAGGGAAACTGCAATGGGTTGTTAGTCTAGATTTGTCTGCTATTAGCGATGTCGACTGCCGATGTTTGTTCGTCAAATGTCCCGCGCTGAAGCGTCTCGTTCTCGACGAGTGTTCCAATATTAGGTATAGCAGTAGCTTGGATTTGCCAAGGGTTGTTCACGCGTCTCTGGAGCACGTCAGTCTGCGTTTTTCTACATTTGATTCGAGGCAGAGCTGTCTTGACCTTGTCGCGTCGTTTCAAGAAGTGAAGACGCTGCATTTTGATAACTCGGATGTATTGACTGACGAAGACATTCTGGGAGGTGCGTTTGAGAAGTGTGCGCAATCCTTGGTCAAATTGAGTTTGGCCAAGTGCTCTCAATTGACTTGCAAAATGCTTCACTTCGTGCTGGCACGAATGAGCCGACTTAGGCATTTAGATATTTTTGGATGCAGTCAAATGCACAGAAAAGAAATCGAACAAATTCAGAAGAACATTGCTAGGCAACGAAAACAAGTAAAAATTAAGTGGCCGCATTTTTAATTGCCTTTTTAATTTTTATGTCTTTGGCATCGCAGAATTGACTCAGTTCTATTCAAAGTGAGTCACGCGACCGTGTAGGTTTTCCCCATCGGATTTCTATTGAACCACGCATGTGCAGGAAAACCAATGGCGAGCAGATCGCGTTTCGCCTCCTCCCCATCGGAGCGTCGCTTTCACCGCCTCACAGAAGCCCGTCGAGCGAAAGAAAGCCGACCGTTTCACGCGCTCCTCGTCGAAAAAAGGGTTTCCTCAACGCGACGTTATCGAAGAAAAATTGTCTTGCCTGCTTTCGGCTTTTCTGCGTCGAAAAGGACATTCGCGTCGGCCACCGCCACATAGGATGGTCGCAAATCATGTAAGATAAGCATGAAAATTGAAACATGAAAGGCTATGATCACTGAAGGAAAAATTACAAGTATCTGTGACCATCCTCCATACAGCATTCCTTTTATAAACAAATCATTGCACCCACCGGGTGATTGTTTGCGCGGAGGGCTGAATGGAGAAAGAACCTTACCGATGGGTCTCGGTTTCTGACGAAATTTTCCAGGAACGAGTCCTCTGTGAAGTCTAACCTCTCCTCCTGCTGCTCATGATATTAGATGACGTTCTACAATCTTGTACAGTGTAAAATTATGCTGACCGGTAAAGGCGTCTCCTTGAATGGCGAGATTGGCGGCAACGATAACGAGCAACAGCAGTACTCCGTTCATTATGAAAAGTCCAAGTCAAGTTGCTCACTGCCCAAAAGTACGTCCCCTAGCAACGTTTGATTGGATGCAGGTGCTTATAGGGTTCGTGTGTCCTTCGAAGTGTGAATTACTTACCAGCCGCTTACTACAGTAGTCTACATGAATCCGGCGAAACTGCGACGCGACTGAAAAAGTTATTTTTCCTTCTGTTCAAGTCTGACGTTTAGAGTCAGTCGATTGGGTTCTTGGGCGCGCTGACGTACGCGTCGAAGCGTTCGAGCGAAGACGATCGGACTCGTCAGAACATTACGGATTTTTTGACGTCACTTCTAAGAGGGTACGTAGTGTATCCTTGGACAGGGTATCTCCGAAACAACGTCGACAAAGAAGCCTAAGGTGATATGCATATGTCACATTTGACGCAGTACAGCTGGGTTTTGTAGGCTTTTCTGCACTCGCACAGACCTCGTTTCTACGTTTTAGGAAATAGGGTAAGCTGTAATAATGAAGCGATTCGCTGTTTGCAAATCGTTTTTTGTTTGCAGTGTGCTATCGTTTGCTACGACGGACGTCCCATCCAGGTATTATTAGTAGTTAGGGGTGACGTCTTCCTTCTCTTCGTAATTTTCCGACAATGGGAGCTTCCTGATCGTTCCATATACATAGCTAATCCATACGCTCAAGAGCTTCTCCCTAGCTCGTATATGCCATACTTTCAGAGAGGCGCACTTTCTTGTGGTTCCATTCCTACGGTTACCGTTTTTTTGACGTTATCAAAGAGAGAGTGCGCAAAGACGAGTTCATGCCTTACTGTCACCGAAATAAGCCAGAAAGTGTGCGAAGAAAAGAAAAAGAAGACAGCGTGTCTGAACAAACAAAAACGTATCTTGTCTCACTCCTCATGCTCTAGGGAATATCCCTCGGACTTCTTCTTCTTCTGCGTCCTTCGTTTTCTATGGGCGGTATGTCAAACGCGTTATTCAGCATTTCGTCGGCTGTCTCAAAGGCGCCTTCAATCCAGCCCTGACTGAGCGAATAGGCCTCTCCGATGAGATAGACGTTCTGATCGGGATCCAATTGAATGATGTCGTCCCATATGTCAGTGAAATTGTACCCGGCTCTCCACACGTGCCACGGTTCGCCTGCAATTAATTTTAATTAGTTAAATAATTTAATTAATTGTCTCATCTTTTCATCGATGACCTACTTGGATAGTAGATGCTGTATTTTTCTGGTGCATTGTTGTTTACGCGAATCGGCTTTTCAGCGCTCCACAGTTGAAACATGGCTCGGTTAGGTGTACCAATCCTATCGACCGTTGTGTTGTGATTGATTGCCAATTGACGCAGTGCCTGCGCAACCATTGGTTCGGTGGTCGGAAAGAAAACTTCGGGACCCGGCACGGTAGTGATATCATCGTCAGTATCGACAGCGAGATCGGCCCAAAATTGAGCTTGAGCGTTGTTTCCGTACATCATGATCATACTGTCATCTTCTCCTTCGCCGGTGTAATAGTACGTATTCTGCGACGGAAGAGTCGAAAGGGTTCGTCCTTGATTTAGACTAAATTCGTCGAATTCGGAGTCTTTCCAGAACGGCGGCGAGTCGAAGGAGAGAAACATTTTATAGGCGATGTCCGAGTAGACCGAATCGAGAAGAGGCGCTTTTTTCGATTCTTTGAAGGCGTTCCACTTGATGCGTTGCAGTTGTCGACGAGTAAGTGAAAGTATGACGTCACTGGCACAAACTACAGACTAGGAAAAAATAAATGAAGTCAATGTTAATTAAAGGCGAAACCATCTAGATATCTTACCTTCAATGCCGGCTCTTTTGTGTCCTCGTACATGACGGCATACTTTCCACTGTCCAACTTATTGATTTCTGTGACGGTTTTTCCCATCTGCGAGGCGGCATAAGCGTCATTCATAAATTCGTCGTAGAGCCCTTGAGGAATATGTTCCATGCCGTCGACAACTCTTTCACGCGTCGATGCGGGCCGCTCGGACTGCGATGGGCGCTGATACATGAGCCAAGCGGCGTTGAGATTATTGAGAAAGACGCTGTAGCCCTTCATAGCTTCGAAATAATGTATCGCGTCTTCGCTCGCATTAGCCAAAGTGAAGGCATTTCGGAACCTGTTTGCAAACAGAAGTTAGTTGAAGACTATTTTATAAGGAGCACCTACCCGAGGTTATATAAAGGATATCCGTACACTGTCATCATTTGGTCTGTTGGCTTGTCGCGGTCTTCCAATGGTACAGTTGCCTCAAAAACGTCACTAAATGGCCGGATAAATCGAGGGAAAATTATGTATATATTTTTCATTTTATACTATTGTATTTCGTCTGCCGTCTTTCTCACTTCGTCGTCGAAGAGCGCGAACGGCAGATCGCTCGTCGTCAGCTCCCCTTGTTTGATAACTGTATTACGAATCGTATAGGGCCTGTTATCGTTTCCTTCGTCCATGAGAAACTCAGCCGTTTCGAGACCGAGATAATCGACGACCACGGCCAATTTCACGTGAGCAGTTCTGACAAAACGCATGGCGCCCAGTTCCGCCTCCGACACGTTCACGTTGGGCATGGTTTCGGACAAAACACGCCCGCCGATCCGGTTCGTCGCCTCGATTAACAGAATCGATCGGCCAGGCGTCGTGGCGTCGTTTGCGAGGCGCCAAGCGGAATACACTCCGCCGCAGCCGCCTCCGACGATCACGACGTCGTATTCGTTTTCGCATTGGGGCGCTGGAGTCGCTTCCTGACGAACGTCGCTGTGAATCGGTTTTTTTTCTTTTTGAGGTCTCGTACGAAAGTCTAGTGGTAATCAAAGGAAATTAGCCGTAGAATTAAGCGACGCCCTCCTTACAGCATCGTTAGGCAACTCAGTATTACGAGAAGACTACATATGGAGGACTGCATGCATGAGTGAGAGGAGACATTTACCGCCGTGTCTCGGTTTCGGGCCAAGTCTCCAATAAACGTGTCCGCCGCGATGAACGAAGTGTCCGCCGCGTTTGTTGTAAAACGCGTCTCCTTGTATGACGAGAGTGGTGGCAATGAAAACGAGCAACAACAGTACTCTGTTCATTCTGCCACCGAAAGAAAAGTAAGTTGGTCCGGCACTGACAAAGTTGATCACCGAACTGAAACCTGAAACGGGGTGCAGCGCCTTTATGCTAATTTCAACTCCTGGAGGCGGGGAACAACAAAAGTACGCCCCTAGCTACGTCTGCTGGATTCAGCTCTTTCAGAGCGTCAATTAATTACGTATACACAGTACTTTGACTCTATTTCACGAGAAACTGATGAAACTGCGGGCTGATTTATTCTGCTTTCTGCCTTCTCAGATTAACTGTACTCTTCAGCTACACCTTCCTTGTGCATTGGAAATGAATTACATGTACTCCACACCAAGATCTATTCATAGACGTGTTGATCGATGAGAAAGGGTGTCGCCGTACAGTAAGTTCTTTGCGGGACTTGGCTCATGTTTTACCAAAAGCCATGGCCCAGCTGTAGGTACGTTAGAATTTAGGGCGATTGATAGTAAAAGACGTACGTAAACTGGTTGCTAAGGACCCACAAGCGGTTTTCAATGACTATACGTAGGCGTGGCTTATGAACAGCATGCACACACAATAATAGAAACAACATAGCAGACGAAGACCGACACTGAGCATATCTAGCCATAGCACATAGAGACCAAGTCAGTATATCACTGAGTTTTAGTCTTTGTCTCCACAGAAAGCCAAGTAGCAGGCATTCGAGAACTTAGGGACGTAGTAAACGTAGTAGCTCCCGCAGTTGACGATCTTCACATTGACACTCCACTGACAACAGCTTCTAGTCCAACGATAGCATATCTTGTCCGATACTTCGACGCCGATTTCGATGGGATGAGTCCCTTGAAGCCATCCGGGCGCGTTCGTGCCGCAGCGGCGAAGCGGCACGCAACTCTCGGGCATTCTACCGCCGATACTGTCGTCGATGCGAAACCACTTTCGCGCCAAATTGCTCCACCTATCGCATCGGAGACTCCTTTGATTGGTATTCTCTGGAGTACGTCAGTCTGCGTTTTGCTACGTTTGATTCGAGGCAGAGCTGTCTCGACATCGTCGCATCGTTTCGAGATGTAAAGACGCTGCATTTTGATGGCTCGGATGTATTGACTGATGAAGACATTCTGGGAAGTGCGTTTGAGAAGTGTGCCCAGTCGTTGGTCAAATTGAGTTTGGCCAAGTGCTCTCAATTGACTTGCAAATGCTTCACTTCGTGCTGGCACGAATGAGCCGACTTAGGCATTTAGATATTTTTGGATGCAGTCAAATGCACAGAAAAGAAATCGAACAAATTCAGAAGAACGTTGCTAGGCAACGAAAACGAGTAAAAATTAAATGGCCGCATTTTTAATTCCTTTTTTTAGTGTTTTTATGTCTACGGTAGCCTTTTGCATCACAGAATTCTATGGAGGTATTCAACAGTGAGTCACGCGATCGTGGGTTTTCCGCAGCTGAACCACGCATGTGCAGGAAAACCAATGGCGAGCGGATCGCGTTTCGCCGTCTCTCCATCGGAGCGTCGCTTTCGACGCCTCACAGAAGTCCAACGAACGAAAGAGAGTCGACCGTTTCACGCGTTCCTCATCGAAAAGGGATTCCTCGACGCGACGCTATCGAAGAAAAATTGCTTCGCTTACTTCAGGCTTTTCTGCGTCGAAAAGAACATCCGCGTCGGCTACCGCCACATGGGATGGTCGCAGGTCATGTTTATCTTACGCAAATTGGGAGTGTGCGAACGATGGGGCGAAAAGAACGACATGTTCACCATCCGCGAATGGTCGGAGATCCATTCTCGAACGCCCAAGGTCGCTCTCAGTCAATACATGACGTCGCGACGAGCGAATTCGTCGAACGAGAGCAGCGCGAGCGCCCGAGCGCCCGAGCATCAACGAATAGGCTGTGTTCTCGCGCAAATGCGCGAACATCGGTAAGCCAACGAAAAAAAACAAACAACGAACGTCGACTATCGCGCCTTTAATTTTTTTAGCACGGCCCTGATTCAAAATAAAAACGGCGTCACGATCAAATCGAAAAACGATCGCAAGGACGGAAAAATTTCCTTGGGGAAGTCGTACGTCGGCGATCCGGTCGTCGTCATTCCCGTTCGCATCAGCGTGTCGCGCGACGGTCGAGCGCAGAAGTTCGTCAATTGCGACGCTCTCGCCTCGGTTCGCGAGTTCACTCTCACCGACGTCAAGCTCGTCTGTGGGGGCTTGGGCTCCGAGAGCATTCGACCTGGCGGCGTGTATCAAATCGAAATTCGATTTCGACCGCTATGTCTTGGAAATCCGCGCATGACTATTGCGTTCGAGTTCGAGGACGAAGAATCCGGCATTACTTATCATATTATTCGATTTCTTTTGGCTCATGTTACCGATGCTGATGCCGAACTGTTGAAGCCCACTGCTCCTTATGAGAGGCCTCCTGTCAAGGCGAAGATCAAAGCGAGTCAAGTGATTGGAGGGATACCACCGCCTAGGTTAGGAGTCAGGTGCGTTTCTTTTAATTCTATTTTTATTTATCTTTCAGGTCGTCTTATAATCAGCTGACGTTTCGAAGACGTCTGGATCGCTATTTGATTCCGTCCAGTTTGCGCTATTGCGTGAATAAGGGAAATATCGTCGGCGACTATAAGGAGTGCGTGGAAGCGGAGCTCACTGATGCCAATTTCGGCGAAAAATTTCAAGCGTTGCTGCACGTCGAAGAGCTCCAAATGGAAGTAGATATTCGGCATTACGACATAGAAAACGCTAAGCTCATTCCAAGTGCCAATTTGAAGTATTTGATCTTGAAGGTACTTTGCATGAGATATTTGAATACAAAGGAAGATATATTATGACTTTATAGGTGCCTGGATTAGCGGAGCATAGGCCGTCTCTTCTCAAAGGCGATCGCCTGTATGCATCCGCTGCCGGAAGCACGATCGAATACGAGGGATTCGTTCACGACGTTCATCAAGAAGAGGTCGACCTTTGCTTCGCACCTAGGTAACGGAACGTTTGTCTCTAAATGAAAGGGAAGAAATTTCGACTATGTATGTCTTTAGTTTTCATCGGTCCTTTATCCGTGGTGAACTCTATAACGTTCGCTTCACGTTCAATCGTCTTCCACTGCAACTCCAACATCGAGCCGTTGAAATTCTTTTGGAGGACAAAGTCGCGTGCCAGCAACTCGTGTTTCCCACTCAACGTACGATTGCGAAAAGGGTGCCACTTTACGTCATAGAAGAGCTCCAGTAAGAAAAGCGAGACCGACAATAGGAAATTGGCAATAGGGTTATTGTTTACTTTTTCTATAGACTGTTTGATGACGAGAAGGTCGGCGGTAATCCGGAGCAGTATCTCGCAGTTAAACACATCTTAGCCGGTTCGTCTCGCCCGGCTCCTTACCTCATCTTTGGGCCTCCGGGGACGGGTAAAACTGTGACGACTGTTGAAGCAATAAAGCAGGTGCGTTTATTGATATAATAGCCGTCGTATCTTGGGTGAGAAAGTCGCCTCTCTTCAGGTGTGGAGAAAGATCTCCGGGAGCCGAATTCTCGCGTGCACGCCTTCGAACAGTGCCGCCGACGATCTCGCGTGCCGTCTCCTCGCTCACATTCCGTATACGGAAGTTCTTCGTCTCAATGCCTACTCCAGATGCCCAGAATCGATTGATCCTCTCGTTTACGAAAAGATCATGGTGCGCTCATGCTTGTAGTACACCTCCATATACAGTATATTTTTTCAGAAAATATCTAAATATGATAAAGGTTCGCGCAATTTTTGGTTTCCACCGTTGGCAGATTTGGAAAAGTATAGGATCATTGTTGTCACATTGGTCACGGCGGGACGGTAAAAACATTCTTTGGCGGGTTTGCTATTATTTTTGATCGTCTCCTCCTCCCCTAGACTCGTCTCTGCTTCGTTTTCTCCCAATCACTTCACTCACGTCTTCATAGACGAAGCTGGCCACGCCGTCGAGCCCGAGTGCGTCATTCCAGTCGCGGGTCTTCTCAACGTTAAAAATCCCCGCGGCGGTCAACTCGTCTTGGCCGGCGATCCCAAGCAGCTCGGCCCAATTCTACGCTCACCTATATCGATTGAAAACGGGCTTCAGCTATCTCTTCTGGAACGGCTCATGGAACGGTGCGAGGTGTACCGAGAGCCGTTCGATCCGCGCGTCGCCACGAAGCTCGTGCAGAATTATCGATCTCATCCTGACATTTTGGCGCTACCGAATCGTCTATTTTACGACGGTGATCTGAAGGCAATGGCAGATGAATTAGCGCGGAGTTCACTGTGCGAGTGGAGTCATCTGCCGAAAAAGGGTTTTCCTATTATTTTTCACGGAATCGAAGGCGAAGACGAACGCGAGGAAAGGAGCCCTTCGTTTTTCAATCGAGCCGAAGCGTCTCAAGTGGCGAAGTACGTGGAGATGCTGAGAGACACGCGAGGCATTCACATCATGTCGGGAGAAATTGGAGTCATATCGCCCTACAGAAAACAGGTATAAATGAAAAGAGGATATTTGATTGGCTGCTTTATTGTTCCTTTTGTAGGTGCAAAAAATTCGGACGTTATTGCACGGCAAGCATATAGCGTCAGTGAAAGTGGGATCGGTGGAAGAATTCCAAGGTAGCGAACGCCGAATTATTATCATTTCGACGGTCAGAAGTAGTAAGGATTTCTTGGAAATGGACGAGAAGTACAGTTTGGGATTTTTGAAGAATCCCAAGGTTAGACGATGAAAGCTCCTTGTTCAATTTAATTAACGTCGAGGTTTAGAGATTCAATGTGGCCATTACGAGAGCTAAAGCGTTGCTTATCATCATCGGAAATCCTTATTTGCTGAGCATGGACGAATACTGGAACGAGTAAGTAATAATGTGATAGGGCAAGTGATCTATCCTGAATTTATAGATTGCTGGAATACTGCCGTTCGAATGGGGGATATACCGGCTGTCATTACATGCCCAGGTCGCTACGAGACGACGATCTGCTGCATCGCCTACAAGATCTTCATCTCGATCGCGACCACGTCTACACGGCAGCCGAAGACTTGGCGAGCGCAGAAACGGGCGGAGTGTCGCTCCGCACTGAACAGGAAGATCCGGAATGGAGAGACGGGGAATAGACGACTCCGATTGAAATTGTATTTTTTAGGTTTCGTGTAGTGATTGGGTATAGGCGCCAACGTATTTATCCTTTTGAACTTTCGAGAAACCCTGTATGATGTTGAAAGAGTCGTGCGAGACGTTGGGCCTGAAATACCGCGTCCAACGTCCTCAAAGTGAAATGCAGTTTTAGGTTGCTTCGAGCGAACGCAGAAATCGGGGAAGTCGTCGATTGAGCTCGACGGAGATCCCAAGGAATGCCTCAGCGACAAAGGTCGAGCATGCGCGGGACATTCGTAGGTCTCGTGGGTGAAAACGAGCAGCAAATACAGCAAACTAGCTGCTGTACCCGTGCTTCGCACGGGTAGGGAATTTTCATTTTCTGGCAAATCTTTCACTGCTAATTAAGTTATTATACCTGGAGCCAAAGGTATGGTTACTGGTGTATAAATCAAATAATTTTAATATCGAACCCGTAAATTAAGGTTTCGATATCTGAAACACGGGATTTACCGACGTCAGTTTAAACGTTATAATTTATTCACCAGAGTTTTCCGAGGTCCCTTCTCCATCACCGGAATCGGCCGTCGGTGATTTGACTGCGCGCCCACTAACTCTAATGGTCATTCTCGGGCGGCCGCTGGATCTATAGAGGCTACGTACGAAATAAGCATGGGCCAAATCCGTTTACTGTTATAATTTTTCACTACCGAATAAATGAGATTTTCCAGTGTCACTCTATCATTACCGGAATTTGCCGGTGATGATTCCACTGCGGCGCCCACTAACGCTCCGCAGGTCATTTTCTGGTGTAAAGGGCTCTTTGGTTAATCAGTTCTGTTACAATTTATTCAAAGCGGAATGTATTTGACAGATATTATTTTCCGACGTCCCTTTACCATCACCAAAATCTGTCGGCAATGGCTTCACTGCGGCGCTCACTAACGCTCCATGCACAGGCCATTGTCGTGCGACCGCTTGAGGGGCTAACTGAGGGCGCCTTAGCTAATCACCCCTGTTAATTATAAAACAATGAATTTTGTGAATATGATTTTTCCACGTTCCTTAATTAATCGGTACCGAAATTTTTCGGAAATGATTTCATTACGGCGCCCACTACTGCGTTACAGGCCATTTTCTGGCGTTTGCTTGAGGCCACGAAGGACGCGTCGGCTAACCACTTCTGTTATAATTTATTCGCAGCGGAATAAATTTGACGGTTATGATTTTCCGACGTCCTTTCATCATCACCAAATCCTTTGGCAATGGCTTCACTTCGGCGCTCACTAACGCTCCGCAGACCATTGTCGGGCGTCCGCTTGAGGCTTACTGAGGGTGTGTCGGCTAACACCTCTGTTCTAATTTATTTACAACCTAATAAATTTCACAAAAAGATTTTTCTACGCTCTGTAATCATGACCGGACTTTGCCGGGACTGATTCCACTAAGGCGCCCGCTACCGCTTTAGAGGCTATTTTCTGGCGTTTGATTGATTGAGGCAGCGAAGGGCGCGTCGGCCAATCACTTCTGTTATAATTTATTCGCAGCGAAATAAATTTGACGGTTATGAATCTCCGACGTCCTTTAATCATAACCGGAATTTGACGGCGATGATTTCATAGCGGCGCCCGCGTACTAACGCTCCGCAGGTTCTTTTGGGGCGTTCGCTAGATCTGTAGAAGAGGCTACACGAAAGACGCCTATAGGCCTTTTCTGGTGTGAAGGGCGGTTTGGTTAATCAGGTCTGTTACAATTTATTCAAAGCGGAATAAACTTGACAGATATGATTTTCCGACGTCCCTTTAACATCACCAAAATCTGTCGGCAATGGCTTCACTGCGGCGCCCACTAACGCTCCGCAGGCCATTGTGGTGCGACCGCTTGAGGCCTACTGAGGGCGCGTCCGCTAATCACCCCTCTTATAATATATTCACAAAATAATAAATTTGGCGAATAAGATTTTTTCACGTTCCCTAATCAGTACCGGAATTTTCCGGGAATGATTCCACTACGGCGCCCGCTACCGCGTATGTGGCCATTTTTCGGCTTTTGCTTGAGGCCACGAAGGCTAATCACTTCTGGTATTTATCATTACCGGAATCTGACGGAGATGACTTCACTGCGGCGCCCACGTACTAACGCTCCGCAAGCTTTTTTCGGGCGTTCGCTAGATCTGTAGAGGCTACACGAAGGACGCCTAGGCCAATCACTTCATTTACACCAATTCTACGGAATTGATTTTCCGGGATCACTGCACCATCGCCGAAATACTCCAGCGGGCGCCCACTGACGCTCTGCGGGGCCTTTCTCGGCGGGGCCTTTCTCGGGCGTACGCTCGAAGCTACGCATACTAAGAGCGCGTAAGCCGAGCGACGGGCTAGTGCAGGCTGTTCGACGGCGCCCGTTCGCGGTGGGGCATCGCCGTCATCGCCGCGCGGTCCCGGCAGGCCACGGGGGGAACGCGACGGCACCGTAAAATTATCGAGGGCGATCACGTGGCGCTCGGTCCCGTATCGGCAATGGCGTCGTTTGGGCTTTAAAGGTATAGATAAAGGTATAGATACAGCAAATACGGGGTGCGCTAAATTTTGACGTCTACGGTAGGTTCTTTTTAGTCAGTTACCGTAGTATATTTCGCCGTAACCTGGCACGAACGACCGTTTTAGTCTCTTACAGTACTCTACCGCTGATCAGTAGAGTTCGTGACGCCGAATCCTTTCTGCGATAGAGTATTTACAGATAAAACTTTTACCCTAATCAATTGTTGACAAATTTGACGTTGCTTACACAATATTCTTTGTGGCCTAATTTTTAGAAGCAAACTGACGTAAGGCTGGCTGTTGACAGAAATTTCATACTCGAATTAATTTTGCCTTGTTTTACGTTGAAGCACACGAATAGGGCAACAATGTAAGACGAATTATCTATGAAGATTTCATACTCAAATTAACTTGTGTCTTGTTTTACGTTGAAACACACGAATAGGGCAATGTAAGACGAATTATCTATGGAGATTTCATACTCAAATTAATTTGTGTCTTCTTTTACGTTGAAACACACGAATAGGGCAAGGTAAGACGAATTATCTATGGAGATTTCGTACTCAAATTAATTTGTGTCTTCTTTTACGTTGAAACACACGAATAGGCTGTAAGACGAATTATCTATGGAGATTTCATACTCAAATTAATTTGTGTCTTCTTTTACGTTGAAACACACGAATAGGCTGTAAGACGAATTATCTATGGAGATTTCATACTCAAATTAATTTGTGTCTTCTTTTACGTTGAAACACACGAATAGGGCAAGGTAAGACGAATTATCTATGGAGATTTCGTACTCAAATTAATTTGTGTCTTCTTTTACGTTGAAACACACGAATAGGCTGTAAGACGAATTATCTATGGAGATTTTATACTCAAATTAATTTGTGTCTTCTTTTACGTTGAAACACACGAATAGGGCAAGGTAAGACGAATTATCTATGGAGATTTCATACTCAAATTAATTTGTGTCTTCTTTTACGTTGAAACACACGAATAGCGACGAGTAAGACGAATTATCTATGGAGATTTCATACTCAAATTAATTTGTGTCTTCTTTTACGTTGAAACACACGAATAGCGACGAGTAAGACGAATTATCTATGGAGATTTCATACTCAAATTAATTTGTGTCTTCTTTTACGTTGAAACACACGAATAGGGCAAGGTAAGACGAATTATCTATGGAGATTTCGTACTCAAATTAATTTGTGTCTTCTTTTACGTTGAAACACACGAATAGGCTGTAAGACGAATTATCTATGGAGATTTCATACTCAAATTAATTTGTGTCTTCTTTTACGTTGAAACACACGAATAGGCTGTAAGACGAATTATCTATGGAGATTTCATACTCAAATTAATTTGTGTCTTCTTTTACGTTGAAACACACGAATAGGCTGTAAGACGAATTATCTATGGAGATTTCATACTCAAATTAATTTGTGTCTTCTTTTACGTTGAAACACACAAATAGCGACGAGTAAGACGAATTATCTATGGAGATTTCATACTCAAATTAATTTGTGTCTTCTTTTACATTGAAACACACGAATAGGGCAAGGTAAGACGAATTATCTATGGAGATTTCATACTCAAATTAATTTGTGTCTTCTTTTACGTTGAAACACACGAATAGCGACGAGTAAGACGAATTATCTATGGAGATTTCATACTCAAATTAATTTGTGTCTTCTTTTACGTTGAAACACACGAATAGGCTGTAAGACGAATTATCTATGGAGATTTCATACTCAAATTAATTTGTGTCTTCTTTTACGTTGAAACACACGAATAGGCTGTAAGACGAATTATCTATGGAGATTTCATACTCAAATTAATTTGTGTCTTCTTTTACGTTGAAACACACGAATAGGCTGTAAGACGAATTATCTATGGAGATTTTATACTCAAATTAATTTGTGTCTTCTTTTACGTTGAAACACACGAATAGCGACGAGTAAGACGAATTATCTATGGAGATTTCATACTCAAATTAATTTGTGTCTTCTTTTACGTTGAAACACACGAATAGGCTGTAAGACGAATTATCTATGGAGATTTCATACTCAAATTAATTTGTGTCTTCTTTTACGTTGAAACACACAAATAGCGACGAGTAAGACGAATTATCTATGGAGATTTCATACTCAAATTAATTTGTGTCTTCTTTTACATTGAAACACACGAATAGGGCAAGGTAAGACGAATTATCTATGGAGATTTCATACTCAAATTAATTTGTGTCTTCTTTTACGTTGAAACACACGAATAGCGACGAGTAAGACGAATTATCTATGGAGATTTCATACTCAAATTAATTTGTGTCTTCTTTTACGTTGAAACACACGAATAGGCTGTAAGACGAATTATCTATGGAGATTTCATACTCAAATTAATTTGTGTCTTCTTTTACGTTGAAACACACGAATAGGCTGTAAGACGAATTATCTATGGAGATTTCATACTCAAATTAATTTGTGTCTTCTTTTACGTTGAAACACACAAATAGCGACGAATAAGACGAATTATCTATGGAGATTTCATACTCAAATTAATTTGTGTCTTCTTTTACGTTGAAACACACGAATAGGCTGTAAGACGAATTATCTATGGAGATTTCATACTCAAATTAATTTGTGTCTTCTTTTACGTTGAAACACACGAATAGGCTGTAAGACGAATTATCTATGGAGATTTCATACTCAAATTAATTTGTGTCTTCTTTTACGTTGAAACACACAAATAGGCTGTAAGACGAATTATCTATGGAGATTTTATACTCAAATTAATTTGTGTCTTCTTTTACGTTGAAACACACGAATAGGGCAAGGTAAGACGAATTATCTATGGAGATTTCATACTCAAATTAATTTGTGTCTTCTTTTACGTTGAAACACACGAATAGCGACGAGTAAGACGAATTATCTATGGAGATTTCATACTCAAATTAATTTGTGTTTTCTTTTACGTTGAAACACATGAATAGGGCAAGGTAAGACGAATTATCTATGGAGATTTCATACTCAAATTAATTTGTGTCTTCTTTTACGTTGAAACACACGAATAGGGCAAGGTAAGACGAATTATCTATGGAGATTTCATACTCAAATTAATTTGTGTCTTCTTTTACGTTGAAACACACGAATAGGGCAAGGTAAGACGAATTATCTATGGAGATTTCATACTCAAATTAATTTGTGTCTTCTTTTACGTTGAAACACACGAATAGGCTGTAAGACGAATTATCTATGGAGATTTCATACTCAAATTAATTTGTGTCTTCTTTTACGTTGAAACACACGAATAGGGCAAGGTAAGACGAATTATCTATGGAGATTTCATACTCAAATTAATTTGTGTCTTCTTTTACGTTGAAACACACGAATAGGGCAAGGTAAGACGAATTATCTATGGAGATTTCATACTCAAATTAATTTGTGTCTTCTTTTACGTTGAAACACACGAATAGGCTGTAAGACGAATTATCTATGGAGATTTCATACTCAAATTAATTTGTGTCTTCTTTTACGTTTAAACACACAAATAGCGACGAGTAAGACGAATTATGTATGGAGATTTCATACTCAAATTAATTTGTGTCTTCTTTTACGTTGAAACACACGAATAGGGCAAGGCAAGACGAATTATCTATGGAGATTTCATACTCAAATTAATTTGTGTCTTCTTTTACGTTGAAACACACAAATAGCGACGAGTAAGACGAATTATCTATGGAGATTTCATACTCAAATTAATTTGTGTCTTCTTTTACGTTGAAACACACGAATAGGGCAAGGTAAGACGAATTATCTATGGAGATTTCATACTCAAATTAATTTGTGTCTTCTTTTACGTTGAAACACATGAATAGGGCAAGGTAAGACGAATTATCTATGGAGATTTCATACTCAAATTTATTTGTGCCTTCTTTTACGTTGAAACACACAAATAGGCTGTAAGACGAATTATCTATGGAGATTTCATACTCAAATTAATTTGTGTCTTCTTTTACGTTGAAACACACGAATAGGAAAAGGTAAGACGAATTGTCCAGCGGAATTGCATACTAATATTAATTTAACACATGATTTGCTGGAGACGACCTACTCAAAGTAAATAATTACCGGTAATGTGTCTTTATTTTAGGTTTTTGAGCGCTTCTCGCCTGAAAAGGGGCAGATTGAAAGTCGCTCGAGTTCGTCTTAATATGATTGGCCAAGACGGAGTTGGAAAGACATGTCTCGTTCGTCTTCTTTTTGGCCAGAAATTTGAAGAGCAGCCTAGCACGCGCGGCGTTGCTCTTACGAAGGCTGTCACCATGATGAAATCCCATGCCGATACCAATACTGGGAAGTGGCAGCTATTGAATTGTGAAGAGCACAAAGAAAAGTTGAGCAAGACTTATAGAAATGCTTGCACCGATGAAGCAGGCCTTAAAAGGTATTTCATTGTTTAAATAATTAATTAGAATAACGTTTATGTTAGAGAGGGAGCCACGAGTTCTTCACCGTCAATCTTTTGGAGGTCTGTTGGATTCACGGAAGGTTTGTATTGTTGTCTAGCGCGCTGTATTAACCGTCTTTTCAGACTCTAGCCAAGAAGAAGCGAAGCTGACCGTAGAGCATCTCGACGAAATAGAAGCTATATTATACGAGGATCTTCTTTTTTTCGGCGGCGAGGACGAAGTGACCTTGATGACGATATGCGATTTCGGCGGGCAAGAACCGTTTTTGGCGGCTCATGTAGCCCTGATGCCTCCCGGCGCTCTCTCTGTCTACATGCTTGTTTTCAATGGCGCCGAGCTTCTCACCGATAAAGCAAAGTCCACTTACCGAAGATTAGAAGGCGAGAACATTAATCCAATTGAACAGAAGCTTTGCCGAATGGAAACGAATGGCGATTTCCTCAAGCACTGGGCTTCTTCCGTGCACATAGCTCATCCTGCAGAACAGCAGGGTGGTGCATTTCTTGGAGCGGCGGAAGGAGTAAACTTTCCGGCGATTTTTTGCGTTGCAACTCATCGCTTGGAAGCCGAAGAAGCCGCAGCTGAATGCGCAAAGGGCGAAGCGTCCGTTGACGATTTCATTAGAAAAAAACAATGAATATCTCACAGAGCTATTTAGAAAGCAAGCCTCTCAATGTCATTTTGTTCGACCTTCATCGGGACTCGGTTTTTTTCTTGTTGAGAACAAGACGTCCGGTACAGCTAATGAAGATCTCACTGCCAAGGAAATTAGGAGTCGAGTTGACGCAATGACGGATGACTACTGGAAGAAACAAACGATGCAACCAGCACGCTGGCTGAAATTCGAAGTCATTATGGGGCAACTTGTCAAAATAACAGGACGCTCTGTATCGACGCTCAAGGAAGTAAAACAAGTCGCAGAAAAATGTTACATTGCCGATGACGAGGAATTGAAGGATGCCTTGTTGCACCTAACTCACGTGGGGGCTGTTTACTATTTCCCAGACGTTCCTCGGCTTGAGAAAGTCATCTTTCACGATTCTGATTGGCTGTGCAAGCTCTTGGTTTCTTTTGTTGGCTCGGCACATTCAAAGTCAAGTCTCCCAGTCAATCTTGCCGCTGACTGGGATGTAGCCGTTGATTGTGGCTTTCTTTCTCTGAAATTGGTTAATTGTTTGCTGAGCCAAGCCGAGGTGAAAGAGCGGGACTACGCATCAGCTAAAGACATTCTTTGTCATTTTGACGTTCTTGTACAAAAGAGTGAAAGATCGGAAGATCAGGGCTATTACGCCCCTTGCTTTCTACAGGATAATTTCAAGCAGGAAACGAAATACAGTCAAGCGTTTATTCAGAAAGCGTCATTTTCGTTTCCACTTATTGTTTATGCCAAGGACGTCGTGTTTTTCCCGGAAGCACTTTTCTTTCGATTGGCTACTCGTTTTATTCGAGATTACCGTCTATCCGACGTGCCGCTCAAGAGAAATAGACTGGTTTTCGCTTTTTCGTCGGGCGTAAACGCAGAATTTCTTTACCAAGGCTCTAGAAACTACATTAGTCTCACACTTTTCCCTGCTGTTGAAGGGAGGCCACTGACGGAAGAGCAGATGGTCAGTCTTTCCTCGCGTTGCAGCCAATTACGCGAGTGGCTTATCAAGAACGTGAATGACGCGAAGCAACGAGGCATGGCGGGATTGCGGGCGGAATTCTATTGCCAGGTGAAGAAAATCCAAGATGGTTCTTCTCCGTTGCAAAGCTTCGCTCCAATGGAAAAAGAGGAAGAAAGTTTTTCAATGGAAACGACGACATGGACCCTGCGGACTGACGGAACCAGTCTGATTCAGCTAAATAACGACGAGCTTCATTGCATGAAGCTGTGGTTTGGAGCAGCTCCAAGGTCAGGCTTTTGAAATGTTGATCTTATAAGATGTTTACCGTCTGTTTTGTCAAAAGGATGATTTCTTCATCAGAAGTTGATCCGGCTAACGGTACGTGGGTTTATTTTAACATGACTGTTCTATATTTGGCGCTAGGTTCATATCTTAATGAGATCGTGTCTAAAGTAGAACGACGAGCTGTGGCCCAAAGGATAAGAGCTAAATGGAGGCGCGTTGGGCAGGTTCTTGGACCAGACCCGACCTTTGAAGACCACGAATTGGACGGCTTTGAAGAGAAGAGAGACAATCGAGATCGGGCCCAGGCAATGCTTGATGCTTGGGCAGAAAAGCATCACAAAAAAGCCACAAGAACAATGCTCATAATTGCTCTGAAAGAAGAAGGCTATGGCCTATTGATTTCAGACGTTTTCAATTGTAATCCTGACAATGTAAAATAACTGCTCACTTTCTTCTCGTCAATTTTTATGGTACAAGTATGGCTAGGCAAATTCTTTTAATTAATTGTACATCTTGTTTCTAGGTATATAGTCTCGTAACTTCGTAGCTGGAATTTGTGTGCATTTTGCTGGTATCGTTTGTTGCTGAGAAACGGTATTTGACTTTGTCTTATTGTGCATTGAAGGGGAAGACCCTCACAACGTTGTATATGCCAATGGCTCCGTATTCCGCTATTCTATACGTTGGCCAATTAACTGGGGCAGTTTCAAGTTTTTACTAGATCTCGCAATACTTGATGATATGATGCCGTCAATTGATGACACTAGAGCAGTGTCTTGAATTTAGACACCGATAATTTCTAGGGAGCTGATCTATAGCATAGATGTAATAGATACATCTATGTCTATAGTAACCACATAATTAATGGCAGCGAAGAACACGTGAAGGTTCGAGGGCGTGGCTTTCAAGCGCGTGAGGCACAGCTTTTTCCTCGACTGGCTCAGATGGACTCATCGTGGGCGCGTGACGGGATCCTTTCTGCTCTTGCCTTTGTACTTCCTTCATCGTTCAAGGTAGATGCGGAACGGGTCACCTTATTTTGGACAATTCCGAGTCGCTGCCTCATCAGCGTTGCCAAACTCGAACTCGGTAGACAGAGCGAATTGTCAGAAGAGATCTGCGTAGTTGTAGGAGCCGAGAGGAGCCGATGACCATCCTGCATGGGGCCCCCTCATCGTGGGCGCGTTGAATTAATTTCCTGGGCGAGGTTACCCCACCTCTTTCTCCCTAGAGTCTCAAATAGTGGTAGGCAAGACCGTTTAGACCTAAATGTTTATTTCGTCAGAATTTAGGCGAACGTCGTTTCTAATTTAATTATATAGGTTGAGCTTCTGGAAGGAGTTTCGCCTTTCGGAAACGTTAGAAAGGGCTCTGGAAGACGTTTCTCTAGAAGACTTCAGATTCTTGTACAACCCATTTCGTGACATTGGCATGGTGGTAGAGCGATCACCAGAGGGGAAGACTGTTGCGACGCCAGGATCGTACAACTCTCCGCATGGCCGTACTGTGATGAGGATGGCCATTCTGTTCCTAAATTGGTCGTCTTCTGTTGGAGACTGTTTTGGGGCTTGCATGAAGGACCATCTCTGTATTGGAAAGGCTATTTGGTTTCCGGATTTTTCAGCTGGGCCGAGGAAAGTTCTCTATGCTTCCTTTGTTTGTGAAATATTAGATTTGGAATCCATCGCCGATGAAAAGCGTCGCTCATATGTACAAGATCCCGATGTGCAATTCTATCTTGAGATCGACATCAAAGAATACGTCCCGGGAGACTCGACATCGCTTAGTTCGCTGACAGCTAAAGTCTATGAAGAGGATGCCGAGGAGCCAACGCGCAACGTTGAGTTTGCGCCTCCTCACTGTACTGGACCCGGAACCCATGTGCTGGTCTTCTTGTATGAGCGTTTGTTTCACGGAGTAGATCCTCCTGAAAATGCAGTTGATTTTGAGCTAGATTTGTATGCTATCCAGAGAGAAGTAGTGCTGGCAATCAATGGCATGCCGTCAATCTTGAGATCGAGTTGAGAATTTCTTAGGATCGAGCTGACCTCTGAATTTGACTATGCAAGATACATTGGTGTTAGTGTCGTATTAAATTTTATTATCGTATCTCTGATTGAAATCGTAATATTAGTTGCTTCGTCAAGCATTCGGAATGTAGACCCTGCCACCAACTGCACTGTTCAAGAACCCTGCTTCGAGGGACCGCCTGCGAGCGCGCATGCCTACAGCACAATCTTTCGCAACTGTGGCAGTTCCCTCTCTCGCCGCTCGTTCCTCTGTGCTTTCCGCTCTAGCGTTCCTTCATCGTTTAAGTTATGCGATTGGCAAGATCTGGACATCCCTTTACACCGTAAGCAGTTCCTTTACCTATAATTCGCGCCTCATTAGCGTTGCTTAGCTGAGTTCAGTAGACTCAAAGAGATAGGAAGAATTGTACACTAAAATAGATAGCAAAAATCGGCATAGGAGAGGGTAGAGACTCGACTAGGGCTTGGAAACCGTTGATCACGTGTCCCTTCATCGTCATCATCTGACATCATCATCCCTCGTCATTTGCACAAACGTCATTTTTATTTAGCCGTTTTGCGCAAGCTACAAATGATTGACGCATTGTATGATATCTTCATCTGATATTGCTGAGACGCATTCTTCGTGGCTCCAGCTGCGAGTCGTTGTTATCAGTATCTCTACAGTATGCATTGATGAGTTGAAAAGAACGTGGGAGGTATGAGAAGCAGGATAACGTCTCCCACTTTGCGGTTTTTTTTCCTTAGCAACGTGCCAGTTTGCTTGCAGCTTTCGCGTCCAACGTTAGCGTCTCGCACTTGTTATTGTCTATCGAACCAAACGAGACCACTCGCTGCTAGAATGAACAGAAACGGATTACACTGGGTCCAGTTTGACGCGAATCATCCGATCACTCAAAAGCAACCGTTTCTGTATAGGATCCTCTGAAACAAGAGGAAGAGCGGAGACGCAGGGTCTTAGCTGACTTTTACTATGGACTAGCTCTTCGGTATAAGAGCAGAGGCCTTAGCGATCTTCAGGAAAATCGACTTGAAGACGCTCTTGTTGCTTTGGAAGCGGCGCTCAAAAGCATCTCATTAGTCATCTACGGTCCTTTCATCACTTGGAGTAGATGGCTTTCTGCAGTTGCTCTGCGGTTTAGAACTGTCTTCAATATCGTCGAATGCAATAGACGCTTGGTGAGCTAAATCCGTTTGGAGCCCATTTCGGGCTTTGTCCAAACAAGGCTCCACAACGCTTTTCAGAACGCGAACCGTGCGTAATCCAACAGTTATTCTCTTCTAGGAGCGGTGGGAGATCGTGGAATGGTGGGCGTCGGCGTGTTTGGGTAATTTCTTGTGGTTGCTATTTGTTATACTTTATTTTGTTTTCTTAGAACTTCCTTCTGTGTCTAGAGACAAAGACGCGCCTTCTTTTCGCTTCCTTTTTCGAACTCGTGCTTTTGCGGCTGAAATGTTGGGAAACCTTGACAAGGCAGCTGAGGATTATCGTCTTTTGTTGTCTATTCAAGACGTTGGTCTAAAATAAAGGTCTTCAAATGAATATAATTTTATTCTGACCTTTCTAGAGTTCCGCTATTCAAAGCAGTCTCCAGCGGATGCAAACAAGAGTGCACGAAGCTGAATTGCCGACGTGTCTTGAGCTGGAGGATACAGAGAGAAAGAAGAAGAAGAAGAAGAAAAAGAAAAAGAAAAAGAAGAAGAAAAGCCCTGAAAACGAAAACGAAAAAGAAACGAACAGTTTAGATGACGGGGATATCTCAAAGGAACAGCCAGTTCCAAACGTGAGGCGCTTCTCAGAACTAAAAATTCAGAAATAGTTAATGGCGATGTATTTGCTTGCACAGGAAGTTCCGGAAGTAGTTGATGAACAGCTGAACGTAAATTTCTTTTACCGTTACCGTCTACATGTGGCTCACTTTTCTGTAAATGACGGTATTAGGAGGACGTGACAAAGCCACAAATTGCTGAGGCGAAAAAGAAGCAGACAAGGAAAAGAAAAAGGAAAAGGAAGAAAATGCCTAAGAAAGAAACAAAGGTCTGGTTTTATTTTAGCAATCTGAGTGCTTACACGTTGACTCCAGCTCGAGGATGCAGAATCACTTACTAGTGAGAAGGACTCTGACGATACACCATCTGATGCTGAGATCCAGAAGCCCTCTCCTGAGTCTAATACGCTAGACACAGATGATGAAGGAGAGTTTAAGGTAGTCGGCAAAAGCAGGAAGGGAAGACTTCCACCAGTGGAAATCACATTAAAAGGCACTTATACAATTTGGTCTGCAATACACAAGAATCCTTTGTTCTCCTGTTTTTAGATCGTTTTCTAACAACAGGTGATAGTGAAGCCAATTTGAAAAGGAAAGGCAGGCGTCTTTTGGAGGTACATCACCGAAGCTGTGTATGAACACCCTGTGACGTTGTCTTACTATAGGGGCTTGTTGCCAGACTGCCAGAGAACAATCTGATAGGTAAGCGTTGTATTTAGTGCATGGGTAAACATTGTTCATTCTGGAGTTTGCAGGACAACTCGGCTTTCAGAATCCGGAGGTGATCGAAGCTGGAATTCTAGCGTGCTGCGTTTGCTACGAGCAAAAAAACGTCATTGAGAAAGTCAACCTATTATATAGTACCTGCAAAAGGCACACCTACGCATCTCACCGTCCTCCTGTTCTCCTCTGGCCAAAGAAAGACTCGTGGGTGAACATTAGACCACGCCCAAAGCAGGTTTGTGGACCATTCACACCCTGCACGCGCTCGCGTCCGTGCGTTCCTTCGTGCACTCACCCTCATTCCGAAGAAGAGAAAACAGCTTGGGATATGGATAGGAGTAATGAAATATATTTTTAGAAATATATATCCTAAACTAACCAGAGTTTTAATACAGTGGGTCTGAAGGATTGCCGTTTTCCTCCTCTCAGACATCGTCTTTTTATGTGCAAAAAGTAGGCTTAGCGACGAAATGCTTTCTCTAATAATGCTTCTTTCTGTGCAGTTACCTTAGGTACAGATGGTGTGCTTATGGTGAGCGTTGCAAGTATGCGCATGGCGAAAAAGAGCTGCGGGTGTGGAAGCGTCTGTCGGAAGCTACTGACGCCCAAATGACTTCGGTAACGAGCACGGAATCTTCTGGGATAAAGCAGCTGTGCTGGGAGCTTAGGCACGCGCTGTCTAATAAGAACTATCTGCAAGTATGTTTGTTAAAATTCTGTGGGTGTGCGATACAGTAATTCTGCTTTTATAGGTTGTCACTTACCTCAGAGATGTCGAAGTGACGTGCCAGCCTAATGAAACTTTTTCTTTTATTTCCTCTGAGAAGTCCCTATCACCGTACAAATGCAAATTCCTATTCACAGTTTGCTCGACTGGTGTAAGTTAAACTATAGATGTTGTGCGCAGGTTCTAATCTTAACCACGAATGCAGAAAGCATTAAAAAGAATTGTTCTTTTGCAAGAAGGCGCCGCCAACTTTCAACTGTGGTCAAAGAATCTAAATCACTCTTCTTGCCTTGTCCTACCAGAAGGGTGTAGAAGAGCGAGCTTTGAACTGAGATTTAGCTTACGTTCCAGTCAGCCTCTAACAGTTGCATCTCGTTCAGTGGACATGATCGTTGACTGCGAGTCATCTCCTTACTTGCTGCGCACAGCTTACGTTTACGTCGGAAGCGAAGCGAACAGACGAATTTTGGACAACCTAAGGCATCTGGCAGACCCACTTTCAGAGGAGTGGGATGCAGATCCATCTAGCGTCGTGTCGCTCGGCATTTCGGCTTCTGAAATGCAACACTACGATATACCTGATACCGAGCGGCTTTGTCATAATTTGAACAGCATAGACTTACAAAACAAACCATTACGACTGAAGGTGGAAGAGTACAAGAACCGATTTCACACTCTATTGTATCTGGAGGAATTAGAGTGCAAAAAGAAGCGGCATAGATATTCACGCAAGGGTTTACGACTTCTGAAGAGCAAAGAAGCTGAGGAATTACGGGTAGTTGGACTAGACTGCAGTCTACCACCAGTAACAGGGCAGGACTCAATGGCATACGTGAGGTTGTCTCAGGAAAAAGAAGTTTATGAAATACCCGTACACGACGTCAAGGATCAGGGAATTGTTGTGCTCGACGTGAAAAGAAACCGTTCATTTTGGACTAAAATCAATGATCTGGACAATGCCGACCCTCTGATTGATTTTCAGCTAAAACACGACCGAACTCACTTTTGCAGTCTTCACCGCGGCATTGATCGCGTATCACGCGAAGTTTTGCGGAGTCACTTATGTGAAATTTCTTCTGCGGGCAGTTCACCGGTTAAACTGTCGGACCTTCAATCTCTGTATCCCAAATCACCTGTTTGGACGAACGAAAGGCAAAGTAGGGCTGTTGGGTACATTTGTTCTGAATCCTCTCGTCGCCTAGTCATCATAAACGGTCCTTTTGGAACAGGAAAAACCATGCTTCTGAAAGAAGCCATCGTTTTGCTGTGCCTTCAGGCAACTGCCAGTGCTCGTATTCTTGTCTGCACCCAGTCAAACCACGCGGCTGACATTTACGTAAAAGAACTTGACAAGTGTTTAAATTTCTCGACGAAGATGATCCGCGTTTGCTACCAATGGCGGAAACCGGTGACTGTTCCTGCCAAGATTCGGAAAAAGTACTGCATTCTAGGCAAAACAAAAGACGGTCAAGATTGTTTTCGTGATCCAGACATGAACGAACTAAGAAAACACCAGAAATTAGTTGTCGTCACGACGCTCACAACAGCTAGAGTTCTGATAACGGACGAAACAAAAGGCTTTTTCTCGCACATCATCATTGACGAAGCAGCCCAGGCAAGTGAGCCAGAATCTATAATACCTCTCGCTCTGGCTTGTGAAAACACTCGTGTTGTGCTGGCCGGAGATCACCAACAGGTACCTCCTACACACGCATATACTTTTTTTCGCTGATTTGTATTTTAGGTAAACCCTTCTGTTATATCGCATAGTGCTCGACGTGGAAAGCTTCAGTGGTCCTTGTTTCGTCGACTCTACTCACTGCTGTCTTCTGACGCTATCGATCTTGTTTACAATTATCGCTGTCATCACCAAATAGTCAATCTCGTTTTGAGACTTTTCTACTTGCCATCGTTATGCAATGACAGCGGGGAATCGGCTATTGCCATAGCGAAAGGCCAGGAAGCCCACCCAAATTTTCATCCGTTTGGCTTTGTCAGTCTTGAACGTGGTAACAGTGTTGAACAAATGGGGAGAGATGGTTCGTACGTAAACAGAGCTGAAGCGATGGTTATTATCGCCTACGTGAAGGACATTATTAAGAAGTGGCCCAAAAAAGCTTGGAGAGAGTTAACATTTGCTGACATCTGCATTGTGTCGTCCGAATATATGCAGGTACTATACACATATTACTTGCAACCATTGGCTGGATTTTGTCTCGTGTTTGTTTTAGGTTTTACATATTAGGAAGCTATTGGATGATTCCAAACTGAAAGACGTCTCCGTACTCACTTCGAGGTCTGTTCAAGGTACGATCTCGGTTGATTTGTGGACGCACCGTAAATGATAGTTACGCGTATAGGAAGAGAATTTCGCGTCGTTCTCGTCAGCACTGTAATGACTTCGAAGGGAAATGTGGAGAACTATCAGACGGAGCCCAATCTGTTTTCGGACAGAAAAATGCTGAACACTGTTTTCAGTCGAGCAAGATCCCTAGTTCTTGCTTTCGGCGAGACCGACAGTTTGACGAATTGCAAAATAGGCAATGTATGGAAGCAGTTTATTCGCGAATCCTGGAAGGCTCGAAGTCTAATGGGCGACAGAGATACACCTAAATATCTAAAAGAGTTGAAGCTATCTGAATTAAGGCTCTCTAATTTGGAGCAAAATTCGGAAGCAATTAATGCAATTCCTGCTACCGCTGCCGCTCAATGTACCGATAGCGATGACGACTGTTCTTCTGACGACGAAGTGATGGTTAGAAGTCTCGGACAGCACCTAAATCGCGTTGCTGTAAAACGCTTAACTTCCACTGGAAGTGGAAATGCTGCGAATGACGATGATGCATGGCTTAGAGTAGAAGAGGAAGAGGGACTTGAGAACGTTGAATGGCAACTGTCGCGGAGAAGAGACAACAAAGAAGCCGTTTACGAGACTCATTGGTCAGTAAAAGAGATGGAAAAGGCAAATGCGGATAACCCTGCAAAGTACGTTCGGTGTCATCTAAAGGTTCTCGGAAGAGGAGACAATTGCCGAGGAATCCCTATCGACCCTTCTCAAAATGAAATTTTAATTGAGGGTTATCGTCGTCGGAATCGTGCTTACGATGGAGAACTTGTCTTAGTGGAAACCGTTAGCTCCTCCACTGAGAACGATAGCCCGAGAATCGGCCAAGTTCGAGGCATCTTTCGTAAGCAACGACCTACTCATTTTGTGTGTCAGTTAATGGATGGGAAGACGCACCGATTTGCGCCTATTGATTCATCTCATCCTATTTTGATCAACTGTCCGAGCCGATTTGAAGATTATCATAATCGCCACGGCGACTGTGTACACGTGTTTGAGAGTTTAAGAGAATCGAAGAAACTTTGGGAGAAAAAGAAGTGGTGTATTCGATTGAAAAAGTCTCGAAATATCCTCTTTGTTGTGGAATATGTTAAATGGAAAGAGCTGTGCACCTATCCTATGGGCATTGTCATTGATGTCGTGGATCCGGGGCTGACATACCAGCAGGGTCTTGGAGTGCTGGACATCGAGACAATTGGCTACAACGAGCTACAAGAATACAGCGGTGAACAAAATGAAATGGAGACAGCAGACTGCGATGACATCCCCTCTATCAGCAACGCCTTTACAATTGACCCACCTCAGGCGGAGGATTTAGATGATGCTCTCGCTGTGCGGTCGCTAGAGGGCGGGCTGTATCAGGTTGACGTTTTTATTACTGATGTTGATTCCATCGTTAAACGCGGAAGTCCTGATGATACGCGAGCTCGCGCTTTAGCTACGTCTGTGTACGACTACAAAGGAGGTGTGCGTCTGCCTATGCTTCCCAAATGGATCAGCGCAAAAAAGTGCAGTCTTCTGCCAAACAGACCGAGACGAGTTATTGCCGTTTCGTTTACTCTCGACGCTGAAGGGAATCAGAAAGGATACCAATTCAGTTCTAAAATTATTCAAAGTTGCTGCAAGCTGTCTTACGAAGCAGCGGAAGACGTCATTGCTGGTCGTACGCCTGACGTTATTTGTTACGGGGTTTCCAGAGATGACCTTTATTCCAGGGTTCGTCTGCTGCATAAAATGAGTCTGAATATCAGAGCGCGCCGCTTTGGCCGTAACAGGAGTGGCGCTGGCCGTTCCGACGCAACGGGCTCTGCCGCGTTTGCACACCATCTTGTCGAAGAGTTTATGATTATGACAAATCAAGCAGTTGCAGAAGAGCTTCTGGAAAAGTGCAGAAACGAGTGCATTTTGAATTCGCAGAGTCCTCCCAGCGAGTCCAAGTTGAACGAATGGAGTCAGCAAGTGGGCAGATATGCCTTGGCTTTTCCAACGTTGTTCGAAGCCGCGCGAAGAGCTGGAATTTCGGAGCCTTCGTCGAGATCTACATTTCAAAGTACAGTACATGTTCCAAAAGTTGGCCTTGACGAGCTCGTAAGGGACATTGATTCCATCGCCGATGACGAAAACGCAGTAATGTGCGTCAATAGATTTATGTCTAGCGATCGCCTTCTTCCTCAGCTTGCCTTGTGGCTCTCAAAGTACGGAAAACTGCAGCGAAGAGCTCGTTATGTGACCGTGCTGAATGACGTTGATTATCCTACCAAACATCATCAGTTTGGGACGTTTTACTGTCACTTCACGTCTCCTTTACGTCGTTTTGTCGATCTTGTTACTCACAGATTGCTCAAGCGTTGCGTTTTGGCAAATTCTGCAGCGACTTATGACACCAAAGAAACGACGGAAATCAGCTTTGACTGCTCTAGCCGACGTCAGTTGGCGAAAAAGTTTGGGAGACAATCGCTTACGTTGAAACTTGCTTGCGACGTTCAATTCTATCCTGTTTCTACCGTTGCTGTGGTGGAAGATATAACTGGAAGTCACATAGATTTGTTTGTTCCTGATTGCCCTAGTTTTCCTTACGGTGGTGGAAGAATTCGATTCTCGTCTCTAAATGCTATTGATGCCAACTTGGAGAGAGCAGTCGATCCACCGACAGCATATCTTAAATGGGAAATTTCCTTACTTTCTTCGCGGTGGGACGACGAAATCGAAAATGAGAATCTTCCGGAGGAGACGTTTGCGTTGGTTGATTTTGGCTTATGGATGAGATTGGCGGCTCAGTGCAGAAACAGAGAAAGCGAAGCGACCAGAGAAAGCGTGCTGAGAATGCTCGGTGAAATAAAACGGAGTACAGTCGTTCTTCGTCAAAAGTCAAAAGCAGATAAAATTGGTCTTGACGGACAGGACGATTCTAATAGCATAATAGAGAAACGCGTTTCTGTGAGCGACCTACTTTCGATTCAAGTGGCAAGCCGCATGCAGCGGGGAATGTTGCAGCCCTTTGTTCAGCTTTTGCGGCTTTCGGATGGGTTGAGCATTTGCATTGAGCACAACACTCGGCCGGCTGAGTGCTTTTCTTCGACTCTTTCCGTACCTCCTCAGCCTTCGTCATTTTCCTCCTTGTCTGAATACGTACGATATTGGACTCCTGTTGTTGAAATAGAGTCGGCTACAACCAGTGTTAAAGCATCTGGAAGAGCTTCTGCGTGTTTAATACGTGACATGGCTGTTGAGTGGAAATACCTTGAAAACGGAGACATGATAGGATATTTGGAAATTCGCAAACAGTTTGCAGAGTGCTATAAAATTGCATATCAACGAGGGAGCTACGTTTGCTTGAGATACTTTGACTTGGACTTACCGGAAGACATAAAGGAAGGTCGAAAGGAAGAAGGAAGTAGAGGAATGCTTTGGAGAGAAAACAGCCCGTTTTGCTCCAGCGACAAATATAACGTCGTTCTCCACTGTCAAGTGATTTCTGTAGACGAAGACCTCTTCAAAGCTGCCGGCGAGCCGGATGTAAGATGGTACTCGCTAAGGATCAGGTGCTACGACTCAAGAGGAGTAAACTTTACGGGCTTGCGTTGCAGTGCACAGTTTATTCACTCAAGCATTCCGTCCAAGTGAGCGTTTTCCTTCAGTTTTGTTGTGTCTTTTTTGAAAAGGGCTTTTTTAGAGTAATGAAACACAGTTTGAACTCTCTCACAGATACTGACAAAGGCGGTACTGGTACTAGTCTTTTGAGAAGCCTTGTAACAGAAACGTTTGAGACAAAGGCTAAGACGAAGGCTGAAACTAAGCAAAGTAGGCATGCAAGCTTTATGTTTTTAGTTTATGTACATGTTTAGTTTATATGTGACACTACTTCTCTTTAGATGACAGCTCCAGTTTGTCTCTTGCGGAAATTCTTGGTGAGAGAAGATCTCTCAACACCGATCAATACAAAGCAGTGCTTCGCGCACGACAAAACGACGTCACACTTATACAAGGCCCTCCAGGTAATGGGCGATCAGATAAATGTTAACTCCTTACTTTAGTATTAAACTGTTGTTCTTGACTGATAGGAACCGGAAAGACAATAACTGGTGTTCATATTGCGTGGTGGCTGGCTTGTGAAAATTTGGCTGAAAATGCAGAGGCTCTAAAACGCAAAACGAGGCAAAGGAGCCAACTTTACTACTGCGCTCCTTCCAACGAAGCTGTCGATGTAGTGGCGAGTAAGCGATATTATTAAAAAAAGAATCAGTACTTGCGAATGAATTACATCTGCAGGAATGCTCCTGAATCTGATAAAGAAAAGAACTCACAATGATGGTCTTCGTTTCAATCTTCTTCGAGTATATGGCAGTGGAATTGAAAGGCAAAAGTACCCGGGTTTGTCCATATTCAAGAGGTATGCTCCAGGTGGCATATCTGTTATGCAAAAGGCAGAAAGCAAGGAATTGGAAGAAATTGCTCTGCATCATCGCATTCGCGACGAAGCCCATCTAGACGAGAGCGTCCGTAATAATGCAGCAAAAATTAGGAGGTTTGAAAAAGAGTTTCGTACATACAAAGCATCCGGAGAGGAACCCACGGTGCAAGAAGTTGAGCAGTACATGGCACTCATTAGGGAATCGGAGCGGCTCGAGATTATTGCCGCTGACGTCATTCTTTGTACGTGCATACAAGCGGGAAACCCTCGTCTAAGACAGAGTCAAGAATGTAAAGCCGTCGTTCGCGCTTGCATTGTTGACGAAGCCGGACAGTGTACCGAACCTGAAACTGTAGTTGCTACTATCGCTGCTAAAAGCAAAATCGTGCTGATCGGAGACCACAGGCAACTTCAGCCAGTCGTGCAGAATAGTCGAGTCACCGATGTGCTTAGCAAATCCATGTTTGAGCGGTTATCCAAGAAAGCTATGATGCTTACCGAGCAGTACAGAATGGTATGAGATTATTTTCAATTAGAACGTTTTCGTTTATCATCGTTTTTTAGCACAAAGATCTGTGTGATTTTCCTTCACGAAAGTTTTATGAAGGAAAGCTAAAAACGTCTGTCGAAGTTCAAAGGAGAGGATCTCCTGCGCCTTACTTATGGTCGTCCGTTTGGAAGCGGTCGTCACCGAAACCCTACTGCTTTATCAACATCAAAGGATCTGAAGAAGTAAATCCTGTCGCTAAAGACGAAAAAGGCGGCGAAGAATCAAAGGCTAATGTAGACGAAGCAGACCTTGTGGTGAGCGGAGCTCTTTTTTAATATGTGAAATATACTACCTCTTTGTCTAGGTTCATGTTGTTCGATCCTTAGTGTTTTCCTATGAAGTTACATCTGGTAGCATTCGGGTTCTTACTCCATACACAGCACAGAAGTGCATGATTGAACAAAAGCTGCGGTCTGTGTCGAACCTGTCTGACAAAATCCGGGTTTGTTCTGTTTTTGAAACTCAAGGTTACGCTATTAATTGCTTGCCGCTTTATTTAACTGATCGAAAGTTTAGGTGGTGAGGCGGACTTCATTGTGCTATCAACAGTGCGATCTCTTCCAGATTGTCGTATTATAGAGGCTCCTACTAGGCATTGGAGAGAAGAGAACATCGGATTCTTGTCGGATGAACATCAAATGAACGTGGCCCTGACGAGGGCTAAGCACGGGCTGATTATTATTGGTATGCAACACAGCTAGATGTCATTATTTTATCAAGTGGCACGATCTTAGGAAATGAGAGGCTTCTTAGCTTCTGTAAAATGTGGCGAGATTTGATCTCAATTTACAAAGAGGATGAGTGTTTTGTGGAAAAAAGTGTTGCGAAGAGTATATTCTTTGTGCGAGCCTAACGTTTGTTTTATTTTGTCTAAGATCTTCTTGTTATGTGTCAGATGTCGATGTTTAGTTTGTGTAAGTAGAGAGGCTGTAGTCGATGCCTAAGGAAATAGCCGTACTGATGTGATCAAATCAGTACATGTATAGCAGTGGTGGGTGTGTTGTAAATGTATTTGTACACGTGTGCATGTATAAAATAGATAGCCGGCTGTTTGAAACTTCAACCGGCCGATTTTGTATGATAGATCTCGCAATACTTGATGCCGTCAATTGAGCAGTGTCTTTCATTTAGACACCGACAATTTCTAGGGAGCTGATCTATAGTATTGTAACCACGTAACGACAGAAGCTCGAGGGCGTAGCTTTCAAGCGCGTGCAAGCAAAGGCGCATGCTTCACACTCACAGCTTTTTTCCTCGACTGGCTCAGATGGACTCATCGTGGGCGCGTGACAGGATCCTTTCTGCTCTTGCCTCGGTACTTCCTTCATCGTTCAAGGTAGATGCGGAACGGGTCACCTTATTTTGTAAATAGTACAATTCCGAGTCGCTGCCTCATCAGCGTTGCCAAACTCGAGCTCGGTAGACAGAGAGAATTGGCATAAGAGATCTGCGTAGTTGCAGGAGCCGAGAGGAGCCGATGATTGGGGCCCCCTCATCGTGGGCGCGTCGATCGAATTAATTTCCTGGGCGAGGTTACCCAGCCTCTTTCTCCCTAAGAGTCTCAAATAGTGGTAGGCAAGACCGTTTGGACCTAAGAGTTTTATTTCGTGACATTTTAGGCGAACGTCATTTCTAATTATCATGCATTTAATTTAATTGTATAGGTTGAGCCCAATATGATCTTCTGGAAGGAGTTTCGCCTTTCGGAAACGTTAGAAAGGGCTCTGGAAGACGTTTCTCCAGAAGACTTCGGATTTTTGTACAAGCCATTTCGTGACATCGGCATGATGGTGGAGCGATCACCAGAGGGGAAGACCGTTGCGACGCCAGGATCATACAACTCTCCGCATGGCCATACTGTGATGAGGGTGGCCAGTCTGTTCCTAAAGTGGTCGTCTTCTGTTGGAGACTGTTTGGGGGCTGGCATAAAGTGCCAGCTCTGTATTGGAAAGGCTATTTGGTTTCCGGATTTTTCGGCTGGGCCGTGGAAAGTTCCCTATGCTTCCTTTGTTTGTGAAGTATTAGATATGGAATCCATCGCCGATGAAAAGCGTCGCTCATATGTGCAAGATCCCAATGTGCAATTCTATCTCGAGATCGACATCAAAGAATACGTCCCGGCAGACTCGACATCGCTTAGTTCGCTGACAGCTAAAGTCTACGAAGAGGATGCCGAGGAGCCAACGCGCAACGTTGAGTTCGCGCCTCCTCACTGTACTGGACCCGGAACCCATGTGCTGGTCTTCTCATACGAGCGTTTGTTTCACGGAGTAGATCCTCCTGAAAATGCAGTCGATTTTGAGCTAGATTTGTTTGCTATTCAGAGAGACGTAGTGCTGGCAATCAATGGCATGCCGTCAATCTCGAGATCGAATTGAGAATTTCTTAGGATCGAGCTGACCTCTGCATGTGAATTTGACAAGATACATTGGTGTTAGAATTGGTGTTGGAATTTGGGAATTCATCGGCGTCCTCCTGATAGCTGGTATTCTGGCGTTTTGTGTTCTTATTTGAGTATAAATTGAAGAACAGTGCAGGCATTATACCGAGAACCGTTCAATCCATCACGTGACAGTGTGGGATTTTCCGCCTCTAAACCGCGCATGTGGAGAAAGCGCAACGATGGCGAGCAGATCGCGTTTCGCCGTCTCGCCGTCGGAGCGTCGCTTTCGACGCCTCACAGAAGCCCAGCGAACGAAAGAGAGCCGACCGTTTCACACGTTCCTCGTCGAAAAGGGATTCCTCGACGCGTCGCTGTCGAAGAACAATTGCCTCACCTATTTTCGGCTATTCTGCGTCGAAAAGAACATCCACGTCGGCTACGGTCACATGGGATGGTCGCAAATCATGTTCATCTTGCGCAAATTGGAGGCGTGCGTGCGATGGGGCGAAAACAACGACATGTTCACCATTCGCGAGTGGCCGGAGATCCATTCTCGAACGCCCAAGCTCGCTCTCACTCAATACATGACGTCGCGACGCGAGAATCCGCAGGCGAGCGTCGGCGCCCCGAAACAGGAGCGAATAGATTTCGTTCTCGCGCAGATGCGCAGACATCGGTAAAACGCCCAGAAAATCAATAAATAAATTTTCTGACGTCATTTTTCGGGCGCTTTAGTTCGGCTCTAATTCAAAATAAAAATGGCGTCACCGTCAAGTCGAAAAACGATCGCAAAGATGGAAAAATCTCTTTGGGGAAATACTACGTCGGCGATCCGGTCGTCGTCGTTCCCGTTCGCATCAGCGTGGCTCGCGACGGTCGAGCGCAGAAGTTGGTCAATTGCGACGCTCTTGCTTCGGTTCGTGAGTACACTCTCACCGACGTCCGGCGCGTCTGCAAGGGCTTGGGTACGGTGAACGTTCTACCAGGTAATGCATATGAAATCGAAATTCGATTTCAACCGCTGGGTCTGGGAAATCCGCGCGTGACGATTGCGTTCGAGTTCGAAGATGGCGAATCGGGGATCAGTTATCATATCGTTCGATTTCTTTTGGCTAACGTTACGGACGCCGATGCCGAGCTGTTGAAACCCACTGCTCCTTATGAGAGGCCTCCTGTCAAGGAGAAACCTAAAGCGACTGAAGTGATTGAAGGGATACCACCGCCTCAGTCAGCAGTCAGGATATCTTCTATTTTATTTCTACTTTTTTGTCTTTCTTTTAGGTCTTCCTATAATCGGCTAAAATTGGAGAGAAGTCTGGATGACTATTTGATTCCGCCTAATTTGCGCTATTGCGTTACTAAGGAAGAAATCGAGGGCGACTACAAGGAGCGCGTGGAGGCGGAACTTGCCGCTGCTAATTACGGCGAAAAATTCAAGGCGTTGCTGCACGTTGAGGAGCTCCAAATGGAAGTAGATATTCGGCACTACGACATGGAAAACGCCGAACTACAATTTATCAGCGGAAGATATTTGAATATGAAGGTATTCACAATTAGACATGGAGGAAGATTGATTTATGACGACCCTAGGTGCCTGGTTTGGCGGAGAATAGGCCCTCCCTTCTCAAAGGCGATCGGCTGTATGCATCCACTACTGGTAGTACAATTGAATATGAGGGATTCGTCCACGAAGTTCAGAGAGACAAAGAAGAGGTTTTCCTTCGCTTTGCAGAGAGGTAACGGAGCCGTCTCTAGTCGAAGAGAAATCTCGACTACGTGCCTTTAGGTTTCATCAGTCCTTCATTTTTTTGAAGGTCCAGAGGTTTAACATTCGTTTCGCGTTCAATCGTCTTCCTCTTCAACTCCAACATCGAGCCGTCGAAAATCTTTTCGGGGACGATATCGCGTGCCAGCAGCTTGCGTTTCCCACTCGTCGTTCGATTGCAAAGAAAGTGCCACTCTACCGCATCGAAAAACTCGCGTGAGCGAAAGCCAATATTTAATTCTGCAGCGACAATTAATTCTATTTTCTCTAGACTGTTTGATCCAAAGGTCGGTCGCAACCCCGAGCAGTATCTCGCAGTTCAGCACATCTTAGCCGGTTTGTCTCGTCCAGCTCCTTATCTCATCTTCGGGCCCCCGGGGACGGGTAAAACTCTGACGACGGTCGAAGCGATTAAGCAAGTACGGTAATTGACATAATCGTCGCATTAACGTCGACTTGTCTTCTTCAGGTGTGGAAAAAGATGTCCGGAAGCCGAATTCTTGCGTGCACGCCTTCAAACAGTGCCGCCGACGATCTCGCCTGTCGTCTCCTTGTTCACATTCCCGAGAAGGAAATACTTCGTCTCAACGCCTTCTCTAGAAGCCCACACTCGATCGATCCTCTCATTATCGAAAAGATCATTGTACGTTCGTACGAGAACGTAAACGCCTAAGCAATTATATGAATTTGTAGAAAATTTCCAAGTATGACAGAGGTTCGGGAAATTTCTGGTTTCCGGCGTTGGAAGATTTGAAAAAGTATCGGATCATTGTTGTCACCTTGGTTACAGCGGGACGGTAAAACGCTCCTCATTGAATATTCCGTCATTTTGAACCTTCTCCCCCCCCCCCCCCCCCCCCCCCCCCTCCTCAGACTCGTCTCTGCTTCGTTTCCTCCCAACCACTTCACTCACGTCTTCATCGACGAATCTGGCCACGCCGTCGAACCCGAATGTATCATTCCAGTGGCGGGTCTTCTCAACGTCTACAATCCCCGCGGCGGTCAGCTCGTCTTGGCCGGCGATCCCAAGCAACTCGGCCCCATCTTGCGCTCGCCGATATCAATCGAAAACGGGCTCCAGCTGTCTCTTCTGGAACGGCTCATGGAACGGTGCGAGGTGTACCGGGAGCCGTTCGATCCGCGCGTCGCCACGAAGCTCGTGCAAAATTATCGATCTCATCCCGACATCTTGACGCTACCGAATCGGCTTTTCTACGACGGCAGTCTGAAGGTGATGGCAGACGAATTGGTGCGGAGTTCGCTGTGCAAGTGGGAGCGTCTGCCGAAAGAAGGCTTTCCTATTATCTTTCACGGAATTGAAGGCGAAGACGAACGCGAGGGAAGGAGTCCGTCTTTTTTCAATCGAGCTGAAGCGTCTCAAGTGGCGAAGTACGTGGAGATGCTGAGAGACACGCGACGTATTCACATCGAATCGGGGCAAATTGGGGTCATATCACCCTACCGAAAACAGGTTAGTGATGAGGGAACAGAGGCGATTCTAATGGCTCTTTCCCTTAGGTTCAAAAGATTCGGACCTTGTTGCGCGGTAAGAATATGGATTCGGTGAAAGTGGGATCGGTGGAGGAATTTCAAGGTAGCGAACGTCGAATTATTATCATTTCGACGGTCAGAAGTAGTAAGGGGTTTTTGGAAATGGACGAAAAGTACAGTTTGGGATTTTTGAAGAATCCCAAGGTTTGACGATGACAGTTATTAGTCTTTTTTTGACATTGTGATGTAGAGATTCAATGTGGCCGTGACGAGAGCCAAAGCGTTGCTGATCATCATTGGAAATCCTTACCTGCTGAGCATGGACGAATACTGGAATGAGTGAGTAATCTAAATGTCCTGTCATTCGTATCTTATTCTGAATTAATAGAATGCTGGAATATTGTCGTTCGAATGGGGGCTATACGGGCTGTCATTACCAGCCCAGGTCACGAGAGGAAGACGTGCTGCATCGTCTTCAAGATCTTCATCTTGATCCGGACCATGTCTACACGGGAGCCAAAGATTTAGCGAGTGCGAGAACGGGTGGAGTGTCTCTCCGCACTGAACAGGAAGATCCGGAGTGGAGAGACGGAGAATAGACAGTCACAGTGGAACAGCGTGTTATCGGATGTCTTTTTCAAATTGTATTTTTTTAGGTTGGTCAAGCATTCGTGGCAGTCAATTGATGCTGCATTGAAAATATATGTGGCAAACATTTTTCTAAAACAGTGTACAATTGAAGTATTACGCCACGAGGAAAGGGAGCGTCATTTGAAATTATTAATTCCGACGTGAGAAAAGAAGGAGCCTACAGCACAAGAAGATCCTCCATCCACACCACCTCCTGATGATGCAAGGCTCCATTTGTCCAAAATAGCACACGTCTTTGACATGCATGCGTTTGATATAGAGGCGTCAGAGCAATTCCAAAGCAATATGCTGGCAATTAGATTATTAAAACTGCACAAATTCTTTACCTTCACATGGATAAACATGAAATCATCCGTGCATGCGCTGAACACACGGAAGCGACGATCAGGGTGCGCTGTACGGAATAAACGAATGTTCAGATCTTTGATAAAACTGAACGCTTCGCCCTCTATCGATCAGAAAGCTCTAATTACGCGATCTGCGGTCCTCAAAAAATGTTGCGCTCCCTAGCTTTTCGCTCTAGCTCGTCTTCAGACGCAAAACTGCTCAGGTCGTCGTAAAAACTCGCTGCCTTTCCCGGATTGACGATCGCGCTACGGTTTTCAAGATAATACACTGTAATCTTTTATTTTTATTAGAGACTCAAACGTACGATTAGACAACAAGCACTAGCACCGAGTACAATAGTCTTCACGTTGTTTTTCGTGTCCTTTGTCGAAACTTCGCTCCAACTTGATGATGGCGCTGTCCCTAAAAACACAAAGTAAGATGCTGAAAATTCAATTTTGTACGTACCTTTTGATTTGCGTCCGTATTAGCGCCACCCAGGCTACACCACGTGGAGGTTCGGACGCGTCGTAGCCCAGGAAGTCTTCGCAAAGCGATGACTCCCTTCCAAAAATTTAGGGCGAGTTGCGGGTCATCGGCCACTCCAATCAGTACCGCCTGGACGAGAGTCGGCCCCTGATACCGAGTCCCCCGGCTCGTTGGTACCAAAGCCTTCGGTATGTCTTCCTCGGAAGAACCGGGCCTTGTGGAAGTGGAGATCAGGCCGACCTTGTAGAGTCGACAGGGAAGGCAGTGCAATGTCTAAGTCGAGGTTTCCTGAACCAAGTCATCCTCCGTCTAATCGCGCCTTTGGTGAGAAAAGTGCCGGCAACCAGACCGCTTGCGACACCCCCTCCAAGTCGTGCCCGCTCGAGCCTAGCGCGGGCCGTGCTTGTTAGGCAACAATAAGACATTGGCGACTATTCCGTCCAGTGCGTAAACCGAGGCCGAAGCCCCCCTTCGCCCTGCCTACGGGCTCCGGCACGGATTATCCGTGGGCTACGCTGAAACAACAACCCAGAACTTGCCTTATGTCTTCCCCCTGCCGGTCCGATCAAGAACGAGACGCAGCGAACCGCGACGCATCCACCCTCAGCCGCAACTGAGTGGAAATCGGTGTGCGCTTCGCTTTTGAACGGCGTAGCCCCGCCCAGCGCGCTGATTGGCCCGATGGGGTCACGTGGGCTCACCTAGCCCACTCATTGGCTCGAAACATAGAGGCGTCAAACGCAAACAGGTTTCCAAACCGGTTTTGACTATTGATTGCATAACATATCCGCGCATCAGAAGCAACGCGACAACTTCAAGATGGCGGATCGAAAAGAACCTCGTGGTCTACGCGAAGCTCGAACAACGAGAGAACGACTCCGACGAGTCAAAGGGAAAGATAACGACGTGGAATCAAGCGCGTGGCAGCGAATTGGAAGTGCTACAGTCACGGTACGTGCAGCGTTTCGATCGAGTCGTGGAAGCGAGGAGAAGGTGGAAGCGATATCCGCCCTGGGACGCTATCTCGGTGCAAAGAGTGTGTAGTAAATAATTCATCCGATTAGACGTTCTTTTAGTAGCGCACGTCGATCAAAGATGTCCGACATCGGGTTCGCGGAAGAAATACGACGACAGGAAGAAGGAAGAGGAGCTTAGAAGCTTGCGTTTGCCGGAAAACGACGATGCACCTACCCCTCGAATGCAGCGCAATCATAGGGAGACATCGGGTGAAAGATTATCGCGATTTCAAGTTCTGAAGACTCGATCTTTTTCATTATCTAATTAATTAATTGATCAGGCGAACGTGCGACGACAAGCTTTGCTAAATTTCTGTGAAAAGAGATTTTGAGCTTGATCTGTGCATCATCCAGAGAAGAGTAGTGCACAATTTCTTGGAACTGGTCTACACATGTAAGCTAGTTTATGCAGGTCACATTGGTATTGAGCAAAAATGTAGACTGGAAATTTGCTGCTGTCCATATAGCACTTAAAAATGACGTCCAAAGATCCGCTTTCCAGAAGAGATTGCTCCAGAATGAAGAAGTTCAGAAGCCAAGACAACCTAACCCGGCAAGTCCTGCAATAAGGTCACCACTCCCCAGGCAGGTACAAGAGCAGAAACATCTTCATTGACCTCACCGGAAGCACCTGACAGAAGACGCCAAAGAGAAAGAGTGTGCTCCTTACAGCATCATCATAATTGTATTTGTGTATATATTCTAAAAGCGTCTACCATTCCAGTTCAACGGGGTATTTTCCGGTCAAACATGCAGAGCAGTGACCGATTCCGCCCTCTTTGTCTCGGTCGATGCCAGATTGAACGGCCAGTATCAATCCGTCATGCGACAAATAGGCGAGACTGTCGGCGTTGATGTAGTCGGCCAGCTCATTTGCATCCAAACGATTGGCTATCAATTCTTCACGGGTGGGAATATTGATTCCCATGTAGCAGGCGTATTTCAACGGAGGAGAGGCGATTCGAATATGAACCTGAAGTGAAAGGCAAAAAAACGGTAAGCATATATTTTTTAGTATCAACTAAACGTTCTCTTACTTCCTTGGCTCCGTTCACTTTGAGCATTCTTATAATAGGCCCAATGGTCGTTCCTCTCACAATCGAATCGTCGACAAGAACGACGCGCTTTCCTTTGAAATTCTCCGTCAACGGACCGAACTTGTGCATGACGCCGAGCCGCCGACTTCGTTCATCAGGACGAATAAACGTCCTTCCGGCATAGCGACTCTTCATGAGAACTTCAGCGTAACGAATCCCACTCTGTTCAGCGTAGCCAATCGCGGCGGGCGTCGCCGATTCGGGAACGGTGCTGATGACGTCGGCATCGACGGGCGACTCCAAAGCCAATTGCTTTCCGCATTGCTTTCTCACGCTGTACACCATCTGACCTTCCAGGACGGAATCAGGTCGCGCAAAATAGACGTATTCAAACACGCACAGGGCGGGACTGATAGTGTTCGCCTTCGGTTTAACGATGCCGTGCGATTCGAAACCGGACGCTCGAATCTCGACGATTTCGCCGGGAAGAAGTTCGCGAACCAACTTGGCGCCGGCACTCCAGAACGAACACGATTCCGAAGACACGACCCAACCGGGCGACGACGAAGCGGAATTGCCAGCGCCACCGCCGCCATTCAAACACATTCGCTTGGGAGAAGGCGACGTCGACGAATCCGATTTGATCAATTTGCCGAGACAAAGCGGCCGATTGCCGACGGGATCGCGAACGGCAAAAAGACTCTTTCCGGCAATGACGACAATCGAATACGCCGTCTCGGATCGATCCATGAAATTTCGTATGCGCGCCGGCCAATCGGGACGCCCGTCCCGTTCGCCGTGCGACGGCGTTATCGTCAACAACTGAGCGATGAGCTCGGAATCGGTCTTCGTCGAGAGACCGACGCCGCTCTGCATCACCGACGTGCGAAGCGATTTCGCGTTGACGAGCTCGCCGTTGTGAGCGACGGCGATTCGACCGTGAACCGTGTCGACGACGAGCGGCTGCGCGTGACCGATGTCCGACGATCCCAGTGTCGAGTAGCGCGTGTGACCGATGCCCAGTGTTCCTTTTACGTTTTGAAGCGTTTCCTTTGAGAATACCGACGTCACGAGACCCATGCCTTTGTGGAGTTTGATGTCAGTTCCGCCGTCGCTCACCGCGATTCCCGCGCTTTCTTGCCCGCTGCGGAGGATGAGCCCGTATGTATGATATATTTACTTTTCTCTCGATGTTCGGGTTTTTTTACCGATGCTGTAGGGCTAGGAGGCCCGTGTAGAGCGTCGACGATAGTTCGATTTCGTCGCTGTACGGAGGATCGGCGAGAACGATTCCGAATACGCCGCATTCGTGTCGCATTTCGTCGTTCGCTGCGTCGACAACGTTCATCGATAAGAGAGAAGAAGAGGAACGGGCGTAAAATAAACTGAGCAGCGTCACTTCCCGAGAAAAATGCGTCAAAGATTAGATTATCCGGGAGACGCTGATCACACGCTTTCCACGTGTTCCTGCGGTTGCACTTGCACCCGAAAACGCGACTTCTAGGGACTTCTTCTGGTCAACAGCATGTCGGGTAAGTAACGTAGCTCTCGGGTCTCTCATCGACACTCAGCGAGTCGTCTCGCGACGCGTCCATGAGCTCCTTCCGAGGTTCGTTGGCGCGAAAATTCTCATTCCGGTTCCTAGACCCAATCAATATCGGCGAAAAAGTCATCGAAGGCAAGACGAAAATCGTCTTCAAGCTGCCCGACTCTCCGAACGGCGGTCACGTCCTAATTCGCTCGAAAGATCGCATCACGGCGGGCGACGGCGCGCGAGCGAACGAAATGATCGGCAAAGCGGAAATCAGCACGTCGACGGCGACGAGCATATTCGGTCTTTTGAACGAATGCGGCGTGCCGACTCACTACGTTCGACGTCACTCCGCCAAAGAATTCATTGCCCTACATTGTCACATGATTCCCATAGAATTTGTGACGCGACGCGTTGCTACGGGATCCTTTCTACGTCGTCATCCGGGCGTTAAGGAGGGGTATAGGTTTTGTCCGCCTCTCTTGGAGTATTTCTTCAAGGACGACGCTAATCACGATCCCCAATGGTCCTATGAGCAGCTCGTCGAGGCGAAGCTCGATATAGGGGGCGTGGTTATAGGAGCCAATGAGATTGCCCAGATCAATCACATGACCGCGTGCATTTTCGAAATTCTAGAAAGAGCCTGGTCGGTCACGGATTGCAGTCTCATCGACATGAAAATCGAATTCGGCGTCGTCAACGCGACGAAAGAAATCGTATTGGCCGATATCATCGATAACGATTCCTGGAGGCTTTGGCCGTCCGGCGATCGACGACTTCAAAAGGACAAACAGGTCTATCGCGACATGAAGGAAATCACGGCCGAAGGTCTCGCCGTCGTGAAGAAGAATTTCGAATGGGTCGCCGAACAGGCCAAGAAGCTGTCTCGTCCCATCACGGGCCGCGTTGCCATTCTCATGGGATCGGCTAAGGACGCGGGCCACGTGAGCGCAATCGCTAAAGTCCTTCAAAGCCTCGGTGTCCACGTGGAGCAGCATGTGTGCTCGGCTCACAAGGGAACTGTGGACACCTTGAAGGTGTTGGCTCGCTACGAGGGAGACGACGTGTCCACGGTTTTGATTGCGGTGGCGGGAAGAAGCAACGGTCTCGGTCCCGTTCTCGCCGGGAATACGATTTTGCCTGTGATCAATTGTCCGCCGTGGAGCGAATCGGCTGGTTCTCTCGACGCTTGGTCGTCATTGCGTTTGCCGTCTGGTCTCGGTTGCTCGACCGTGCTCTCCACCGACGGTGCGGCGTTGTGCGCCGCTCAGATGTTGGCGTCGAATAAGGAGAATTCGACGTTGTGGGGAAGACTCAGAGCCAGGCAGGTCATGATGAAAGTGAGTCTGCTGCAAGATGATGCTAAAATTCAGTGAAATATGACTAGAAGAGTGAGAGATATTTGATGACTTATGTTCTGGTGCGTTAATTGTGCTGTTTTGGTGGTGATATGTCTGCAACGTCTTGTTATTGATCTCTTTATCCGGGGCGTTCGCGAGTGCACACGCACGTCTAAGATGGCGGCCAAGTTGGGTGAAGATTCCGACGACTTCGCGTCGATTTCCGATCCAGATCGACTAGACGATGTGTAAGCGATGAGAAGACGCGTGTCTAGAACAAACGAAAGTGCTCTCGTTGCCCCAAAGCGTAAAGAAATGGCGAGAACGGGCGAGAGGAGGAGTCAGTACGGACGAAGGTAGAAAAACCCCAAAGATATCGGCCCGAACGAATCGAATCCTCGCCGAATAGCTCTCCAACGACTCGTATACGACCTATCGCATCACGTCCTATCGGGACGCGTGGAAAAAGACGCCGCAATCGAGTTTCTCGATTCGATGAGTGAAATCGTGCGAGAACGATCGCGTCGCGGCTTATCCGCCGATCGTCTAACGCCCTTCCACGCAGACGAGCGACGACAGAGAAGCGGAAAACGACGAACGCGAAGACGGCGAACAAAGGAGCCCCGCTCGAAGTCGAAACGATCGTCTCGCCGCCGTCTTGGCCGATTTATTTACGATTATCGGTGCGCACGAGAAAAGAGGGAGTCAGACTATTTTTTTTGAGATTTTTTTTTTTTTTGAAGACGTTGAATTATCGGCTGGCGGGAAAGGGGAGGAAGGGGACGAGCGAAAGACGCGATTTTTAGAATGGGCTGCATCGTGCAAAGTGCGCTCGTGAAAATTAAATTAAATTAAATGTAGGAGGTTTTTCTTTTTCTTTAGAGTTTCGTCAGTGAGGACGTGTTGAAAGATCGACTCGAGCCGGACACTCTCGAAGCGCTGGAAGTTCTGAAATCGGCGAAAATGTTCAATCAGCGCTGCATTCGAACAAAAACGAAATTATTGTGAGAATCGGCCTCAGGACACAAATGGGGAGCTTCACCGTTTTTTTCTTATGCAGTTACAAACAGCAGAAGTACAATTTGATGCGAGAAGATAATGAGGGTTACGCCAAACTTCAAACCGAACTGAATCAACAGTTCGATTCCATCCCTATAGCTAGTCTCCTTGACAATATAAAATCTCTGATAGGTGGCGTATATTATTTTCTATTTATTCATTTACTTATTTTTTATAATATCTAGGGCGTTTTAATTTGGATCCAAGTCGCGTTTTGGATGTCGCCTTGGAGTCGTTTGAGTGTCGTCCCGAGAGGAAGGAATTTTATTTCAAATTTCTGAGCCAATACGGATTCAAGGGATCGACTGTTTGCCAAATCATCGGCTTCAAATTTCAACACTATAAAGCAATAATAAAGAAATCCACTTTGCTGATGTTTGAAATATTTTTTTTTATCTTAGGATTCTTTTACTCCCGAGTCTCTGCTTCACGTTGCCGCGTTGCTATTGCATCAGAACGTCATCGATCTCAGCGAACTTTATTCTCATGTAAGAGAGGAGTTCGATGTATTATGCATAAGTGACGTCTTTGTCTTAGTTGAGTCCGAGTGACGAGAGTATTAGAGAAAAGGACGAGAAGCGGATGAAGGAAGCTCAGTTGAAATCAAGCAAAATAGCCAATCCTTCACTAGCCGTAAAAACAAAAAAAGTAATATTTCAATTATATATGCTATTGAAATAAATAAAGGAAAAAGCTGCTGAAGAGGAGGACGAAGAGCAAGGCGTCAATACTTCAGCCCAAGACGTAAGTAATAGCGATCGATTATTTCCAATTTTTTGTAGCATCTGGTTTTGCTTTAGGCGTTTGAGAACAATCAGAAGTTCAGTCTCTGCGAGTCGTTGTTGAAAATCGGAGATTGGCGCGACGCCAGTTTCATTATTCAACGTCTTCCTCCCTATTGCGTCACGATGCAATTGGACGCGGCCAGAGCTCTCGCTCGTCTCATTCACATCAAAATCGAAGCCTTCTACAGAGCGTAATACATCAGACATTAATTAATTAATTAAGAAAAATCTAATTTTTATTTTTTTAAAAGGAATTTTGCGCCAGCTACGAGTCGGGGAATGTCGAAGCGGCTCGAACTGTCTCTCTCTTCGACGTCGTTTTCCGTCTGTTCGTCGTTCGTCGAGTTGCTCGACGGCGTTTTTCCCATGCTCAATTGCTTGGGGCCCTACTTGGCCGTCGATTCGCTTCTCTTTTCGAAAATCGTGCGAATCGGTCGCGCTTTTTTAGTCGAGTACAATCGAACGGCGAACAAGCCGGAGAAATACGTGAGATGAACGAGACTTTGAAGCGTCATTACATTTTTTTGCTCTTTGTTTTCAGAATGACGTTTGGTCTGGAATTTGCGGCGTGGCCGACAGGGCGTTGCTGCCCGCTCTCTCTTTGCTCCATTGCAACTGCGGTTTGGCTGAAGAACTCTGGTCTCTCTTTCGGCACTTGCCATACACAGTCAGGTTCGTAGAAACGATGCAGTGAAACCTCTGGGCTTAGTGGAAGACTATGTTTGACAGTGTCCACTATACTAAGTAGATTGTCTGCCAAGACGTTTCACTAGCTAGCTGTATTAGGATTTGTTATAATAATATTATGCTTGCAGATATCGTCTTTATGGACAGTGGAAGAACGAGACGTACTCGCTATGTCCTCATTTGATCTTGTCCAAGGCTGCGACAATCGGAAGAGCGAAATACGTTATGAAGTAAGTAATCCTTTAGGGTCCTTATCCTTTTTGAGACTGCAGGCAATGAGAGATAGTTAGAACCATACGTTTACTAGTTGCAATGCTACCTTTGTCTACGTAAGGATACCTGTCTCTGTCTTCTAATGTCTAGTGCTGAAAGGCTGTGTATAACGTGACCTTTTTATTTATTTTTATTCATCTTCGTTTTCTAGACGTTTGTCGAAGGAAAACGTGAAGCCTTCTGGGAGGCAGCTTGGCAAGGAAAGTCACAGCAATCCGACGATCATGTTCAACTACGTGAGTCTTCGTTTCGAAACGTCGAATTTTCGCAAATTAGGGGGGTTGGTTGTTGTAGCTTTTAACTCAAATTCAACGATTTGATAATTTTATTGGACCCGTTGTGGATTCGTTGAAGTATCTCACTTCGTTGGCCTATGACGTTTTAGCCTGTAAGATCGATTTCTAATGAGGTCGATTCCTTTCCAAGAGTGACTCCTTTTTAGACTGTCTCATCGAAGCATTGGCCAATCCCGAAAAAGAAAGAATGAAGCACGCAGATACAAACGTTTCTGCTTGGCTGCAAGGTACGGGGAGAAAGGATGTGTTTCTATGTCAATTAATTGGGCTTTTTTTTCAGGTCTTGCTAATTTTGCCGGCTCGGTTTTTCGTAAGTACGCCATAGACTTGACCGGCTTATTTCAGTACGTCGCTAATCAGCTGAAAGCTGGCAAAAGGTGCATTGCGAGATATCATGTACAGGATGCTTTTTGACGCAATCGTTCCTTAGTTTCGATTTGCTGGTGCTGAAAGAAGTCGTACAACGAATGGCTGGAATCGAAATATCCGAAGACGTGACTGTTAATCAATTGGCCGCTCTGTCGGGAGGAGAACTGCTCAAAGCTGAGGTACGCGTCGTTTCGGGTCTCCTACGCGTTGCATGCTCTCGCTATAAAATGACGAAATTAGCCGAATTTGCATCGGCTTGGCCCTGTGGCCTAATGGTAAGGCGCTGGCCTCCGGTTTTGGTAAAGTCCCGTATGGTAGCCAGAGACTGTGGGTTCGAGTCCCATCAGGGTCGATCGGGCTTTTTTTCTTTTATATAGGCGGGCTATTTTGCGCAAGTGCGAAACACGAAGAAATCGTCGCAACGCCTGTGCGAGACCCTCTTTCAAAGCAATCTCGGCGTGCCCCTTTGTCTCCTGATGGGCCAACAGCGCAATAGCATTGTCTTCAACGAAGGCAACGATAAACACTTGAAACTGGTCGGAAAGTTGTACGACGAGGTAGTCCCGATCTCAAAATATTCTCACTAATTGATTATACTGTTATTTCATCAGTGCCAAGACACGCTGGTTCAATTTGGCGGATTCTTGGCCACGAATTTGTCGGCGGAGGACTACGAATCGCGAATGCCTGGAATTCAGGAGTTGTGCAAAAACTTTCACCTGCAACCGGACGTTGCCTTCTTCTTGACTCGACCACGACTAGTGCACGCTATCAAGGTAAATAAAAACGGCTATGGGATTACGTAGTTTATTATTTTTAATCAAGACGAAATTTTTGGAGTTGAGAGGAAGCAGCGGCAAAAGTCAGAAATCGCTCAAACGCGATGCACTGAACCGAGTGAGAAAACCGCTGCATTCATAATTATTGCAATTAATAATTTCCTTTGTAGTGTTACATTCGAGCTATTGAGCACGTGATTCAACCAATAGTAGTCAGTGCAAGAGCTCTGCACACGTCGAAAGTGTGGGATGACATCAAGTAATGTCTTCGCTTTTTTTCGACGGCTAATGAATCGATTATAATAACTGTATTTTTTTAGTCCTCAGCTCTACGTGACCTTCTGGTCCCTTTCGCTTTACGACCTCCGCGTTCCGAATGAACAATACGAAATTGAAGTCGCCAAGCTGCAACGAATCGCTGAAGACGCCGATTTGAATCCTGACTTGGTACGATTGCCAACGTTTCTTACTCTAGAAATTTCTGATAGTCCGGTTTCGTTGTCCAGACGTCCGGCAAGAAGAAACGCGAACGAGAGCGATGCGAAGTGCTAATAAAACGACTTCAAGACGAGCAGCTTTCTCAACAGGATAATCACGATTTAGTGATGGCTAGATTGCAGCAAGAGAAAGAGAATTGGTTCAATAATAGTGAGAAAATAATCGAACAGGTCACCGCCGTTCGTTTTTAATTTTCTCTTTTGCAGAAATTCACAAGAATCGAATGATAACGCATTTATTGCAACTTTGCATTTTTCCACGATGTTGTTTTACAGCTTTGGACGCCATTTACTGTTCCAAGTTTATACACATTCTTCACCAACTCAAAACGCCCAATTTTTCAACACTCCTCTTCTCAGATAGAGTAAAAAAATCGGATATTATTATTATTTTGAAAAGTGACGTATAACGATTTTCAGGTTTTTTCTGACGTCGCTCGTACCGTCGCCTGTTGCACCGAGCACGAAGCGAGTCGCTACGGTAACAAAAATATTTCGTCGCCAACGTTTTATTTTGAGAAAAAAATTTTCTCTAATTAATAGGTCGATTTATTTGTGGCATTCTTGAACTGATAGCGAGGTGGCACGGATCCAAAGAGATGTATGAGCAGGTACTTTTTCTACTGCGTTTAATAAATATATTGCTAACAAAATTTGTCGTCTTTAGGAGTGCGATAGGTTTCCGGGTTTCCTGAAGAAAATCGGAACCGATTCTCACGCCAAATCGACGTCGGACGACGAATATTTAGATTATGAGAGCTTTCGACACATCTGTTTCAAATGGCATTTCAAACTCACCAAGGTATGAATCCTTTGGTGGACGAAAACGCGCGTCTAAACGTGCGTTTTGCATAGTCGTTGGTTTCGTGTTTGGAATCAAAGGAATTCACCCAGATACGAAATTCTCTTCTCATCTTGCAAAAGGTATCTGCGCGATTTTCCGGCGCGTCGACGATTTGTTTAATTTGACGTTCTCCTATTCAGATTGTCGAATTCTACCCCGTTATAATGAGTCTCGGCGACGCGTTGGAGACGCGAATTTTGAGAATTCGCGACGAGGAGAAAGAGGAGAGAAAGGATTTGCACGCTCTTGCTCTCGGGTATTCCGCTCCCCGCGCGCAAGATTTGTGACGGGCGGCGTCCAATCGATTGATTATTTTAGATACATAGGTTTGCTTCGAAATTGCCAGAAACGATACGTTCCCGAAAGTCAGTTTCACATAAAAAGCGAAAGGGAACTAGCAGCAGTAAGAAATCCGAAATTTATTGTTTCCGGCTTGGTACCAATTGGGCGAACGTCTCAGCAAGCGCGACAATCCACGTCCGGATTGAGCGAATCCAAGCAAACAGTGAGAGAGAGAGAGAGATTAGAGTATTGCCAGATGATTGATCTTCTTTTGTGCCCTTAGGACGGAGAAACAGGCGGCTCGTCCAATCAGGGTACAGGAATCCACACTAGAATTATTGCACGGTACGTCCTCTCATCCTTCCTTTCCATTCCATGTTTAATGCAGAGAAGTCAAAGTTGCACAGGTCAGTTTTAATTTTTAATTAATTAATTAATTAATTTTGGTACGATTTTAGTCTCAGAAAGGAAAAGACGCCGTCTTCGTCGCCGAGTTCGACTCCTCGCGTCGTCGTGAGAGAAGAGGCGTCGGCGACGGCGAAATCGATGCAGAGTCCAGGACGCAGTGGCGGTGGACGGGAATTGAGTGCCGGCGACGACAAGAGGCCGTCGTCGCAGTCGCAACAATCGCAGCAGGGCCTTCGACCTAGCGGCGGCAATTCGCGAAAAGACGACGGAGCCGTTTCGCCTGGAAGAAGGGAAAGGGATCGCGGCGAGAGCGCTCGCGGACACGACGCGCCGCCTTCTTTTTCTTCGTCGTCGTCGTCTAGAGACGACAAAGTCGATCACGATTCCGAGTAGGATTGTTTTCCTACTCTCGCTGCGTTTTCTATTAATTAATCTTCTCAGAAGGGACAAGTACAAGAGACGAAGTCGCGATTCGAGTCGAGATTCTTCGAAGGAGACGGCGGCGAGTGGACGATCGTCGAAAGAGTCCGGAAAGAAGTTCGACGACGACTGGAAGAAAGGAGGAAAAGATACGCATTCGCCTTCCGTGCACGCAAAGTTTCACGACCCCGATGACGACGTCAGAGGTGAGAACGGGGAAAGGACTTCGTGTACGTGGCCAATCGACGAAATGTTCTCTGTAGATTCGAAAAGACGGAAAGTGTCTTCAAAGGTGATTTCTTCCTTGAGCGCGATTTTTTTGTTGAGTAGCGATTTTTAGGACGAACCGTCGCCGAGAAACGTTGGTCGCGATCGCGACAGAAGCGACAAGGATAAGGTCTTAAATTTATCGCACACAGTTTCGTCCGTCTCAACTTCACGTTCTCGTCCAAGGGTCACGAAGGAAATGAAAAGGAGCGAGAAAGGGATAAACTTAAGCTCAACGAACGCAAAAGAGCGACCGCTGTGAGGCAACGTGCCCGTGTCTCGCTGCAACGAGTCAATCGTATCTTTTCAGGACAGAGAAAAGGAATCAAATGGAGACGCTAAGCGTCACAAGTCGGAGACGGAATCTCAAGCAGGAACCGGAGGAGCCGCCGGGGGATCGTCGACCGCGAAGGATCAACCAGCAAAGGTAGATTGAATCGAGTTTTCTCCCGAAGTGGACGAACGGTTTTTAGCCGAAGCGTATGATTCGTCTCAATCGAGCTCCGTCGCCAGCCGACAAGAAAGTCAGCGCGAATACAAAAAAAAGGGACCTGTGTTGTAACGCTGTCTTCCCCTCTCCCCTTTCGTTCTCTTAGCCGACTCGGAGTTCGCGTGAGTCGTCTGTTCGCGGGAGCGGGGGAAACTCTGATCCGAAGATTCGCGACGGTCGAAGTGTGATCAGTACGAGAGCGTCGAGAGAACGCGGCGGCGGCGGCGGCGGCGGCGGCGGCGGCGGCGGCGACGATCCAAACAAAAGGCAGTATCCTTTCATTTTCAAAAAAGCCGTTCTTTGTGCACGCGTTTGCCCTTGACTTTATTTTCTCAGCGGTAGTAGCGGCGGCGGTGCCGGACATCAGCATCAGCATCAGAGGGAAAAACATTGAAAAAATTTTTGGCGAGGAAAATCTACGTGTGAGTAATTTCCCTGCTCCTTTTCATGCGATTTTAAACTAACGAGATCAAGTCAAATGAAAGCTTCCTCGTGCCCTTTATTTATCCGCGGACACAAGACAAATGTGAAAACGCGGAAACTATATTTGCAAACGTGCCACCAACAAGAGGGAGGGGGTAAGGTGCTCGCTCGAACCATCCATGCAACGTTTGTTGTATGTATGATTCAAGTCTAACGACATTAGACAAAGTAGAGTTCTACTGCAAATTCAGGTCGAAAAACAGCGTGCGTTTTCTTCTTGTGAGGATTGTCGAGTTCCTGCCTCGTCAATCGCAATCTGAAGAAAGAAAGAAAATGCATTTATCAGTTGCAACAACAACGCCCATGGAGCACATGAACGTACTTCGTTTCCTTGCCTACGAATCCGGTATTAAAATGAAAAAAGAAGAGACAGTGTCCGTACAATTTTCGCAGCTTCACTTTCTGGAGAAACACGTACAGATTAGAGGCGAAATATTGAGGCAGCTCTCACCGTTCTGCAGTGAAATTTGATGGCAACGTCTCCGGAAAACAGAGGACAAACGTCGTCCTTAAAATTAAACAGCGCGAAATCCTCGCCCGAGTTGAAGAACGGTTCCACGCCGGGGGTCGAATTCAAATCAACGTCGAGTAGAAGTCGTCTTTCGGAGTCGAGAACTTGCATTCTCAAATCGGACCCGTCGCCCATGCCAACGCCTAGAAAAAAAGAAAAAGCTCGACATGAGAAACAAAAATTGACGTTCAAGTAATCAATCGACCTTTAATCGCATCTATTTGTATTGATCGAATTCGAAGTGGTATAGGCTCGGGTACGACGCCGCCGTTTTTCAATATGAAGTTGTAGTATTCGACGTAGCGTTGCTGCGGCAAACGCGCGATTCGTACAGTACGAGGCCTACGCGAAAGAACATCGCTCACCTGACTCGGCGTCTCGACTCCTTGGAATTTCGATCCTTCCAAAAAATCCGTGCGTCTTTTGCCAAAATACTCCAAACACTCGTCGGCTCTGTCGAAGAGTCCCGCGCGGAGCAGATAAGCGCACACCATGGTACCACTTCGTCCTGCCAGTAGAACAATATGACACGTTATTATTGAATAATTCTTCGTTTCTTTGGATCTGACCCTTTCCGCCTCGGCAGTGAATGGCAATGACGTTCTTCGGATCGCTTTCCATCCACTTTTGGACGTTCTCACAAAAGCGAACGATTTCTCTATTATGTACAGTAACTACTTTGATTAATTAATAATCGACTCAATAGTTGCACTCGCTTTATAGGAGGAACGGTGTGATCGTCTATCAGAATTCTCTCCACGTTGCCGTGAAAGTGAGATGAATCATAAGCCTTTTCACCTACATTCAACTCTGAATTGATAGGGGAAAAGCGAATGCTACTTGGCGCTACTGCAAAGGTTGTAGACTTTGTAGTGATTGGCGTGCTTTGTGTCGAGCAATCGAACCACTTCCTAAACAAACCAAAGAACCAAGTAAGTCGCAGAAATTTGCTCAATATAAGTAGAAGGACCCTGATTGGATTTCTATAAAACCCCATTTTGCCTGACGACGGAAATGACATGGCAATCACCCTGTCTATAACAATGCAGAACGTATTTACCCATCTTGTTTCATATGAACATTGGCGGATTACCGGTCACGTAGGTTAGATCAAGATCAAACCCGTCCTCACGATAACGACGCTTGTTTTGAGACACCTAGAATAACATTTCCTATCTGCTTTTTTGAACGGATCTGAAAATTCAACCATATGTCTTGAAGCCGCCTGCAGCTGCTTGTGCTCCGTGAAAATTCGAAACCAGAGAACGAAGCGCACGACTCGTGCCAACGTGATGAGTCTGTACACAAGAGAACGCGTCTGAGCAGGAAGCTGTCCGTCTCTCGCATTACTTCACATAGCTGTGACCGTTCAATTCGACGTAAACAATGGTCAGCACAATGGAAACGATGATGATGCACGTGTCGAGTACTTCGTACCACTTTCGAAAGAAGTTTCGTCTTTGGGGAGAAGATGTTCAGGTACGACCAAAATTAGAATATTTAGCTCACCCTCGCGCAAATATTCTGAGAAGAAGCTCGACCCCAAAATAAGTTACGAAAACAATAGAAACTATTTCATAGTCCTAGAACCCATTTTATAGATACTGAAGTTTCAGATTCATTTTATGGATAACCTGGTTGTCGTCACTGTCTGTAGCTAAGCCAATAATAACCACAACGACGTCAGCAATTAACACGAGTATCGTAAGAATTCTATATAAAAGAAGTTAATTAAATTAATTAATTAATCAATTAATTTCATTTTCAGCATTGTTTGCGAATGACCTAAGTGGCAGCGATTCGACGAATTTTCGAACTTTGCGTCTGAATTTTCTATTTGCGGACATGGAGCCGTCAAGTTTTTGAGCATTCAGTGGGGACGAACCGAAGTTTGGTGTCTTCCTGCATCGTCGGAATCGTTTCGTCGTCTGGATCTACATTGACGCTGGAAGCGTTGACGGCGGTCGGCGTCACGAGCGCGTCCTCGAGCTCCTCCCTTCGCATGCGAACAACAACGACTCTTGAAAGTCTTCTGCTAGATCTAGAGCACGCTAAAGTGAATTCGCTCTGCCAGAAACGGAAATTCGCCTCTATATGTCAGCCGCGAAGAGAGCTAAGGACGACGAAAGCGACGTCATGAATGCGGAGCTAAATTCTAAGCTAGAAGAATGGCTTCTGTGGGATAAAGTAAGGAGGTCCGACAAAGGGGCGTGTCATTTGACAAAGTCTCCGCGCTCAGAATGAGACGACTAGCCAAGAAATGCTCGAAATAGCGCAACGAAAAGACACCGGAAAGCTCGAAGAACTTCTTCTGAATAGAATGGCGTTTGGAACGGCCGGTAAACTCGCTTTCTGGACTCGAGAAATCGATTTTGATTCTACTGTACGTTTGCAGGATTACGAGCTCGAATGGGACCCGGGTATTCGCAGATGAACGATTTGACGATCGTCCAAACGACGCAGGTACACAGGTGCGCGGATTTCTCGTGCGTTCGTACGCGCATTTTTCTCCTTTTCAGGGTTTTTGTCGATATCTCGAATCGAAATTTCCGGAATCCGTGCACCGACGCGGCGTTGTTATTGGATACGACGCGAGACACAACAGCAAAAGGTTCCGGACGATTTTGCATAAAAAATCCAATAAATAAATAATCTATTCATTTTAATTAATAGATTTGGGCATTTGGCTGCAGCCGTTTTTCTTAGCCAAGGCATTCGAGTTCAACTATTCTCGGACATTGCAATGACTCCCTACGTCGTATGATATTCTCTTTGCAGGGTCGCTTCACACATTGTAGATGATCCGTTTTTTTTTTCATTTTTCAGCCGTTCAGTGTGACTCATTTCAATGCAGTTGCCGGTATCATGGTCACAGCGTCGCACAATCCTAAGGAAGATAACGGTTACAAGGTAATTTCAAACTCATTTCTGAAATTTTTGACTCCAGTACGATCCTAATCGAAGGTGTATTGGGAAAATGGAGCCCAAATCGTTTCGCCCCACGACAAAGAGATATCGAGTCACATTCTTAGAAACTTGGAACCGTGGCCGTCGTCGTGGGACAGCGAACTCGCCACCAGAAGCGATCTTCGTCTGGATCCACTTGCCGAAATCAATCAAGCATATCCGAGTCGAATAGGACAAAGCATTGCCGTCAAAAAGTATCAATTAACAACGTGTTTACTTGAGAGTTGTTTCTAATTTTGGCGTAGTTTAATTGGCAAAGAGACGAAGTTGAAGTTCGTTTATACTGCAATGCACGGCGTCGGATATCGATTTATTCAAAGGCTTTTTGACGAATTTCATTTGCCCAACGTCATTCCTGTGACGGAGCAGGTGAGTGTAGGTAATGGGGCGTTTTTGATTTGAGCTCTTACTCCAGGTCGATCCCGATCCCGAGTTTCCCACTGTAAAGTTTCCCAATCCTGAGGAGGGAAAGAGCGCGCTCGATTTGGCAATCAAGACGGCCAATGGGCGCAACGCCACAATCATTTTGGCAAATGATCCGGATGCAGATCGGCTGGCATTAGCCGAGAAGCTGCCCAAGTAAACGAACAAACAAGTACACGTTGTCTCGTATACTGACTTGACTCTCTTCGCAGCAATCAGTGGAAAGTCTTTAATGGCAACGAAATTGGATCCTTGCTTAGCTACTGGGCTTTATACAATTACAAGCAATCGAATCCAGAAGGCTTTGAAAGTAAATGAAACGAAATTTTTTTTTGAGATTAACGTATATTTGTTCTGTTTGCTCTTTAGGTGAAAACGTCTACATGCTCGCTAGCACGGTGTCGTCCAAATTCATTGGATCCATGGCCAGCGTGGAGGGATTTCAATTCGAAGAGACTCTGACGGGTTTCAAGTGGATGGGAAATCGGACAAAGGAACTGGAAGAGAACGGAAAAACGGTTCTGTTTGCTTACGAAGAAGCCATCGGTGAGACAAGGAAAGTCGAGTTTAATTAGACCGTTAGTGCTCACACTTGACTCAGGATTTATGTACGGAACGAGCGTATTGGACAAGGACGGCGTGAGCGCGGCAGCTGCACTCGCTCAATTCGCTATTCATCTCGAAATGGAAGGAAAAACGCTTTCAAGTAAACTCAACGAGCTATATGAAAAGTAATTAATTATATGAGAGAGTCGACTGATGAGCGTATGAACAGATAATGAATTTTTTTCTTATTTGTAGATACGGATACCACGTGAGTCAAAATTCGTATTTCATATGTCATTCCAAGCCAACGATTCAACGCATTTTTGATCGACTTCGAAAAGACGACAAGGTACAGTAGTAGATTCAAGTCATTTTTCTGAGCACTATTTATTTTCTTCGTAGTATCCAAGATCTCTTGGCCAATATCGGATTCTTCACGTTCGCGATCTCACGACAGGCTACGACGACTCCAAGCCGGACAATAAGGCGATTTTGCCCACTTCGAAGTCAAGTCAAATGATAACGTTTACGTTCGAAAACGGGTGCGTGGCAACGCTGCGAACGAGCGGCACAGAACCGAAGATAAAGTACTATACCGAATTAAAGAACAAGCCCGGCGAAAAGTCAGTAAACATGTGATTAATTGGTATTGGTATTTGAACGTATCGTTTTTTCACAAAGGGTCAATAGAGATGATTTAATAGCTTTGCTCGACGATATGGTCAAGAGTTTGGTTGCCGAATTTCTTCAGCCAGAAGTGAACGGGCTTATAGCAAGATCAGACTAATACGTTCGATGAAACCGATGCAAGTACAGGCACATATTTAGAATATTTTTAGATTGCTAAGAAATGCATGCAACTGCGACGCGAACAAGTCGCTGTTAATCGGTTCTCCGTACTCGCAAGCGGGATTCCGGATCACACATTCAACATAAATCTAAGCCGAAAATTAATTAATTAATTAATTAATTAATTAATGATTTAATGATGCACCTTGCTGTGAAGCTCCCGAAGAATTTCTTTCACGTCGCCGACGTTTAGATCGGTGTTGAGCACGAATTTCAAGCCCGTCGGTGTCTCGTAGAAGTTGAGTTTGTACGTGCTCGTTCGATACGAAATGAATTTATCTTTACTGCACAAAAAAGGGGTAAGTGCGAAGGAAGGGATGAAGGGAGGGGTCTCGAACTTACGCATCTACTGGAGACATTCGAGTTACGAAGGATTTGAGCGAGTGAAGCATGCCGTACACAAGTTTCATTTCCTTTCAGGAGGAGGGGGATAGTTTTGGTCTTGCTCTCTAGGCCAATGTTTCCTCACCTCTTCTTCTGACATTTGGGTCTTTCTCGTTCTCTTCCATTCTTTGTAGAACAAGCAGGTGCCACTACCGTCGAAAATGTAGAGATTGTAGATCGTCATTTTACGGCTTAGCGTGCGGTAGACATACCAAAACAAAAGAAAAAGCAGCACGATGGCGAACCCAAACCAGCCTCTGGGAATCGGAGGAGGCCTAAGACTAGGAACGGGTCTTGGCACGTCACAACTATCGCAACTAGCGGCCCAATCGGCCGCATCGACGGGCCAACAGACACTTCAACTCGGCAGGGGACTTGGAACGCAACTCGGAACGACCGTAACAGGATCCACACTAGGTGGTAAGTTCTACCATATCGATAAAACCAAGCAGAGAACGATTTCTTAGCCCAGACGAGCTCTCTAAGCGCATCTGGAGGCTTGACCCTAGGCGGCGGCGTAGCCGGACTTCAGTCGTTGTCCTCGACGTCTCAGCCGCTGGGAATCGGGCTCGGAGGCCAAAAAACGTCGACGTCAGGTCTCACGCTGGGATTAGGAGGTCAGCAGACCGCCGGAGGGTTGACTCTCGGCGCTACCAAACCGACGATTGGAGGCGGATTGAATCTCGGGATGGGAACGACGTCTCTGACTGCCACCAGCACCGGTATCGGTGGTGGTCTTTCTCTTGGACAACAACAACCTAAGACGACGATGACGACAGGGGGATTGTCTCTTCAAGCGCCTGCATCGTCTTCGTCTTTATCATCATCTGGACTTGGACTCTCTCTATCAGCCGGCTCAAAGGGACTGTCTCTTGGCGGCGGCGGCGCAGGTGGCTTGAGCCTTGGCTCATCGACGATGACGGCGACAACGGCTACGAGTGGTAGCACGGGTCTTGGTCTCGGCCTCGGTCTTGGGACGACGTCGACCGCGGGGAGCAGTGCGGCCGGTGGCCTTGGATTAGGCTTGACTGGTGCAGCTGGTGGAAGCTTGCTCTCCAATTCTTCTTCTTTATCTTCAGCTGCTGCGTCAGCGGGGGGCACTATTGGGAGAGGTCTGGGAGGCGTCGATCCTCAACCGAGTAAAGGTTATGGGGGGAAATCTGTTTGTTTTTTGTATTTGAGCGTTGGTTCGAAGGATTTCCTTTTTAGATAGTGGAGGCAGTGTTGGAAAAGCGACGAATCAGCAACTGCCCGATCCTGTGCAAACGATTTATGAAAATTTCACGTAAGCGATTCCACAGCTTCTCTAATCTGTTCTTTTGATAAACTATTTTTTTTTGTGTTAGGAAATTTATAAAAGAGCAAAAAGGAATCCGAGAAGAGATAAGTCACGCTTCGGATCGCGGACTGAAGAAAGTCAACGAAGATGCGAAGACAATGAGCCAGGTTAGAGAGAAAACTTTACCTCTGCATTTTCTTTTTGATTTCAGGGCTACTTTAGGCTTTGTCTCACTTGGTCCACATGGTCAAAGCAGACTCGTACGCAGTGAGAGACTTGCGAGGAGAAACTGTCAAGGTTATATTTCTCCAGCGTAATTATATGATTTATTTTTCAAACAATTCGAATCTACTAAGGAATTAAAACATGTTGAGATCGCGCAGAGGACGAGAGACACGCCTCCCGGTCTTCAACACGAGAATTTCGCTCCGCACGAGTAAGTAATTAGTTTAGTGAGGCACCTGATCAATTTTTTAGTGGTGTCTAAATTTGTCTGCTGCAAGGTATTTCGTTGGTTTGGTTCACTTGTACGAACGCCAGATGCAAGTTTATCGTCAGCAAATTGAAGAAATGGAAAATCATATGGCGTCCCTGGCAAACGATCCGTCTATTACACCGCAAAGTGCGAAAAACATATTACGAAATTTTGCGAATAAAAATGTCATCACCTTTTTTACGTCTCCGGTGTTTGTGTAGTTTTGGGCGAAATATTGCGCAAGCAACATGAATCTTTTGTCGGATTGGCCGCTCAGATACAAGCGATACACGAAGCCGTTCGAGTCGGTTTTCTTGTCACGAAAACGCTACGTGATTTGTTGTTATATGTATTGTTTTTTCTTTGCTTTCTAGTTACAAAAGGAGCAGTATCTGAATTACAGGCGAGTTTTCCACAAAGACACGAAAGACGTTTTCGCCACGCGTCGCAGAGCGAAAAGCGGTAGATGGATCGAAATAATTAATTAAGAAAATTCCTCCTGAGACGATGTTTTCACAGACGCCTCCAAAAAAGTCTTAGCCGGCCCATCTCCGTTTGGAGGAATGGCTGGCACGGCCGCTCTCGCGGTCGCAAATCAGCAGACTTCTTCGACGCAGCAGCGTTCAACATTAGGACTCGGACTCGCAGGTTAGACTGTAGGCGACCCTTCGCGAGCGGGAATCTACAAGGGTTCCTTAGGTGGAGGTGGTACCACGAGCGGACTCGCTATGGGTAGGGGAATGGGCCTAACTGGACTTGGGTCTACTGATTTGGGCGTCGGAGGCCTAGCTTTAGGTGAACAGCAGCAGGCTAAGCAGTTTCAGTTGCAGCCCGCGCCACAAAGGCGAAAGCAACCCACTGCTAAGAGATAGTAGAGATTCGCTGGCTTGCGATAGCACGAGACTAGGTGCGATTCTTTTTGCCGTGTGACGCATTTAACGTGTGAATGGATTAAACACGCGCGCACTGCGGCCCGTTCATTTGACCGCTAGCCTACGGGGAGAGAACAGCGCACAAACGGAGGGGGAGATATTAGCAGAGTATGCTGGCTCTTCTCTTCTTCTTCGCCGTCGCGACGGCACACATGCACAAACCGCGATGCCCAAGAGGTTAGTTAGATGTGTACGAATGGGAGAAAAACAGATGAACGACTTTCGTCTTGTCTTCAAGGTCAGTTCGACAACGACGGCGTGTGCGCACCGTGCAACGCTGCGTGCAAAGGCGGCGGTTGCTCAGGTAGGCCAACTAGTAGTAATACCATGGATAGTGGTATCTCGCACCTCTTACTACACACGTGCCTCTTTTGCATTTTTTACTAATAATTCTCGCCATTCGAAGTAGAATAGAACGATTTCAGTTGCCCGCGATCCGATTTGTTAGTGGACGATCCCCAAGTTTCGCCTTAGTCAGACAATGAGGAAGAGAGAACTGCTTCCGTCTGATGTAATGCACTTTTCTCTCACGACAACAGGACCTGGACCGGACCAATGTCTCTTCATCTGCCCCGTGTTCCGCGAGGTGGGAAAAGTGATTGGCGAATTTCTCGTGAATGCACGCGTCGCCGTTTTAGAGTCCCGAGCCGCTTTTGTTGTTTCCATCTGGACTCAAGATTCGCGACGACGATCACAATCAAGTGTACAAGATGGAGGTCGGGTAGACACCGTTTCCAATTGCAAGGTTTTCAAACTGAATTTTCTTGTCGTAGTCTGCCGAATTTATCGTCGAGGATCTCGAAGAATACGGAGATGCCGAGTACGTCACTCTTGAGGCGGACGTGAACGGAACCAATATCAATCAACGTTATTATCGCACTGAAGGAAGTAAGCGAACTCATACAGGCTAGCACGTGTCCCATATGTACAACGATTGACAGAACTTGTTCTGACGGGATCTGATTATGTATCAGCGTACGAAAAGGCAAATCTCTTGTTCGATGGATAATTTCTATAGTCGCGTTCTTTCTTTAGGTCTTCAAGACCATTTCCTTTCTCAATACCGCTCCTACTCCACCGAATGCAAATCGCTTGTACAGGGGGAAATCGCACTCTTTGCTTCTCTTTTTATAATCGTCTCCGTCTCTATATCGCAGTGTGGCGTTCAGCGTCTTTGACGGCGATTTGTGGAGTCGCGAGTACGCCGTCGAAGTGAAGACGAGACTCGTCAACAATCACGCGCCCGTTGTACGAGTCACGGCTAATGCCCGGGTAACATTGCTATCGATTCTTTTTTTCTCAAACGCCAAACAGCTTGTTCTTGTTCTCCATAGAAATACGTCGAACACCATCGTCCGCTCCGCATCTTCGATTCAGTTGACATCACCGACGCCGATCATCCGAACATGTTCCTCATGGAAGAGGCGATGGTAAATTAATTGCAATTCCAAAGGGGAAAATTATTTTGCCTTTTTTAGATTTGGGTCGACGGAAATTTTAGCGATCCGTGCTTTGGCCAGCAATTCATTTCCGTTGAGCTCGGCGCCAATCGACAGGTTCAAGTCGTTTCAGGCATTCCAGCGCAAATGATTCATCTGAGAGGAAATGCGTCGATTAACGCGTATGCGAAAATCCTTCGGACGGCACTCTTTCGTACGATGGGAGCCGAAGGGGAACCGCCGAGAGGATCGGCGACAATTCGAGTGCGAGTTTTCGATGGAAAATTCGCGGGCGAAGCGAGTGTCACGTTGTCTATGGAAACAGTCAACGACAGTCCGCCTCGAGTGCGTGATGATTTCGACTGTAATTTCAATACTTTTTTTGAACGTTTGAAATAGATCGAAGGAGTGCCGCCGAGTGAGGAACCCGTATTTATTCCCGACGAAGGAAAAGTGAAAGTTGCGGAAATGGTTGTTCTGGACGATTGCGATGACATCAAGTTAGTTGGAGAAAAAATATTATTAAGTAAAAACGTTTTCTTCGTCCCACAGCGTCCACATGTGGACTCGAGTCGATGCGGAGATTCTGACGCAAACGTCGGATTCTATGGACGAATTTCTGGTGAGCGAGTTAACGTACGATTGATTGATTGATTGATCGTTCATCGTTGCATCGTTTCTGCGCAGGAGGTTAACACCGGCTCCGTTGCTTCGATCTCTGTGAGCGCGGACTCGTCTCAACGACATCTCATTCTGGTGCCGAGCGGAGAAGGATCTTCCGCTCCGGTCAAGGACTTCGAAAGAGTTCTACGCACGTTGGAGTACGAAAATCGAAACGAATTCATTAGCTGTCCGGCGAGACGAGCTATCCGACTGAGCGCCTGGGATGGAATGTGAGCATCGATCGTATCATTCGCATCAATTTTATAATAAATGCACTTGGCCATCTCTCGAAGTTTCACGGCGAGGAAGGAGACCACCGTTTATATTCAGCGCAAAGACCAATTCAAACCGGTGCTTTCGGTCGTTCCGACGGGGCACGCGTTCGACGAAGACGGCGTCGCCGTTCGACTTATATCGCGCGCTGAAATGACGGACCGGGATCTGGCGTGCGGCGCCCTGTTGGTCGTTGTGGAAGCCGAAATAAAAGTGACTGCACCTGATGGAGCAAATGAGATGATAGAGTTCACTTTGGTAAGCTCAAAGGAAACCCGAAAAAATTATATATTTTTTTGTTTACAGGGTGAGACTAACGTGACGGTAGCTGGTCGAACTGATAACGCCGATGGGACGTTTACAGTTAGGCTGTCGGGCCGTGCAGACGCTCGTTCTTACGCTGTACGTGTGGACAAATTGGCCCCGCTCATGCAAAATGACGACTTTTTTCTTTTGTAGACTGTTCTTGAGTCAATTATGTACAGAAATCTTGCCGACGAACCGGATTTGGGAAAACGCACTGTCTGGGTAATACATCGCATTATTTCTCACTCTTCGCTTTTTACACAATCGATTCTCCAGATCACTATTATCGACGAAGAATTTCGCGGTCTTGCGCCCGTATCGCTAGACGTCGAAATCGTCAGTCGAAACGACAAACCGGCGACGCTGGAATATTCTCAAAATTCTTTCACGTTCACCGAAAACGGCGAACCCGTCTCATTTCAAGGCGTCCGACTGACCGACGCCGACTCGGACCCAGACGATCGAACGGCGAACGTGATCGAAGTGTGGGTTTCCGATCCGCCGAACGGACCCCTCGACGAGGTTTCCGCAAGCGCCGTCATCGTTTCGAAAGAAAAAAAACCCGTCCTTTAGAATATTCTCGTTAATGCGTCGATGGCTTCAGAGGGAATTTCGATCGAACGAATCGCCTCGTCTCGAGTGAAAATTCGCGGCGGCGACGACAGCGATTCTTTGTGGAAATTCAATCAAGTCCTACAGACGCTCTCCTACGTCAATGCGAATCCCGAACCGATACCAGGTCGACGCACAATCGTTTTCAAGGTACCATTAGTGCTGATAATTAATTGATTATTGATTTCTTTTCTAGGTTTCTAGCAACGCTTTGCCTCCGGCCAACGAGATGGAAGCCGATTTTTTCGTTGACGTCGTCGGAGTTAATGACAGTCCGACATCGCTCAAAGTTTCGACGGTCGACTACACCGAAGGATCGTCGCCTATTCCTTTGGTTCCCGGCGCTGTGGCAGTCGACAACGACTTGCAGCCGGTCGAGGTTCCTGTATCGAGATTGGAAGTCGTCATTATGGGAAACGAAACAGGTAAAAAGATTATTTTAGCCTATATAGTCGACGTCAATTTTCGCAATGTTCGTTTTTTTTTAGGTGCCGTTCTCGGCTGTCCCGGTTGCGGAGCGAGCGGCGACGTCACCGTGAACGTCGCTCGAAACGCGATCACGGCGACGTGCGATTCGTGCGACTCGTCGGCGATCGTCGCCGTGGCGAGAGAAGTGACGTTCGTCATCGAGCGTTCGGAGCCGCCTCGACTCGCCGCTCAAGTTCGCGTCGAGTTCAAGATCACGGATCGGGACGGTCTCGAGGGCACGACCTACGCGACGGTGCGCGTCATTCGCGTATGCAATCCAGGCCGATTCGTTTTGAACGCGAACGACGCGTCGACGACGGCGGTCGTTCAATTCGACGAGAAACGTCCGACGGAGTGGGTGCCTCTCGTCGCCGGTCCGGTCGCGATCGAAAATGACGACAGCGAAATGATCGTCGAAGTGGAAATATCGATTTCGGAAAATTTCGATCGCGGTCACGACGAATTGGACGTCGGGAATGCGAACGCGAATTTCGAACTAAATTCCACGTCGACGGGACTGCGCGTCGTCGGCATGCAAACGCTCGTCGACGCGGCGAAATTCGTCGAGACGATTCGCTTTCGGAATGCGTACGAATGTCGCGTCGTCGCGTCGCGAACGATCACGATTCGTCTTTTCGACGATTGCGGCGCGTGGACGAACTACGGCGTCGTGACCGTCGTCATTGTGCCGAGCAACGATCCTCCCATCGTCTATCCCCAGTCGGGATCGCGACAGCCGCTTTGGCAGGAGTACGCGATCGAAGGCTTTGCCAACGCCGATCCGTCGCCTTTGCACGTCTTTCCTCGCTTTGACGTGCGCGAGTGCGACGGGCCCATGCAAGGCTATCTGTCCAAAGTTGACGTGGCTCTCACGAATGCGCCCGATGTGCCTCGCGAGAGTCTTTCCGTCAACGAGACGCTCTTGAATGCGGCGGGATTGCGCATGAGCGTCGTCCAAGTCGACGACGACAGCGTTCGCTACGACATACGTCATTCGAGCGGCAGCGCAGTGCCAGCGAACGTCTTCGTCTCTTTGATTCGCAGTCTCGTCTATGTGAACAGCGCCACGCGACCGTACGAGGTGACGCGAAGGATTGTCGTGGCGGTGAGCGACGTCGGCGGGGCCGCTGGCGAAGGCGCGGCGAATGTCCGTTACAGTCGCGATCCGATCGGACCGACGCTCACTTGGAACGAAATGTACGTTTGGAGGAAAATTCGTTTATGTTTCTCTGAATTTTTTTCTCTCTCGTTTTTCTCACAGGATGCCGTTGACGTGGATGTCTACATCTCTGTATCTGTTGAATCGTGACGACTTCAGTCTTGTTTCCGGCGATGTTCCATTCATGCACAAGGCCCTAATAAACATCACGAATCCGATTCAACGCTCTCCTTCGGACAATTTCAAAGACATCGTCTATATTGACGATGCCGACGCGAGTTTCGTGGAATCGCTCGGCATTCGAATGTCGCCCAATGTGAGAGGCGCCGAACTCGTCTTAGAATACGACGGTCCCGTCTCGAACGTCGACGCTTCTCAATTCGCCGAAATTCTACGCAAGGTCAAATTCGACTCGTTTGATCCGCAGAAAAACTGCGATCGTCGAATCTCGGTCGAAGTCTGGGATTCGCCCTTGAAGCGACCGAGCAACGCGATAACGGTGCGAGTAATCGTCGGAAGAGGTCGCGAACCGCGCTGGTGTCGCCCTGAAGAACCGACTACGGAAGAGCCGACTACCGAAGAGCCGACTACTGAAGAGCCGACTACCGAAGAACCGACTACTGAAGAACCGACTACTGAAGAACCGACTGAAGGACTTGTTAGCTGTGGTTCCAGTTCCTTTGTCGTTCGGGCGCAGTCTGATATCGATTGGTTGGAAAACCTCGCGTGCGATGTTATTAATGGCGATTTGACAATTAGCTGCAATCGAAGGCGTTCTAATTGCTTCGAGAATTTCGTTCTCAGCGGTCTGTCGCAGATAAAAGTGAGACGCTGGTTGTTTTACGTTTTTACAACATTAAGATTTGTTTTTTTAGGTTGTTACTGGAGCGCTGAAAATTTTGGACAATCGCATGAGCGACTTGTCTGGTCTCGAGAACGTGCGGAGTTTCGCTTCTCTTGAAATAAGGGACAATACGGAATTGATCACGACAGAGCATCTGAGGAAAAACACGCACGCGATGTTTCGACTCGACTTGGAGAACATTCGGGTGTCGAATAATCAGAGACTAACTGATTTACACGGACTGAAGGGGATCCAGTCGGTTGCAGGTACGATGCGTGGGGGGACTGCTTTTTATGTTGCCCTAATTACGTCTCTCTCTCTCTCTCTGTGTGTCTGCCAGGTTACGTTAGAATTGAATCCATGTCAAGGCGTCAAGAACTGAACATTGATGGGCTCGCAAACTTGGCCTCTGTCGGCGGTCTACTCTTCTTTAACAACTTGGCTTTGAGTTCGATGGCTTCGCTTTCTCAATTGACGACCGTTGGAGGGCCTCTCAGTATCACAAACGTTTTCTCTTTGTCTACTCTGGATGGACTTGATGGAGTCACCAGTGTGGGTGCAATCAATATCAGAAATACGGTCTCTATTAACTAAATAGAATTCCTTGCCTTTTCGTTTGAATTTCTTTCTAGGATCTCCTTACGTTTGGCAACGGTCTCGGTTCTCTTGAAACGGTCACGGGAGAATATCGCTACTCCGGCTACTCGGTTGTCATTTACGGAAATAAGAAGCTGACGGACACGTCTGATTTCCCATCGGATGACATCTCGGTAGACGGAGGAATTCTCGTCAGAAACAATGGCAATTTGTGTGGCTCGGAGAATGCGCTTTCCACTTCATTCTGGGGAGAGGTAAGTAATTTTTTTCGCAGCCATGGCATTCACTAGCTGAGAACGTTTTAGACCGGGGCTGGAAAGATTCGCATCCGATCCAACGGCAAGTGTCGTCGCCGTTGACGACTGCTAGTCGTGGAGAAAAAAAGTCACGGTTCATCTCCGATAACTTCGTTCATCTGATTGTGCATCTTTGTCTGTTCTTCTTTTGATTGTGATTGTAGTTGTTTCACTGGACGTTTTCTGTCGACGAGTCGCACTTGAACACTAAAGGATTCGAAAACGTTTGCTGTAGGTGAGCTCCTTCTTATTTCCGCGTCCAGCTTTTCGCTCTCCTAATTACGTTAGTCGTTGAGGAACCAACCCTCTACATGTAGCCATAGGCACGGGTAATGCATCGAATCCATACCCAGCGACGCCTTGGGGTCAAGGTGTCTGAATTAATTATGCATATTCAACACGTCCTGTCACGGAGACGTGACGCGATCCTTCAACCGACCAATCGCGTTCGTTCGTAACGGGCACTGCGCGCACACACGCTCGCGTGCCTTTCATTTCTGCCTGAAGCCCTCGACGACACAGACGGGCGAACAAAGCGCGGGCAATGAAGAGAGGGGGATTTCTTCACTTCTTTTCCCTTTTCGCGCTCTTGGTGGCGCACATGCACCTTGACGATCTACCGCCGTGCGACGTCGGCTACGGTCAGTCGTTAGAAACAACAAACTTTGAAACTAAAACCAACGCTATCGATGTCTGGTTTAGGTCGATTTCCTCGCGAAAACAGTACCTGTATGATGTGTGACGAAGCATGTGCCCTTGGAACTTGTTCGGGTAAGAACGCGGAAGTAGTCTAATTGATCGCGCGCTCGCTTCAACGCGTCCTTTCTCTCGATTATAGGACCAACCGAGGACGATTGCCTTTTTCTTTGCCCAGTTTTTCGCGAGGTAAGGCCAACGATCGCGATCGCTCGGGAAGTGCCTAGTTCCTGCCTTTGTTTGGGTTACCACAACATTCCTATGTCAGGCACACCTGTGCCTCGATTTACCTATCGTCTGTTTGTTTAGGATCGCGGATCTGTGCTCCTATTTGCCACTGGAGTCAAGGTCAGAGACGATGATCATAATCAGATTCATATGATGGAGGTTCGTGCGCTTCTCTACTGCGTCATCATCAAACTCTGTACTAATTAATTTTCTCTCTCCGAAGGAAGCCGAATTCTATATCGACGACATCGACGAGCACATGGACGGCATGTATGTCTCTCTCGAAGCGAACGTAACGGGAACGAACATCACCCAACACTATTATCCCAATGAAGGAAGTAAGGAAGTTGAGGTCTTCCTCCCGTGGAAATCGTGTCTCAAAACTTTCAATTGCAGAGTTGTCTCTACGGGGCTGGGATCGCGCTACGAACTACGACAAGGCAAGATGCTCCGTTATGTGCTCGTCTCTTTTTTTCGAATGTCCTTACACGTCAGGTTATCGCCACAATTGCATTCACAAGTACGGCTCCGACTCCGCCTCCAACAGCCCGCCGGTATACATATTTATATTATTGACTGAAGCATTGTTCGATATATCATTGGCATATTTCTTTTTGCTATCGTATAATAGCATAGCGTTCAGCATCAACGACGGAGATTTCTGGAGTCCCGAGTACGTGGTCACCGTCCCGACGGTGTTGGTCAACAACCATCCGCCATCCATCGACGTCGTGGCCAACTCACAGGTAAAACGAATCCTGTCGATTGACGTGGCGTCATTCTTTTATCCTATCCGAAAAGCCGTACGTGGAACACGGCCCTCCCGTCGATGTGTTTGCCAACGTCACTATCACCGATGCCGATCATCCGGATCGATTCTTTATGCAAGAAGCCATGGTATATTGAAGCAAGCGCAATACCGCGCGTATTTGCCTCACTGTTTTTCTTTACACGCAGATTTGGGTTTATGGCAATTATAGCGGTCCGTGTTTTGGTGAACAGCTCATCACTGTCAATCTTAGTTCATATGCCGGCATGGTCACGCTTTCTGATAACCCCGCTCCAATGATTCATTTGAGGGGAAATGCGAGCATTTCCGTATATCAGCACATCATTCAAACAGCGACGTTTCATTCTACTGGTCCGGAACCGCCTCGTGGTACAGTGACGATCAAAGTGAAGATCAACGATGGCAACTTCACGGGCGAGGCAAATGCTACATTGCACATTGATACTATTAACGATAGTCCACCACGAGTGCGTATTGGCAATGAGGCACTTTACACTGGCGTTTACTTAATCTTTTTTTTAGATTGAAGGAATACCGCTTAGTGAACCCGTTTTCATCCCCGACGAAAACCCAGTTTTGGTCACCAACATGGTCGATTTAGAAGATTGCGATGACAACGAGTAGGAGAGAAATATGGAAACGCCGATTATATAACTGCTGTTTTCTACAGTGTACACATGTGGACAAGAGTCGACGCCAGGATCTCCATTCAGACGTCGGATTTCGTAGACGAATTTCTCGTACGACCATCGTAGCGCGTCAACAGTAAGAACTAACACGTTTCTATATTTTAGGAAGTCAATACCGGTTCGTTTGTTGACTCTATTGCCAAAAGCAACGAGTCTACCCAGCAGCACGTCATATTGGTTCCCAGCGATGGACGACCCTACGCTCCTATCGACGACTTTGAAGGAGTGCTACGCACATTGACATACGATAACAGAAACGAGAACATCAGCTGTCCAGTGAGACGCATCATAAAGCTCAGGGCTTATGATGGAGTGTAAGACAAAGCCTTTGGCTAAAGACGCGCACGCATCGTGTGACGCGTGTTTCGCAGGTTTATGACGGAAAAAGACGTGCCGGTCGTCATCGAACCCAATAATCAATTCAGACCAGTCCTCTCCATCACTCTCACGGGCCATTCGTTTGAAGAGGACGGACCGCCTGTACATCTTCTGTCGCGTGCTCGAGTGTCAGACAGGGATATGATATGCAATACCCTCGTAATGCAGGGAGCACAAGTGAATGTGACAGCTCCTGATGGAGCAGACGACAGAATACTATTCGATCTGGTACGGATGAACGCTTCATAGAATAACGACGGATGCGACGTTCTCTTATGCAGGCTGGCACCGGCGTAATGACGGACAGTAGAACGGTCAATGGAGATGGAACGGACACTATCGAACTAATTGGCAATGTCGATGCTCACGTCTACGCTGTAAATTTGTCGTACAAATTTACCACTAGGAGAATACTAACTGTTTAATTTTAGGCTGTGATTCAATCAATACGTTATGAAAATACTTTGGACGAACCTACGTTGAGCGACCGCTATATCTGGGTAACGAACGCGCTTGTGCGTCGTCTCTGATTTACTCGTAGCACGTCTGTGTAGATAAGCGTGTTTGATGGAGAATTCTACAGCGTTCCACAAATGATAACCGTCGCTTTAGACAGTCGCAACGATCAGCCGCCAGTGCTCAATTCACCTCACATGGTCTACAATTTCACCGAGAACGGTCCTCCAGTTCCGTTTGACAGCATTCATTTGACGGACGCCGATTCGGACGAAGACGACCGAAAAGCAAATTTTGTTGAAGTTTGGATTGCAGATCAGCTCAATGAACCGGACGAGGTTCTTTTCTCAAGTTGCTTGTCTTTTCATTGCAGCGTTACGATTTTTATTTTATAGCATCTCTACATGAACCCTATTGTCCTGCCTGCTGGTATTACGGTCGATAGAATCTCTCCGTCTCGCGTGGAAATTAACGGACCAGCCAATGGTGGCCCTCTTTCAGATTTCAACCAAGTGCTGCAGACGCTGTCTTATATGAACAGCAATCCCGAGCCAGCACCCGGGCGTCGCAGAATCCTCTTTAGAGTATGACAGATGGCAAATCATACCTTTTCTTTTCGACAAAAGTTATCTAGATTACGAGCAACGCTATTCCACATGCTAACGATGTGACAGAGACAATCTACGTTGACGTTTTCGGGGTGAATGACAGCCCGACGTGGCTTGACGTCTCAGCACCAGTCAACTACACCGAAAGATCGCCACCTATTCAACTGGCTCCTTATGCTATGCCCATAGATGATGACTTGCAGCCGATCGATGTTCCAATTTATCATTTGGAAATAACCGTTTTGGGAAATGAAACAGGTACGTGGAGATGTCTAAGTTGTTTTCAAACTGCTTTACTCGAATTTCAGGCGCTATTATTGATTGTCCTGGTTGTCAAGCTTGCAATGACGTCTCTGTAGTAAATCTATCACCGCAAACAATTGATGCAGTTCCTACGAATTGCTCTTGGTCCGCAGCAGAGGTCGCCGCATTTGCTCGTAACGTGACCTTTGCCATCCGTCGTCGTGAACCGCCTAAAATAGCAGATGAAGTTCGCGTCATGTTCAAACTTACGGATAGAGATGGACTCGTCGGGATTTCTTACGCAACGGTCACAGTCATTCATATTTGCGATCCAGGACGACTGTATCTGAACGCGACCGACATGTCGACGACGGCGGTGGCCGTTTTTGACGAATTCAGTCCAGAAACGTTTGTTAATCTGGTGGAAGGGCCCGTCATGATTCGAAACAATGACAGTGAAGTCATCACAGAAATCCTGGTCCTTATCACACATAATTACGATCACGGCAACGATGAACTGAGAGTACTAGGCGGCGGCGTGGCCGTCACGAACATTCCAATGGGTTTGCAGATCAACGGCATGTTTACGATCACGGAAGCCGAGAATATCATAACGTTGATTCAATTTCGCAATACTTACGAATGCCGCGAAGTTGATCCGCGTACGGTGACGATTCGTCTTCTCGACGATTGCGGCGCATGGACAAATTATGGGACGGTAACGATTAACATTCGTCGCAACAACGATCCGCCTATCGTTTTTCCTCGATCGGGATCGAGGCAGTCCATTCGACACACGTACGTTGTGGAAGGTGTCGCCAATACGAATCCGTCTTCCTTGCACGTCTTTCCCTATTTCGAAGTGGACGACTGCGACGGACCGATACAAGGACATTTGGCGCAAATCAACGTTACCATCATGGACGCGCCCGATTCTCCTCACGAAAGAATCTATTTCAATGAAACGGTATTGAACATGACCGGACTGCATTACAAAGTGGTCAACGTCGATGAACACGTCGTTCGCTATGTCATCTACCATCCGAACGGCACCGCTCCGATTATGTATTTTGTGCGGTTGATTCGCAGTCTCTACTACATCAACGAAGCCGAATGTCCGTACGAAGTGATGAGAAAGATTATCGTGACCGTGAGCGACGGTGAAGATACTGGAGAAGGAATGGCTATCATCTACTATCAGCGAAATCCGGTTGGGCCAACGCTAAACGGAGATGGGTACGTTCAAAATATCTCATTTTATTGACTTATCTGATATTTCTATTGTTTAGTGAATTATTGACTTGGACTACTGAATTTAGTCTTTTGGACTATTCATCCTTCGGTCTGATAGCAGGAGACGTTCACTTTATGCAAAAGGCTCAAATAACGATTACAAATGCAATTCAAAGCTCCGTTTCAGACAATTTTAACGATCTCGTCTTTATTGATCCTGATGACGAAGACTGGGTGACTTCACAAGGTATTACGATATCTCCAGATCGAAGGGGTCCCGAGCTCATACTCGAATACGACGGTCCTGTATCAAACATCGACGCCGCTCAATTTGAGGCCATTCTTCGCAGAGTGAAATTCGATTCGTTCGATACGCAGAAGAATTGCGATCGTCGCATCACCGTTGTCGTGTGGGACTCACCGTTGAAGCGAATGAGTAACGTGATAACGGTACAGGTAGTTGTCGGCAACGGCGCGGAAGACCCGAGGTGCCCATTCAATCCTACCACCGAATCGCCAACCGCAGCAAAGCCGACGACTCCAGAAACGACAACGGAAGCTCCGACGACTCCAGAAACGACGACGGAAGCTCCGACGACTCCAGAAACGACGACGGAAGCTCCGACTACCCCCGAAGCGACAACAGAAGCTCCGACGACTCCCAAAGCGACAACGGAAGCTCCGACTACTCCAGAAACGACAACGGAAGCTCCGACGACTCCCAAAGCGACAACGGAATCTCCGACTACTCCAGAAACGACGACGGAAGCTCCGACAACTCCTCAAGCGACAACGGAAGCTCCAACTACTCCTCAAGCGACAACGGAAGCTCCGACAACTCCCGAAGTGACGACTGAGACCTTAACGACAACCGCAAGTCCGACGTCTCCCGAGTTGACAACTGAAGCTCCGACCAATGGATCAGCTACTGTGATTGACGTTACAGCGCCTGACACTACGGGACTGACTTCCTGCGGTTCTACTACTACTCTTACAACTCAAGCTGAAGTGAACACTCTGGCAGCTGGATCGTGTCAGGTTGTAACTGGAGATCTCGTGATTTCTTGCGACCGTTCGATCGAGGATTGCTTCAACAATTTTGTCCTCACGGGTCTTACAAATATACAGGTGCGGCATGCTTTTGTTTATGCACTTTGCGACCAATTTTCTCTTGGGTTTTAGATTATCACGGGAGCGCTGATAATCGACGACAATCGTCTGTCGTACTTGACTGGCCTCGAGAACGTCAAGAGTTTCAAATCGCTGGAAATTCGCGACAACACGGAATTGATGACGACCAGTCACCTGAGAATGAACACGAATGCCGAGTATCTGCTCGATAACGTAGAAAGTGTCGCTGTGGTCAATCAGCAGAGGCTCGACGACGTGGACGGGCTCAAAGGAATCATGACAGTCACTGGTACGAGGCTAAGAGCGCGAGCACGCCATAATTAAAAACTGTGTGTACATTGTCTCTCTGTAGGCGACGTCGAGATAACGGGGCTTCAAGACTTGGACACCGCAGGACTAGGATCTTTGAAGAGTATCGGCGGAAGTTTCAAACTTGAGGCTATGCCTGTAACTTCTTTGAGTTCGCTCAGTAGTCTCATGACCGTCGGAGGGTCGATAACAATTCTCGATATTGTTTCGTTGTCCAGTTTGGAAGGACTCGGTGCTGTCACCAGCGCGGGTTCTATTCACATCCAAAATAACGACGTAGGCTGTTCTCGTGTAAATGATACTTGGATGGATAACTTGTTCGTTATTTAGGACTTGGTGAATTTCAACGGTGGGCTCGGTTCTTTGGAGACCGTCACAGGAACAGCTGATTTCAATTCATTTTCTGTGGTGGTGTATGGAAACGCTCTGCTAGAGGACACGTCCGGGTTTCCTGTCAGCCTCAACACCGTTACAGGAAACATAATGATTGGAGAAAATCCGGTGCTGTGCAATCCTTCAGAAATTCTTGATTCTGATTTCTGGGATGGCGTAAGTCTTTCCCACTGCTTCAAATCAAGTGTCTCATTTGATTTCTTTAGACTGGCGGTGGCCTACCCATCCCCATCGCAGGAAATTGCCTGCCGTAAAGAAGAATGCGTGCGCGCAGATTTTTGTCTATTCGTCTATTGTTGTTGGAGTCAGTTTGTTCGCAGTGTTTTGTCTGTCTGTGGTGTTTCGTTTCGTTCTCCGTGGTTCTAGTATTACCTGAGTATTACACGTGCATCTACCTAGCGCGCGTTAATCGTCCGTATCTGCTTCTTGCTCGGGAAATGCGGAGACGAATCGGCGCTCTTTCGGCTTTATGGCATTAATAAGACTCGAGGCGACTTATTCTAGATTTCGAGTGTGGCTAAACCGAAGCAATTGGCGATGTGTGGCTGTGGGAAGGGTTCAACGTCATGTCACATCTAGAACCGAAATAGATCCAGATCAATCGTAAGAATTGTCAAAAGACTCGTACAGAAATTACGAGCACGCAGTTTTTGGTCGAAAAACGTTTCTGTCGTTGATCTTTTTCTCTGGGATCTGTTTTGCACCCTTCTTGAGAGTGAGAGCACAAGAGATCAGCGACCAAAAGAGATCAGCTTATTCTAACCAAAAGATGTTATTCATTGCGGTGTGCAGTACACATGTCAAAGAAACCTAATTAGTTGGCATCGTTTTATCTTCTTCTAAAAATTAACACGCCTTCACAATAGATGAACGCAAATGTGCTTGACAATGAATAACGCAATGGACTACTGTAGAAAAGACTATGACAAAAAAACATCTCGGGTGTGTTCGTAATGTATTGCGTCGCTGATCTCTTTTGTTCCATGCTGAAGGCGAGTGCCGAACAGACTAGGGAGCAAAAATATCAATTAATTAAAGGAAAAGCTTTTGATTAGAAGCGTGCTTGTAATTTCAGTATGAATCGATTGATGGGGGTGTCATCAACGTTTTGGTAGAGCGCGCTACGCCAAACGTCATTGATTGGTATTGCTTCTGATCTCCACGAAGACTACACGCGTGGAGGGTCAGCTGACCTTGGCTGTTATGATATGGAAAAAACAGTGTACTGCGCAGGCTCACATCATGACGTCATTCAAGTTTGAACCAATCACGTTGCTTCGACGCCTAAGTAAGGAAACGCTCTGGGCGTGCCGTCTCACTTGCAATCCGAAGCTCGTCGAGAGAGAAAAGCGACGTGATCGAGGATGGCGGGGGAAAGAGCTCTTCATTTCTTCTCTTTATTGGCACTTGTTGCCGCTCACATGCACGATCCGTGTCCCGGTAAGATTACGGAAATAGTCCATGCAGTCGTCTTGTTCATCTTCCTTTCTTTGCAAATGCATCGTAGATGCGACTTGTCCCGGCTGCCCCAAATTCATCGAGGTGAGAAAGACTTAAAACGGAGCGGGACCTACCATGCGAGGGCGTAGTCTCATTCGCTAGAGGAATGGTTTAGAGCTACTTTAGCCTCCCTTTCTCGGAAGAAAGGGTCAGAGTCCAGCCCTTTCCGTGGGGGAAAGAATCTGGTATCAGGGCCATTCGATACTGGTCCTCCCCACGCAGTGCAGTGCCGCCCAATCAGGGACCGATGTTGTAATTAGATGACTCTAGCTTACGCACACGTCGCTGTCACCGGAGACAATAAAAACGTTTTCGTTGCGCCCCCTCCCTGCTAGAATTACGCACGTAACCACGGGAGCTATCACATTGCAGTCAGGCGCATATTAGTTTGCACTCGACGACTCCGCCTATTTCTTTTGGAAACGGCGACGTATTTTAGCAGAGCCGTGTTTCTGATTTTTCTCCCCCGCTTAGGGCGGAGAACCTGTTGTCCTATTTCGAGACGGTGTCTCGGTCATCGACGGCGATCACAACCAGCTTCACAAGATGGAGGTTTGACGTCGTTTTTCATGGATAGATAATGCGGCACGCGTATCGTTTGCAGATGGCCGAATTCTATATCGACGACATAGGCGAGTACATGGACGCCGACTTCGTCTCTCTCTGGGCAAACGTAACGGGAACCAACATAACGCAGCACTATTATCCCAGTGAAGGAAGTAAGAAGACCGACATAATATTAGGGCTGCCTTTCTGGACAAACTCTCTCTCCAGCGTGGATTGGCTAACTATTATTTATTGTTTTACAGAGTTGGTTCTAATGGGTTTGGACGACGCCTACAAGTACGACCAGGCAAGTCGTCCCGTATCGTGGCCCGCCCTCTTCGGCTAAATTAATTAACCGTGTCAGGTTATTGCAACGATTGCTTTCAGCAGCACGGCACCCACTCCTTCATCTGACACTCGACTGTGCGTTTGCTATCGCTCTAACCGAGTCGAAGGCTTCTTCTATTCTTTTTGTTTGCTTTGTAGCATTGCGTTCAGCATTTTTGACGGAAACTTCTGGAGTCCCGAATACGTGACCAGAGTCCGGGTTGTCTTTGTCAACAATCATCCGCCGACTATAGACGTGGTTGCTAACAACGAGGTAACGAATTTGTCTTATTAGGGTTTTGCTCGCTTCATTTGATCGTTTATTTACAAAGACGTACATGGAGCACGGCGATCCAATCGACGTGTTTTCCAGCGTTACCGTCAATGACTTGGATCACCCTGACCAATTTCTAATGGAAGAAGCCATGGTAATGAAGAGAGCTGGAAAAATGTCTGTCTTACTAATTCGCTTTCTTTTGAATGCAGATTTGGGTTTATGGCGATTATAGCGGTCCGTGTTTTGGTGAACAGCTCATCACTGTCAATCTTGGTTCATATGCCGGCATGGTCACACTGCTTTCTGATAACCCCGCTCCAATGATTCATTTGAGTGGAAGCGCGAGCATTTCCGTATATCAGCACATCATTCAAACAGCGACGTTTCATTCTGTTGGCCCGGAACCGCCTCGTGGTACAGTGACGATCAAAGTGAAGATCAACGATGGCAACTTCACGAGCGAGGCAAATGCTACGTTGCACATTAAAACTATCAACGATAGTCCACCACGAGTGCGTGTTGGCAATGAGGCACTTTACACTGACGTTTACTTAATCTTTTTTTAGATTGAAGGAATACCGCTGAGTGAACCCGTTTTCATCCCCGACGAAGACCCAGTTTTAGTCACCAACATGATCGATTTAGAAGATTGCGACGACAACGAGTAGGAGACGAAATGTGGGAACGCCGATTATATATGAAGTTATGTTGTTTTCTACAGTGTACACATGTGGACAAGAGTCGAGGCCAGTATCACCATTCGGACGCCAGATTTCGTAGACGAATTTCTCGTACGACCATCGTAGCGCGTCAGCAGTAAGAACTAACACGTTTCTATATTATAGGAAGTCAATACCGGTTCGTTTGTTGACTCTATTGCCAAAAGCAACGAGTCTACCCAGCAGCACGTTATATTGGTTCCCAGAGATGGACGACTCTACGCTCCTATCGCAGACTTTGAAGGAGTGCTACGCACTTTGACATACGATAACAGAAACGAGAACATCAGCTGTCCAGTGAGACGTATCATAAAGCTCAAGGCTTATGATGGAGTGTAAGACAAAGCCTTTCGCTATAGACGCGCAGAACGCGCGCACGCATTGTGTGACTCGTGTTTCGCAGAAATATGACGGAAAAAGACGTGCCGGTCGTCATCGAACCCAATAATCAATTCAGACCCGTCCTCTCCATCAGTGAAACGGGCCATTCGTTTACAGAGGACGGACCGCCTGTACACCTTCTGTTCCAAGCTCGAGTGTCAGACAGGGATATGATATGCGATACCCTCGTAATGCAGGGAGCACAAGTGAATGTGACAGCTCCTGATGGAGCAGACGACGGAATACTATTGAGTCTGGTACAGATGAACGCTTCATAGAATAACGACGGATGTGACGTTCTCTTATGCAGGATGACACCGGCATAACGATGGCCAGTAGAATGGCCAATGGAGATGGAACGGAAACCATCGAACTAACGGGCAATGTCGATGCTCATGTCTACGCTGTAAATTTGTCTTACAAATTTACCACTAGGAGAATACTAACTGTTTAATTTTAGGCTGCGATTCAATCAATACGTTATCAAAATACTTTGAACGAACCTACGTTGAGCGACCGCTATATCTGGGTAAAAAACGCGCTTGTGCGTCGTCTCTGATTTACTCGTAGCACGTCTGTGTAGATAAGCGTGTTTGATGGAGAATTCTACAGTGTTCCGCAAATGATAACCGTCGCTTTAACTAGTCGCAACGATCAGCCGCCAGTGCTCAATTCACCTCATATGGTCTACAATTTCACCGAGAACGGTCCTCCAGTTCCGTTTGACAGCATTCATTTGACGGACGCCGATTCGAACGAGGAGCACCAAAAAGCAAATTTAGTTGAAGTGTGGATTGCGGATCAGCTCAATGCACCGGACGAGGTTCTTTTCTCAAATTGCTTGTCTTGTGTTTGTGTTGCGGCGTTACGATTTTTATTTATAGCACCTCTACGTGGAAATGAACACCACTGTTCTGCCTGATGGTATTACGGTCACGAGAATTTCTCCGTCTCGCGTGGAAATTGACGGGCCTAACGATGGTGACCTTCTTTCAAAGTTCAACCAAGTCTTGCAGACGCTGTCTTACATGAACAACAACCCCGAGCCAGGACCTGGGCGTCGCAGAATTCTCTTTAGAGTATGATGACCAGATGGCAAATCGTACCTTTTGTTTTTGAAAATTATATAGATTACGAGCAACGCTATTCCACCTGCTAACGATGTGACAGAGACGATCTACGTTGACGTTTTCGGGGTGAATGACAGTCCGACGTTGCTTGACGTCTCAGCACCAGTCAACTATACCGAAAGATCGCCACCTATTCGACTGGCTCCTTATGCTATGTGGATGGACGATGACTTGCAGCCGATTGATGTTCCAATTTATCATTTGGAAATAACCGTTTTGGGAAATGAAACAGGTACGTGCAGATCTCTATTTCGTTGTTTTCAAACTGCTTTACTCGAATTTCAGGCGCTATTATTGATTGTCCTGGTTGTCAAGCTTGCAATAACGTCTCGGTAGTAAATCTATCACCGCAAACAATTGATGCAGTTCCTACGAATTGCTCTTGGTCCGCGGCAGAGGTCGCCGCATTTGCTCGTAACGTGACCTTTGTCATCCATCGTCGTGAACCGCCTAAAATAGCAGATGAAGTTCGCGTCATGTTCAAACTTACGGATAGAGATGGACTCGTTGGAATTTCTTACGCAACGGTCACAGTCATTCATATCTGCGATCCAGGACGACTGTATCTGAACGCGACCGACATGTCGACGACGGCGGTGGCCGTTTTTGACGAATTCAGTCCAGAAACGTATGTTAATCTGGTGGAAGGGCCCGTCATGATTCGAAACAATGACAGTGAAATCATCACAGAAATCGAAGTCATTATCACACATAATTACGATCAAGGCAACGATCAACTGAGAGTAGATGGCGATGGCGTGACCGCCGTGAACTTTGGAATGGGTTTGCGGATCACCGGCATGTTTACACTCACGAAAGCCGAGAATATCATAACGTGGATTCAATTTCGCAATACTTACGAATGCCGCGAAGTTGATCCGCGTACGGTGACGATTCGTCTTCTCGACGATTGCGGCGCATGGACAAATTTTGGGACGGTGACGATTAACATTCGTCGCAACAACGATCCGCCTATCGTTTTTCCTCGATCGGGATCGAGGCAGTCCATTCGACACACGTACGTTGTGGAAGGTGTCGCCAATACGAATCCGTCTTCCTTGCACGTCTTTCCCTATTTCGAAGTGGACGACTGCGACGGACCGATACAAGGACATTTGGCGCAAATCAACGTTACCATCATGGACGCGCCCGATTTTCCCGACGAAAGAATCTATTTCAATGAAACTGTAATAAACATGACCGGACTGCATTACAAAGAGGTCGAAGTCGATGAACACGTCGTTCGTTATGTCATCTACCATTCGAACGGCACCGCTCCGATTATGTATTTTAAGATGTTGATTCGCAGTCTCTATTACATTAACGAAGCCGAATGTCCGTACGAAGTGATGAGAAAGATTATCGTGACTGTGAGCGACGGTGAAGATACGGGAGAAGGAATGGCTATCATCTACTATCAGCGAAATCCGGTTGGACCAACACTATCTTTGAATGAAAGGTATGCAGATCAGGTTATCTTGTTTTAATCCCTCTTTGAATGATTCAAATTATTTTAGCATTATAGTGAAATATTCTGGAGGTGGTGACATTAGTTTGTTGGATCGTTCAGATTTTGGTCTGATAGCAGGAGACGTTCACTTTATGCACAAGGCTCAAATAACGATTACAAATGCAATTCAAAGCTCCGTTTCAGACAATTTTAACGATCTCGTCCTTATTGATCCTGATGACGTAGCCTGGGTGACTTCACAAGGTATTACGATATCTCCAGATCGAAATGGTCCCGAGCTCATACTTGAATACGACGGTCCTGTATCAAACATCGAAGCCGCTGATTTCGAGGCCATTCTTCGCAAAGTGAAATTCGATTCATTCGATACGCAGAAGAATTGCGACCGTCGCATCACCGTCGTCGTGTGGGACTCACCGTTGAAGCGGATGAGTAACGTGATAACGGTACAGGTAGTTGTCGGCAACGGCGATGAAGACCCGAGGTGCCCATTCAATCCTACCACCGAATCGCCAACCACAGCAAAACCGACGACTCCCGAAGCGACAACGGAAGCTCCGACGACTCTAGAAACGACAACGGAAGCTCCGACGACTCCAGAAGCTCCGACGACTCCAGAAGCTCCGACGACTCCAGAAGCGACAACAGCAGCTCCGACGACTCCAGAAGCTCCGACGACTCCCGAAGCGACAACAGCAGCGCCGACCACACCGACAGAATTCGTTTTTCGTTTAGACACAACGGCACCTTCAACGACCGAGACTCCGACAACTCCCGACGTGACAACGAAAACTCCGACAACTCTCGACGTGACAACGGCAGCTCCGACCAATGGATCAGCTACTATGATTGACGTTACAATGCCTGACACTACGGGCATGACTTCCTGCGGTTCAGTTAGTCCTCTTACAACTCAAGCTAAAGTGGACAGTCTGGCAGCTGGATCGTGTCAGGTTGTAACTGGAGATCTCGTGATTTCTTGCGACCGTTCGGTCGAGGATTGCTTCAACAATTTTAACCTCACGTATCTTACAAATATACAGGTGTGGCATGCTTTTGTTTATGCACTTTGCGACCAATTTTCTCTTGGGTTTTAGATTATCACGGGAGCGCTGATAATCGAGGACAATCGTCTGAAGTACTTGACCGGCCTCGAGAACGTCAAGAGTTTCAGATCGCTGAAAATTACCGACAACACGGAATTGATGACGACCAGTCACCTGAGAATGAACACGAATGCCGAGTATCTACTCAAAAACGTAGAAAGTGTCACTGTGGTGAATCAGCAGAGGCTCGACGACGTGGACGGTCTCAAAGGAATCATGACAGTCACTGGTACGAGGCTAAGAGCGCGAGCACGCCGTAAGAGTTTGTACATTGTCTCTCTGTAGGTGACGTCGAGATAAAGGGGCTGCAAGACTTGGACACCGCAGGACTAGGATCTTTGAAGAGTATTGGCGGAAGTTTCAAACTTGAGGCTATGCCTGTAACTTCTTTGAGTTCGCTCAGTAGTCTCATGACCGTCGGAGGGTCGATAACAATTCTCAACATTGATTCGTTGTCCAGTTTGGAAGGACTCGGTGCTGTCACCAGCGTGGGCTCCATTCGCATCCAAAATAACAACGTAGGCTGTTCTCGTGTAAATGATACTTGGATGTACAACTTGTTCGTTATTTAGGACTTGGTGAATTTTGACGGTGGGCTCGGTTCTTTGGTGACCGTCACAGGAACAGCTGATTTCAATTCATTTTCTGTGGTGGTGTATGGAAACGAGAGGCTAGAGGATACGTCCGGGTTTCCTCTCAGCCTCACCGCCGTTACAGGGGGCGTAATAATTCAAGCCAATCCGGAACTGTGCGGTCAAATTGTGACTTTGTCATTCTGGGATGGCGTAAGTTTTTCCACTACTTCAAATTAAATGTCTCATTTGATTTCTTTAGATTGGCATTGCTTCACCTACCATCAAAGAAAACAACCAGAATTGCCCGCCGTAAAAGAAGAATGCGTGCTGCGCACTTTTTTTGTTTGTCTATTTGTCTTTTGTTGTTGGAGCCAGTCTCGTTCGTAGTGTTTTTGTCCGTTCTCTCATATATCTGTGGTTCTACTGTACGTTGACGATAGCGTGCTAGGCTGTGTGATCATAGATGTGAAGCAGCTATGTGAAGCTGGTGTTATAGCGCGTCGAGTCAGTACACTGGGCTGCGAGCATTTTCTCGGCATTTATCTAATTTAATTGGATTTATACCAAAAAATTTTTTGGTATTTCTTTAGTCGATGGCCTTCTTCTATAAGAAAGAATTTTGGAAGTGCACGCTTTGTCTGTCTTGTTTCAGAGATTGTACCAGAGATTAATTGAGGGGAGGATCTTTTTTCACCACAACATTTTTTCGACAATGTTAGCGTGCGCTAAGCCTTCGTCATGGTTTGTTTCTTTCGTCGTTTCTCCTTCTAACTACAGCTCTTTTCTTGCCTAGTCTGCTCTGTTCGACTTTCAGAGCATGCTCGTTGTCGTTCTACTGCTCATCTGCACGTGCACCTACGTCCATGGAGTCGCTCCATCGCTTCTCGATCGACACAAGACTGGGTAGACCAAATTCACCCTTCAATGTACAAATTGGTACTTATCAAGGCACTTTAGACTACTAGGAACGTTTTGGAAGTGCGCGAGAATAGGTTAGTGTAGAGAACGGACTTGTAGATCTAATTAATTATTTATTTTGTTTTGTTTTAGGAGAACGGCTCAGTCCTTACGTAGGTATATGCTGTGCTCTAATGGCTGTCAACATACTCTTTTTTCAAGCAAATTGATTACTCACTCTGTGGCATAGTAGTACCAGTGCATGATAAAAGCATTAGGTGAAATGCAGCGCTTTTGGAAATCTAAATACGCTACGTAAAAGTCTCAATTTGCTCAAATTACATATTTACGCACACTAGTATTTGACGTCACTTTTTACTATTGATATCACCATGTCTCAACACAAAATTCTCTCCGACTTCGTTGCTGGTTCGAAAGGGCGTTATTTTGCTCTAACCAGCTGGAGCGACGACAACAAAACCGGGATCGATCTTACATTGAGCGACGGAGCCGATGCCTACGAAACAAACCGTAAGGGGCCCCCCTTTTAGGTTCGAACCCACGTGCCTCGCTTTTCGAACGAATTTTCTCGTCAAGTCTCCGCCAGCGAAATCAAAACGCTCGCCGCCGAGGCGAGCATGACTCAAAGCGAGTTCTTCCGCACGCTCATCGACGCGCTCACGTCGAACAAACGCGAGAAACGCGATGAATTCGCGTTCGAAATAAAAACGGAACGCGATCGCCTTCAGGCACGATTTCCGCTTCTTTTCGACGCAGTAGTATCACATTGTTTGCTTTAGTTGACAGTAAAGAAAGTCCTACAACCGGACACGATCAAGGTCTTCGACTCTTTGCGCTTCCCTCTCGGCTCTGGCTTCTCCTAAGGCCAATTCCTTTGCTTCGCGACTCTAGTTCGACTTGGGTACGTTGACGCTAAGTCGTTTCGATTCGAAAGAGACTATCGCCGCGATTCTACGCTACTGTGTCGAAGAATTGAAGGAAGCGAGGGTACTTGGCAATATCGATTAATTAATTAAAATCGTATATTTTTTGAAAATTTGGCAGGTTTCTGTTGCGCGCGCTACGTCCGAAGCGTCGCGATTGTCGGCGGAAAGAAACGAAGCACTGAAGGTTGGAAAACATTTTTTTAGTTTTTTCTAATTGGTTTTTTTTTCAGAGTTTCGAAAAGGCTGTTGAGTCAAAAGAATCTTTAGAAATGGATTTGTATTCTAAGGTTGCTAAGCAGATATCTTTACCTACGGTCCGGTCCACTCATTCTTAGTCTTTTTAGTTCAAACTTCTTCTCAATGCCAAAAAGGCAAAGATACGAGAATTGAAAGAACGCGGTATAGGAAAAAACCCCCTATTGTTTTAGTTAGATTATTAGTGTTTTCATATGCCAGGTGGTATGCATCCCTGTGTTTGCCTTTGATATATCTAATTTCCTCTTGAAGTTGCTCCTGCGGCAACTCCCGAGCTACAACAGGAAGCAGCAGCAGAAGAAGAAGAAGAAGAGGAAAGGGAATTAGATCAAGAAACCGACGAGTTAGTGCTAATAAACTCGCGTAATTATCATTATAAAGACTTTGGTTTTGAAGTCCTGATTCGGGATCAGAAGAGAAAGAACAGGTATTCCGAATACAATTTATTGCCTCTGCTACATTGCTTTGTTGTGTCTCAGCCTCGCAAATCAGCTGAAAATCGATTCTCTCTGCCGGGCGCAACCCAACTCCTTGGAGAGGACTCTGACCAAGAAGAAAAGTCGGCCGATCCACTCCCCAAAAAGTTGCAATATAGGCATGTGATAAGTATTGATTTCTAGAAGCTGCTTTATAGGAGGAAAACGAGGAAGGCAGCCGCCGCTAGCATGCCAAAGCCTACGACGGTAAAACGTGTTACGCGTACAACGTCATCAGCATCGGCATCGTCTACTGCAAGCACAGGGTAAGATAACATTACAAGATAAATGTTATTATGTACTAATTAGATCATTTATTATTTTAGCAGCGGCAGCAGCCAGACGAGGAAGAAGGCTAAGCAAGTTGAAGAGGCCGAATCACTAGAAGCTGAAGATTTGATGGATTGCATTTGAAAAATTGCGGCATCGTTATTTTTTAATTAGTTTAGTGGGGATTCTTCTACCATAACTAGACTCTTGTTAGCTTGACAGCCATCTGTTTGGCATGAAACAAGCAATGGTAAGACCTTTGGCGTTCCATCTTTTTAGTCATAATCTTTCGCTGTACATTAGGGGCACAGTCACGTGGTTCTGTCATTCGCGCACGGTGTCTGCGAACACGGCCGAAGAGGAGAGCCTCTCGCTGTCATGCAAGGCTATCTACAACGTCGAGTGCAGAGCATACAAATAGGTAAGCTCGAAACGCCCTGTCTCGACCTCGCGTCGTTCATTTGCATGCGGTCGGCGTTTGTGCAGGCGATCGCTTGTTGCGAAAAGGCTCTCCTACTGAAGACCACAAGCCTCGTGAATATCCTCGCGCGGCCTTTTCTTACTTGGGGGTCCCTGCTGAAGATGTTCGCCCGTCCTACGTGCAAGCCGAGCCGTCGCCTCGAAACAGGGAGCACGTCTACTTCCGTACGCTAGAACGTTCCACAGCCTGACAGGTACCTTGGCTTTGCATTGCGAACCGTGGCACTAAATTTATTTTTGCAGAAAAATGTCTCGTCTCTTAGAGAAACCATGCAGTTTTGAGGGCTGCAGCGAAACTTTGCAGGAAACTCTCTAGGGAACACGTGATTGTCTTGTAGCTCACTAGTGGATCCATTCGTTGCACAGACCCCATAAAACGTTTTGTCGTACTAAGATGGGGTTCTTGTCTTTTTCAGATCAGAATGACAAAGAAGCAACGGATAAGACGGAAGTGTCTAGGTCCAATCAGCCTAGGCAAAGAGCGGAAGAAAAGTTGAGCTGAAGACAGAACTTTTTTTTGTAGTCCTAAGAGGCATGTGGTGCATGTGTAGTAGGCGCATAACACGATTAGCACGCCTTGCCTCCTTGACGCGTCCTAGGTAGGTAGACACAGGTTAGATAGGACACCGGCGGGGTGGTGCACCCCGCGTGCGCTGCCGCCGCCATGGAGAAAAGGGCAAAGTACAGAAATTTTATTTCAATAAAAGCGAAAAAACAAACAGCCTTCTCCCTCTTCTAGCGCGGACAGTTTTTGTTGACGGGGTCTTGCCCAGGACCCCGGAGGAGCAGTTTTTTGTGACGGGGTCGTGCTCAGGACCCCGGAGCAGTTTATAACGTCATGCCCAGGACGCTCTCCTAAAGAAAAGCAATGTGAAACTGAAAAAGAGAAGAAATATACCATACCAAAGCTCTTCAATATTCTTCAGCGCATGAAGCTAAGCTTGTCATTTTTGCTAGATGTATGCCTGCTGCTGTTCATAAAAATCAATAGGCAACCAGGCATATTTTTGCTTTAGGTGCCATTCTCCAAGGGAGACTACCAATAAAGATAGTAGCATAGTTTGGAGATACGCGCCGTATAAGTGGGCAGTTTTCCTTCTCGTGGCCGCACAACCGCTTCAGCGGTTGATGTAAGCCTACCCAGGAGGCGGGACAGTTTAGACGTTATGGCCTCAATTATCCAGGAGGCATACAAGCATTTTAGAAGACTGCATCTATGGAATTGAGATGCAAATCCCCGCGGTCCGGCAGATGGACCGACCCGTCGTGCTGAGGACGTTGGGACCGCGGTCTACCTCTTCATCGCTTCTGATTCTATCAATTACTGCCAAATAATGAATTGTTCGTGGGCATTTTGATACAACACGCCCGACTTTTACGCCGACACGCTGTTTAGCGAGACTTCGCCACGACGAAAGAACATCAGAACGTTTCTTAATGCCTATAGCGTACGAAGCGCTTGCATTGCCTCTTCCGTTTGTCGAAAAGAACTGAGTTCCCAAAGAGAGCCCCCAACTTCAGTTTACCTTCCCAATCCCATGCACTGACAATGATAAACCACCTCGGCGTAGAGCGTATAGTTCGACGACGGAATAGACCCGAAAACGACGAAAGAACACGATCACATGATCAAAGCGCTTTAGCTTGCCCGTATCTCCGCGGAAAGCACATAGTGAAGACTTTGTATATTTATATTCTAGAAAGAAATACATACACACGCGCACAAATATAAATTAATTAATATACTTCCTGTTCAGCTATGATACATTTCTCGTAAGAAATTTTGTATCAAAGCGTCATAAAGAAGAAAACTATTTTAACAAGAAAGAATTTGCCCAAGCCAAGCATGGGGATCTTTAACCTCATCCTCCACCTTGACCACCACCTTGATTAGTTAAAAATTGATTAGATACACTCTAGGCTCTGTGTGTATTACTGTACCCCTTCGACGTTGTGGACGAAATGAGGAGCCACTACTGTGTCCCATGAGAGGATTGTACCCTTTTTGATTTATCGATTAATTAATAAGTATCGCTTTCTCAAATATTTCCTCTCTCACCTGACTGCAGAAATCGTTTCTTAGGCGGCGGTTTCTTCTCGTCGGACGAACTCTCAGGAGGACGATGCCCTTTGCTTCTGTATCCGCCTCCCCTTTGATGCCTCTCCCAATCCTCAATCTTTTCCAATCTCTTTGCCTCCTCGATCTTAGGAGAACAAAAAAATTCCCAAATAATAGTACTTGTGATAGTAGGAAGGTTTCAGACCTCTTTACGCTTGATAGCGTGATCAGCTGCTTTCTTATCCAACTGAGCCTGCATGCGAGCTCTCACCGCTAGTACATCATCATGAGCAGAACCTAGAGAGAAAGAAAGAAATAATTAATAACACCCGGAAGTATTGTTTTTCGAGCTACTGCTGGATTTACTCTATCAATATATCGAGATACACTGTACTTACTATAGGCTCTCGGCTGTTCTTCGATTCGATATTTCCAGGCGATGAAGTGGCGTCGGAGATAGTTCGTCCACACGATGTAGGCGAGAATCGCGCCGATCAGAATGAACCAGCCATATTGTTCCAGAATTCCTACGACTGCGATCGAATTGAGAGGGGAGAAACGCTCTCGCGAAGACGGGATTACGTGACGTCAGTGTTGTCGTTACGATTTCTGGCGTCGTGTTGACGAGGATGTTGGGATGCTGGTGATCGCTAGGCGTTTTGTCGACAGGCGGCGACGAATCGACGCTGTCTGGCGGCGGAACGGCCGCATCCATCGCGAGGAATCGAAGGACGGATTTGCGACTAGCGCGCGTGAAGTCGCTCCTTCGCGCGCAATCGCGCATGTGCCGAAACTATGAGCTCCTTGGAAGCGACCCTTCGAGAGATCTGCCGCAAGTACGAGGAAGCCGATGACGTAAGTTAAAGCGTCGTACGAGTCTTTCGCGCTAAAGGTTCGTACAACAGGACGAGGACTACATCGAGATCGATTTGGGGAAATCGATCTACGAAAACAGTAAATCTCTTCGCGAATTTTCGCGAGCATTTGTAACTGATTACGTAGGCGAAGGAGAGCTGACGAACGAAAAACCGCGAGGGTCTCATCATCTATTGACATCATCACCATTATGTTTCCACTAATTAAAATTTTTAGGTGGGAGGAGGAGGACAAAGAGGATTTTATAGAGTTGCGCGTAATCGACGACTGGCTTTATCCGAGTCGTCAAAAGCAAAAAGTCGAGACGATAGGCCGATTTCGAAATCCGCCAGCCGTCGACGAAATGCCAGATGACAGTAAAAAAAAGGAACAAATCTTCTAATGAATAAAGTTTCACTTGTTGTTTCACTAGGCCTCGTCTCTGATGATTGCTTAGACTCTTCTCTGAACGGGTAAGATAGCAGAGAGATTAATTAATTAAAGTATTGATTTTTTTGTCTTCAGGTCTTTTATTCCTAAGCCCCGGTTTAGTTTCAATTGGATTGACACCATTGCGACACCAATGCGACCTCTTCAGAAGCAGCAGTTGTCAGGTTTCTCTAACCCCAGTCATGGTGGTGGTGGTGGTTGCGATGGTCTTCCGTCGTCTTGGCTCAATCTCAGCCCAATGAGATCCTACGTTTTGGTTCCCATGGATGCGATATCGGTGGAAAATCGGACGGCAGCGTTTCCGCGACACGTGCTGGAATCTTCTCTGGTTTTGCACAAAGGAGAAAGCGAAGAGAAGGAGTCGGATGCGTTGTCCACTTCGGATAGTTGGGAAGGTTATGAGAAAGGCTTGACAGAGATAGGCTTGACAGAGACATGGATTGACGATCAAATGGAGACGGAGAAGGAGAAGGACGACGACGATGATGACGACGACGACGACGACGACATCTGTTTGATAGATATACCAACAACAAGAGAAACAGAATCAGCCGTAAGAAAATATATGTAGTATTATTACATTGTACTTGATGTGTACCTTTTTAGAGGGAGCCTGTTGTTGTTGCCACCCATGAGAAGGAAAATCTTGGTAGCTGGTCCAACGAAGAAGATCAAATCATTAACCTATTACCCCAAAGATGTAACTGTAAATAATCGCTATGTAAACGTTTGATGATTTTCTTACGTCAATTTTTAGACGATTCGCGCGCTATTCAAAGGTCTAACTCCGCAGAAAAAGAAAAAGAAAAAGAAAAAGATGACGATGAAGCCATTGATTTTCATTCCTTTGAGCGAGATTTTGAAAAAGAAGACAACGCCAACGAAAATCGTCGAAGTTCCGCTTTCGTTCTAAACGAAGACGGAACCAACTCATTTTGGAGACCTTCGTTCGAACAAAATTCATCTTTTTGGGGGGAAAAAGAAAACGAGGCGGAGGCCGGTTGTCTCATGTTATTGCCTCCCGACAATTTCGCAGACGATCAGCTTCTCTGCTTGACTCCGCGTCGGATGGATGTAAGTAAATAAATAAATGATATAAAAATTCACTAAAAAAGGACTGCGCAACGGGTGTCGTCGTCGCTTTTTAGTCTAATCGTTTTGAAGTCAAAACAATGAATCTTCGTTTTCTAAGTGAGGGAAATGAATGTGAACATAATTAGTGAGATACATTGATTTCACCTTGCTTCGATGCATGGGTGTGTGGCACGACCCGGTGGTGGGCGCGGCATCAGAGATGGCTCTTCCTTCTCCTCCTCCTCCTTCTCCTCATTTTCGTCTGCGCTCACTTTTCTGCTACTATTACTGATTTATTTTATTATTTTATTTTTGACGATTACGTGGCTTGCTATACGTACCTTTCGATGTGTTCTGACGTCACGTTGGCATCGCAGATAACTCCCTTGCTACCGTCGCCCACGGGAGGAGAAATGGTCGTTGTCGTGGTGACCGATCCATCGCCGCAACCCTTTCTCTCCCAATCAAACGGATCCGTATCCTTGTACCCACGGGATATGATTGCCTTGTCAATACAAGACAAAAGCAACTATGAGAGAGAGAGAGAGAGAGAGAGATGGAATTAGGAATAAATAAATAAATAAACGGAATGAGTCCCATACAGAGTAATCAGGTTTGATGAAATATGTGAGACTTTGTATGTGTAGCAAAAACGGTTTCAATTCAGTTGGAAGATGTTGGAGAAATTCTTGGTGATTGTAGCGCGCCTTGGCCCAACCTACTTTCTCCTACACATTTTTTTTAAATACTTTTTTTGTTTCGATTGATCTTGCTGCTACTTTTTCTTTGATTTTTCGCCACGGCAACTGGCCCACTACAAATTCAACCAGCATGTAAAAGAGTGACCACAAATCGTCATGACAACCGAGCTCCTAAACAACGCTCAAAAATCCATGTGATGACGTCATAAATCGTACCACAGAGCGATGCGCGTTAATAGAGGCATATCGAACTGTTCCGCGAAAACCAGCCGCATTTCTTGGCTACAATTAATTAATTAATTAATACTAGCCAATTATGATTTATTTTTAGAACCTCTCTAAGTTTTCCAGACGAATCAACGTATTGCCTAGACAGGCCAAAATCCAACGCATACACAGTATGTCGAGTACTTGGCGATGCGCCAACAGCAAAATTAGACTTCGGAAAGAAAGAAATCAATTTTCAACCAGAGGCTATGTCTACTTCATACGGGTTTAATATCTCGATGAAGAAAGCCGCACGCGTGAATGCTGCGAATGGCTTTGAGCGCCTGCTGCGCAAGACGAAGCGCCGTGCTTGCAGAGAAATGACAGCCCGGCTGCTCTTTGCGAAGTTCGGCCAAATTTCGTCCTTGCAACGTCATTACCATGTAGTTGAATTTCATGTTGCGACCGTAACCAAGCAACTCGCATATGTGGTGAAATCCTAACAATTCTTTGATTAGGTTGCGGTACTTCAGTGTAATGATCGCCTAAGCTACGAAGGAGGGGTTTAGAGCCTATGCTAATATTATGTTATTGTATCTAGTTTCTATTTTGCTTTCTCTCGCTTCTCGGTTCTTCGTCTAGCTCTTTTGCTCTCTCTATACTACCTTGGAGCTTCTTGAGAACTGCCACTTCCATCTTGAGTATTTGTTTTCGCTGCTCCAATTTTTCCAATTTGAGAGCCACTTTGTTGCCTGTCTTTCCATCGATTGCTTCGTAGATTTCACCTTTTCGAAATACAATCGACTATAGAAGTATCGTTTTACGGCAAAGGGATTCCCTACCGAAACCTCCGCTGCCGATTTTCTTCGTCTAAATAAAAGGAAATCTCGGTTTCGACGCGTTATCGTCGCTAAGCGCACCAGTTTCCATCTGTCCCGAACGACCGTTCGGCCAGCAATCTCGTCAGACATTTAGAAAGCGACTTCAGAGCATGACAAAGGTGGAAAGCCAAATCAAACGTCGTTAGCGTTGTTATCGTATCGCGTGTTGATATCAACGCTTACACAGTCACATGACGGATCTATAGATTCGTCGCCTTTTATTTTCTGGTCTATGTTCACGTAATTAACGCACCATCTTTAATTTTCAATTTCTCTGCGACTGATATCAATACACATTTTTCGCCGTCATTAGGATCACGTGGTAGGTATGCGTCACGCATGACAGCGTCAATCACATTTCACCAACCCCAGGAGCCAAAGCGCCGCTCACGCTCACACATCGATACACCAGAGAGACACCAGAGAGGAAAAGAGCTCGCGCGCGAGCTCGAGGTCACAAGCGTTCGAGAAGAGAAGAAAGGAGCCCCTGTATACCCAACTCTACAGTATCATCGAATCGTCGCCTCGAAAACGATTATGAATCCTCCCCCGGGCGCCTACCAAGGAATCCATCAGAAGCAGGAATCGTTCGTTCGACGTCAATCGAACGTCGCGGATCCGTCCGCCGGCGACGTCACCGACGCGGACAAGAGAACGATCTACCAGCACCCGCTCTTTCCCCTCCTACTCATGCTGTTCGAAAAGTGCGAGCTCGCCACGCAGACGACCGAGTGCCCGTCGGCGCGATCGATCGACAGCGATATACGGCTCTTTATCACGCAGATGCAGACGACGGGAAAGTCGTTGCTCGCCGAAAGCGACGATGTCGATAGTCTGGTTAGTTTTGCCGTCGTGTGGGCCACGCGCTCTATGGGGGGTCGATTGCGGGGGCGTGGTTTCTTTCTGAGGATGCTACTTCCGCGTGCTAAAGCGTGCTTCTCTAACGAGAATTCCTTCTTTTGTACTGTGTCACTTCCCGGATGCACCCATAGATCTTCCCCCCCGCGCCGCGCGCGTGCAGGATGCGGAACGCTGTAGCAGACGAGAGCCCCGCGAGTTTCTTCTTTGTTCCTGTCAATTACCGGATGTTCTCACGTTTTCTAATTTTTTTCCAGATGGTTCATTCAATCGAAGTCCTACGCATGAATCTGCTCGAGTTGGAAAAGGTCGGCGATCTGTGCAAGGACTTCTGCCAGCGCTACATCGCCTGTCTCAAGAGCAAAATGCAGAGTGACAACCTTCTAAAGCCGCTCGGCGATCATTCGCCGCAACCGTCGCCAGTCGTCGACACGGCGGCGCTCAGTCGCGTTGTAAGCGGAAGTGGAATCCGGGCGTCGATGTCGTCACCCACGCCCGATGACGACAGTCGAAGTGCCGGAAGCAGCGCGGAGGACGGAACGTCGGCTCCCTCCGCGTCCGCGGCATCGCTACCCGTTAGTACGCGATCGTGAAAGAGTCTAGAAGCGGCGTAGTTCGCGTAGGAGTTTTCCGCGTCACAGAAATGCTTCAAGGCTGCACGGGACACACTGATTGGCTCCCGCTAATCACTTAACAACCAATCACCTCTTTAGTCTTAGTTCTATCACAGGGCGTGGCCCGCACGAACGCGGCAGATTTCTCACAAACTCGCGCACATGCATAACACACTCGCTTCCGATTTTCACAACTGAAGCGAATCATGTGATGTTCGTACTTTGTTGGTATCAAAGAAGAGATGTTGGACTAATGGCGCATTCTGTCTTACCCCGTGTACAGGAGGACGAGCAGGTCGTCGTGACCGTCGCCGCACCGAGCGAACCCAAGCGCAAGAGCCGACGCAGCGTCTTGCCGAAACAGGCGACGAACGTTATGAAAGCGTGGCTATTTCAACATTTAGCCGTAAGGGCGGGCGGGCGATCGCACGTCAGAGGGGGGGCCTCCACCTTTGTCCTCTCTCAGCATCCTTATCCGAGTGAAGACGAAAAGCGGAGACTCGCAGCCATAACGAATCTCACCTTACTACAAGTGAATAACTGGTAACGCGCCGAATGAAGAGTAAATGAATTGAAATTTGTTTTCATTGATTCGTAGGTTTATTAACGCGCGTCGGCGAATTCTTCAGCCAATGCTGGACGCCGCCGCCCCCGCAGCTGAGCTCCCCGCGGCGGCGGCGGCAGCTCAGTCACGCGCCAAAAAACCGCGCACCGGGCATGCGCTGAGACGGCCTCAAGAGCGCCGCTGGCCAGCCACAATGCCAATGGAAGACATCGACGTCACTGACGCTAATGATGATGATGATGACGATTTCGACGATTGTGATATCGGGCCGGCTGGCAATTCACTCATGTTGAGAATGCAGCCGCGGTATGACGTCGAAGTCGAGTGTCCTGTCCCTCCGCCCTCCAGCTCGAAGGGAAGACGCTTTGCGGCATTTCAGCATATGGCCCCTCTGCAATTTACTCCCACTGATTCTGAAGACTGTCTCCTTGTATCAACTGACAATAATTAGAGTGGAAAAATCAACATCATTGTGTTGCTTTGATAATGATGATGATGAATGTGGTAGCTGGTCTATTTAATTTTCATCTAACTTAATTACACGCTTTTGATTACGTGATTTTTCCCTTCAATGCGAGACTTTCTCTAATTTGTCGGTCCAGTTCCTTTATGATGCGATCGTCGTGCGTGTAAACGCCCGTCTGGAGGAGCGTGTCGCGCTCTTCGATGAGCCGCGCCACTCGATCGTCCACCTCGCTTACATCCGGAACAGTATCGTCGACACGTACCTTTTCGCGTTCCCGTCGCTCGAGCTCTTCTTCCGATTGGCGTTTCTCTCGCTCACGCGCCTCCTTCAGTTTCTCCACTTCCTGTTTTATGTCCACAAATTCTTGCCGTTCAGAACGCATCATCTTTATAAGAGAACACTTTATTTATTTTTTCACCCTATTGATTTTTTCCCTGCTGCACCTCTTTTTCCTCGTGAGCCAAATAACGAAGTCTCATGTGCTCCAACTCGCGTTGTTGCCGCAGCAATCGTGCACGCGCGTCGGCCTGCTCTTGCTGCTTCAGGACGGACAACTCCTTGAGCGCGCGTCCCCACTGCTGCTTATAGTGCAATTTCGACTTCGTCAAAGCGTCCACTTTGCGTTCAAGCTCAGCCTTTGACCAAAAAATTGATCAAGGACCAAATACAATGATTTCTTCTAATAAACCTTTTCTAGTTTTAGGACGTTGATGTCAGCTTGAAGATGAACTTCCGGCCTATTGCTCTGCTGACTTCGATACGTAGAAAATTCCTCGACCTTGGCGTCATAGCGACGCTCCCAATCACTATTCTACAAACAGGAAAATCAAGACTACGGGGAGCATGACGCGAGATCCAAGTCTCTAGTACCTGCGCTAATAAACGCTTCCTCTGCTCTTCCAGGTCACGTATCTTAGACCTGTACACGTCTCAATCAAAACACGCTACGAGACCCCCGCACGGCCATCCTACCGTTCGATTTCCAAATGATGTTCGTATAGCTCCTTTGCACGACGCTCAGCGTCGAGCTCAAGCCGCTCGTTCTTTTCCCTCTCCTGCTGCAAAGCAGCCCAGCCCTGATGCAACTAAAAGAACCAATACAAGACTCCCTCTGGGATTCGTCGTCGTCGTCGCACTTGCTGTTCGCTTGACGCTAATTCGCGGTTCCGTTTTTCGATATCTCGTAATGCTTCCTTTAGTTTATCTTCCAATTTCTTATACTCGTCCACCTGGGGAGGACTGGTACTTGATGCCTAGGGTCTCCTTGTTTGTTTCTCTTACTCTTTTCTGGACTAGCATTTCTCTTTCCGTTTCGCGTCGTTTCCATTCGCTAGCTAACGCTTTCATGTGAGCCGCCTCTTTCGATTTGAGCGATTCGGCGAATTTTCGCTCCTCCGCGTCCTTCCAGACTTCCAATTCGAGAGCGGCTTCGTATTCAGGACCACCACGTCCTAAAAAAGAAGATTTTTCAAAAATCCATCAACCTCCTAGAACGTTCTACGGTCTTCAAACCTATATCTCTATGCTGATGTCCGTCTTGAAACGAAAATCAAACTCATACATATAAACATTACTACGAAATTTTGTTTTGATTCTTACCTTGTCGTATTACGATTTGCCTCTGCTCTTCCTGAGGAACTACAGCTTGCTGTGGCTCCGTATTCTCCGCTGGATACTCACTGGAACCGTACCGTGCCTTCTATCTCATGATAACCCCCCTTTGATCTACGTCATTGTCTCCTTTATTTAATTCTCTTACGAGGCTCTCCGCGACTTGAGGTGGGACTGGGCCATGATCTTCTAATACCAAAGCGACTTTCAATTCGCCCACTTTCGAGCCGGAAGACGTGCTGAAAAAGTTAAAAGGAATAATTCAACATACTCAGACATCTAATGTACATACCCTTCGCCAGCTGAGATCCTATATGCGGCAGAGTGCGTCTGCTTCCAGCCAATAGTTCTACCATTAGGCTAAATAAGAAAAAAAAATAAAATTGAATTTCTGCGCCGCGTTGATGTTCCTCTTCTCACCGTGAGAGCGTGTCGTTCTTCTTTGGATACATTGGATAGCCATATCCGGCTTACACCGAGAAGAATGTCTTTGGAGTGCTTATCCTTGTGCCACACTTCAACGTCCAAGGGAACTCTGTATATACAATAGAGGGTAGTCTATGTGTCCCTGCTGGTTTTTCCCCCCTTATTCACTTCTCTAGTTGATTCTCCAGCTGCTGAGACAATGAGGCGAAATCGAAGGAGCAAAACGAACGCGGAAGTCGCTTTTCCACGTGACGCTGCACTTCGACAGCCGGGCGCGTCATAATGGGAGCGGGGCTTCCAAAGAACGGATACGAATAACTAGTACAGAAAGCACAGCTACTCTTAAATAAATTCTATCGGTGATTTTCAAACCTGAGGTATATCCAAGCGACTGTGCCCACTTTGGAAACGTCGAAAATCTTCACACTTTTCAAATCGATTGAGAACGAGAACTGATGCCATAACGTATCCACGGCAACCCCAATATCTCGTTCTGGGTCAACGTAATCCCCAATTTGTTCAACAGAAGGAATTTCGTGGGGAGTCGATATCAAACCGGGCTCGGGATTCGATTTCAACGGCGTGATGTGATCCATATTAGGTGGGGTTATATCGAGAAGATATTCAGTGGCTTCGCTGCTATTTAAAAGAGGAGGCGGAGCCACTTCCTCCTCATCCTCCTCTTCCTGATTATAACTATTGTAATTTTCTTCTTGCTCAAGTTCAAGTCTAAGGACCACGCCTACGCTTCCGACATTTCGACCGCGCACATTACCGGGGTGGGGAATAAGTGAATAACTATTCTCGATGCACCAACCGGATTGCATGGAGAGCGTTTTGAATGGTATCCTAGCAATGGCCAACGTTTCGCCGTCGCGAATCAAAGTGATTTCGATGTCGGGTTGGGTTGATATGAAGGAGAGAAGTGGCTCCGTTTGTGCTCGGATTCGTAGCATCGCTTTTTCTATGGAGAATTCCGGGCGAATGAGATCCAGGAAGGGTTTGTTGGCGATTTGGTTGCCGAGAAGATTGAAGGAAAATTGATACGGAGATTTGGGATCGAGTCGGACGTCGGGAGAAACGAGCTACAAGAGTGGAGAGAAAATACGTCAAAAGGGTTCTTGTAGATGTTTTATTTTACCTGGATTAGGTTATTGGCTTCCGTTATAGTCAATGACAACAGGAAGGTTCTATCCAAATCAGACTTTTCTCCCAGTTGAAAACAGCCTTCGTCCTCATTCAACATCAGAACAAGATCGTCTTCTAATTACATCAATAAAAGTTAAAAATCAATAAAATTAAAATCATTACTTTGTTCCCTGGGTTCATTTTCAGGTTTAGATTTAGATTCTACAGGCGGAGGTCCGCTGTCGCTTTCCAGACTCAAACGTATCTTCACTTCCGGCTTCATCTTAGCATACGTCGAATTCAACAAAGCATACCACTTAGCAACCTAAAAATAAATAAATTAAATTTGAAATTTAAAATAAATATTCGAATTAACCGTTGGGGGTCCCTTGTGAACGCTTCTCAAATCGAGCATCACGTAGCCGACCAGCTCGCGAGACGTCGATCCGATGTCGTGCGCGTAGAACTGCGTGAGAGGGCGTGGTCGCCTTTTTTTCAAAGAAAAATGAGAAATCGCTCGCCTGGAGTTTGATCGGCGTTCGCTGGAGACGGTGGTGCTTCAATTCGCGACCGGTTATCTCCCAGGCGAGCTCCGTGTTGATGTCGGGCGTCGTTTCGTGATAAACGGGATCGGTCGCGAGCGATTCGTCGTTGAAACGCGCTTCGACGACGAGTCGACGCTGCGCGCGCTTCGGAAAGTGACGACCTACGTTCGAATTAGTCCTTTTCGATTCGTTACGAGCGATGGAACCTTCGAGAATCGCTGCGACGAGAAGAAATCTATCAGCCGCCATTTCAGTTGATATCTTCACTGCCGGGAGTTCCACGAGCGCGCGAAAAGGACCATACATGCCCCATACATGTTCATCTACAGATCGAAAGGAAGACGTTCATGGAACTACAGAAACACGTGCACTGTCGTCGAGGGAGCAGCCATTTTTCTAGCGCCAAATCTTGCCTTGCAAGGCCCACGTGCAAAATTGGCGTGAACTGCCTCGGCCAACCAGCGTTTCGTTGCCTTGGTGAATCGAACACAGTGAGGTCACCAGCGGACATTGCATCACGATTGCATCATCTTCAGTATAAAAGCGACGGGGCCCACGCACAATCTTCAGTCTTGCTAAAGGGTGGGGGATGCCAACGGGCTAGCCCTAGAGGTTGATCGTGAGCTGGGGAAGCTGATGGTTGGTCACCAAAGCGTCGTCGTCTTTTGTCGATCCTTACCGAAACTGTCAGGCGCAGTGGACGGGCGTCGCTTTGCGGCGCTAAGATCGGCACTGGGGGTCATATAAGGTCGTTGAAAGGCTTGGGTCGTGAAGTCAGGCGTTTCGCGTTATGCTGAGCGAGCGTCTGGCTAAGGTTTGCCACTCTACTGCCAAAGAAACGTGTGGGGGCCCAGTGTCTCGTGGTATTTCCTCACTCGGTTTAACGATCTATACCCTGAAGATGACCTGACCCCCAGGACAACGAACGCTTGACCCTCTATTGGTGGACTTGGCGATCGCTTCGTAATTCCTCTCTCATCACGGTAGACTCGTTTCCTATCTAAGCGAAAGTCTACGGCCTCTCTGGGGCCCCGGTACGACGCGGTCGGGGGGACGGTGTGGGAGAGCCGTTCTCGATCCAGGCCGTACCGGTCGTGTTTGAGCCGTTGAAGCAAGGTCTCGCTTCCAACATTTTTGGGCTGCAACTGCGTTCGAACCTCCGCGTGGTGCAGCCTGGATCACGCTAATACGAACGCATCGCAAAAAGGTACGTACACGGGCAGATTGAACAGATTTTATCTTGTCTTTTTTTTAGATTTTCGATCGCGACGAAGACGATCCGCGCGCTTCGATCAAGTCATGCACGTACAGGCGAAGAAAAAAGCCATGCAGCAGATAACGTATCGTTTCGTAAGTTCAAAGTGGTTCTGGTTCTACCTGCTTGATTTATATAGCTTCCGGACGTTTTCGGCAATTCGCGTGGCACCGTGCATGGCGCGCGATCAACTGAAAAGCGGAGATATATGTCGGCGAGAAAAATTACGTAGACAGTCAGAGTCGATTGCATTGTGTGTGTTACGTACAGTGCAGACTATAGTACAAAAACGAGAAAAAAAAATATAGCTCTTAGCGTGCGTACGGTCGAAAATATGATCTCTTCAGGGATCGCTTGGTCTCAGGATCGTTTTTCGTGTTCGCCTACGGCACTTACTCGGTTTCCGTCGTCCGTCCTCCGCATGTAGACCGTCACGACGATGATCAACGTTGCGAAGCCTTCGTAAAGTGCTCGGACGCCTCGCAAAAGGCAATCCGTGGCGAATCGTCGTCGATTCGGCCGGAAAAACGACAATCCTTTTCTGTATCAAGTTCGGCGAGACGATCAGCACGATCCCGAGGATCAGCTACCCTCAGCTTCAACGTAGAAACGATCACCGCGATGGATCGTCAATTGAACATCCGTTGCGTGAGCCCACAGAGTTTGTTTGTAGGAGCTAGGCACGTCAGCGTGACGTTATCGGTGTCCTAATTGGGTTCTTTTAATTAAGTGCAAAGCCGGATGTGAACTATACCAAATTTGCTCGATTGTCTAGCTGCGAGGAAAGGTCACCGTGTACGGCACAGTTTTTTAATATTTTTCATTCAATTGCTGTCATTGGCGGACTGGAAGTGCGGTTTTTAGTTTCTCACGAGTAATTAGACCCAAACAATTCGCTATTGAACTGTGTAGGCATTTTGCTCAGGCTGTTTTACTTTCTGTAAAGCATGACACGCCTTCGTCTCTTCTGCTATAAATCTAAGCGCTTGTTGGTGGAGAGGTTTTATTGTTCTGCGTCCGGTCAGTTTACAAGACAAGTTATCTGAGCAAAATTTCACCATGAAAATGCCACTTTTAGCGGGAGGAGTAACATTGATACTGTTGCATGTCTTCCAGCAATCCAGCGGTACAGATCAATATTTCATTATTTTTTGACTGACCTTTTCTTGTTATTAGCAACAGTCAGACTTGCTAACAGGACGGTCGAAGGAGGAGAGACTCAAGGAAGAGTTGAAGTACAAAACGTCTGGAGACAATGGAACTCCATCTGCGACAGGTCATGGGAAGACGAGGATGCGGATGTGATCTGCAGGCAGTTGGGATATGCCAGCGGGCGAAAAATGGATGAATACAGGGCCAGAGGCTATTCAAGCTATTCCCAGGGGTTTCTAAGAATGAACGTTGAGTGTGCGGGCAGTGAGTCAAGAATTCAATATTGCCAAGGATTTGAAAGCATTTTTTCATACTCAAGTTGCGGTTATGGTAGAGAAGAAGCAAAAGTTGTATGCTACGGTAAGGCTGACTGTGAGTGGATTGAGCTCAGCGTTGGTGACGGTTAATTGTTTCTAGACGAGCCTACTACTACTACTCCACCACTAACTACTGATCCACCCTACAGATTTAGACTTGCGGGTGGTTCCTCTTCTGGAAGAGTTGAAGTCTACAATGGATACCGATGGGCTGTCCTCTGTGACAGCTATTGGAGTTCAAGAGACGCGACTGTGTTTTGTAGACAGTTGGGATACAACAGCGGACACAAGTCCAATAGATACATTTCTGGAGGTTATTGCTTCCGAAGAATAGACGTTGTGTGCAGAGGTACAGAGTCAAGGGTGCAAGATTGCCAACTTGAAGACGGAGGACAGTCATATTCTTGCGGTTACAACAGAGAACAAGCAAAAGTTTCATGCTACGGTGGGCTAGAGGGCTACGGTAGCTGCCTCGACGTTGGTAACGAATTGTTTTTCTAGACGTATATACAGATCCTACTACGCTTCCACCACCGACCGAATCGCCTTTCCGTTTCTTGAGATTCAGACTTGCGGGCGGTTCCTCTCGTTCTGGAAGAGTCGAAGTCTATTATAAATATCGATGGGCTGTCCTCTGCGACAGTTCCTGGAGTTCGCAAGATGCAATTGTGACTTGCAGGCAGTTGGGATACGACGACGGACGAAGGTCGTCTGAATATTTTTCCAGAGGCTCTCGAAGCTTCCGAAGACTGAACGTTCAGTGCAGAGGTAGAGAGTCAAGGGTGCAAGATTGCCGACTTGAAGACGGAGGACTGTCAAATTCAAGTTGCGGTTACAGCAGAGAAGAAGCGAAAGTTGTATGCTACGGTAAGGCTGACTGTGAGTGGATTGAGCTCAGCGTTGGTGACGGTTGTTTCTAGACGAGCCTACTACAACTACTCCACCACTAACTACTGATCCACCCTACAGATTTAGACTTGCGGGTGGTTCCTCCTCTGGAAGAGTTGAAGTCTATAGTGGATATCGATGGGCTGTCCTCTGTGACAGTTATTGGAGTTCAAGCGACGCAACTGTGATTTGCAGACAATTGGGATACAACAGTGGACAATCGTCAGATAGAGACTTTTCCAGAAGTTATTACTTTCGAAGAATGGACGTCGTGTGTAGAGGTACAGAGTCAAGGGTGCAAGATTGCCAACTTGAAGACAGAGGACAGTCATATTCTTGCGGTTACAACAGAGAACAAGCAAACGTTTCATGCTACGGTGGGCTAGAGGGCTACGGTAGCTGCCTCAACGTTGGTAACGAATTGTTTTTCTAGACGTATATACAGATCCTACTACGCTTCCACCACCGACCGAATCGCCTTTCCGTTTCTTGAGATTCAGACTTGCGGGCGGTTCCTCTCGTTCTGGAAGAGTCGAAGTCTATTATAAATATCGATGGGCTGTCCTCTGCGACAGTTCCTGGAGTTCGCAAGATGCAATTGTGACTTGCAGGCAGTTGGGATACGACGACGGACGAAGGTCGTCTGAATATTTTTCCAGAGGCTCTCGAAGCTTCCGAAGACTGAACGTTCAGTGCAGAGGTAGAGAGTCAAGGGTGCAAGATTGCCGACTTGAAGACGGAGGACTGTCAAATTCAAGTTGCGGTTACAGCAGAGAAGAAGCAAAAGTTGTATGCTACGGTAAGGCTGACTGTGAGTGGATTGAGCTCAGCGTTGGTGACGGTTGTTTCTAGACGAGCCTACTACTACTACTCCACCACTAACTACTGATCCACCCTACAGATTTAGACTTGCGGGCGGTTCCTCTTCTGGAAGAGTTGAAGTCTATAGTGGATATCGATGGGCTGCTCTCTGTGATCGCTCGTGGAATTCAAGAGACGCAACTGTGTTTTGCAGACAGTTGGGATACGAAAGCGGACAAACGTCCAACAGCTCTTTTTCTAGAAGTCGTATTTTCCGAAGAATGGACGTTGTGTGCAGAGGTACAGAGTCAAAGATGGAAGATTGTCAACTGGAAGACAGAGGACTGTCCGTTTCAAGATGCCGAGAAGCACAAGTTGCATGCCACGGTGAGACTATAGTACTAGTAGCTGCGGGATAGAGCTAAGTACTGATGACTGTCGTTTTTAGATTCTACTACTGAACCACCCAGAGTGAGACTGGCAGGTGGTTCGTCTCGTTACGAAGGAAGAGTTGAAATTAATTACGAAAATCAGTGGGGCACGGTCTGTGACGATTCCTGGGACTCTAACGATACTGCCGTGGTGTGTCGTCAGCTAGGATATTCAAGTGGCGAGTCCAGAAGTAGGGCATATTTTGGTAGGGGAAGCGGGCCAATATGGATGGACAATGTAGAGTGCGGAGGCAGTGAGTCAAGCCTTGACCAGTGCAGATTCAACGGTTGGGGAAATCACAACTGTCATCATAGCGAGGATGCTGGGGTAGTTTGTCAGCTTCTGACTCCAACTCCGCCCCCTTGTTCATCATGGTCTCGTGTGCGTAAAGACTTCATGTCAATGTCTTCAGTTGAAAAGAGGCGCTACATCAATGCAGTGGTCCTGGCATCTACTAATTCCCGATACAAGAGAGAATATGATAACTTGCTGGGCATCCATCATGACAATTTTGACACCATGATCCATCGGCGAGACGAATTCCTTCCCTGGCACAGATGGTTTTTGTTGCAATACGAAAATCTACTTCGTCGCATTGATTCTCGTATAACTCTGCCCTTTTGGGATTGGAGAGGAGACAGACCACTCTCAACATCATCGTCATCAATGTGGCATCATAACTACTTTGGTGGCAACGGGCAGCCGTGTGTAACAAACGGGCCATTTCAAGGAAGTCAATGGAGTCTTCCAGATCGTTCGTACCTTGAGCGAAACTTCGACCACGAAGCTATCTTTCCGGACTACGTTGCCGTTGCTCGCCTCCTAAATGAAAATAATTTGACCGAATTTGAAAGTATCCTCAGGGTGCAGATGCACAACAACGTTCATTGCCATGTTGGAGGAACCATGTGTTCATTGTCAGCTGCGTACGCTCCAGAATTTTTCCTTCATCACGCATTTATCGATAAACTGTGGGAAGACTGGCAAAATAAAAGAGGAAGTTGTAGAACTACTTACTTTGGAAATATAGACTCGGCCATGACTGCGGCTTCAGGTGCTACACCAAGGCAGTTTCTTGATAACTGCCGCTTGCCTGGTGGAGTGAGCGTTAAGTATGCTGTAACCCCTTCAGTATCTGATATAGAAAGAACGCTTTCCAGGCAGTCCACGTCTATGCTCTCTCGTTTGCCCCAAAGACGTGTCAGTGATCTAAATCAAACCGCCATCCGGTTGTTTGGTGCGTCTGAGACAGATAGAAGTGCAAGTCGTCGTTTTGTGAACACCATACGACAGCATGCGGATGCGCGCTTCGATTACGGCGGTAATCTGCGTACACTGCTGATGTCAAGACTGGGATTATTGCCAGGAAGGCCTGAACCGACGGAGTTTCCCTGGCCGTCTGAACCGACGGAGTTTCCCTGGCCGCCTGAACCGACCTGGCCACGGCTGAGACCGCCTTACGTTCCCTGGCAACTGCAACCGCCAGAACCGCCGTCATGGCCTTTTGACTAAGGTGCCCAACAGCGCGGGAAATTAGTTGGACAAAGCATCATCTTGGTTCTTTAGCTACTGTTTTTCTTTCATTCTGTTCAGCTCAAGTCTCTTTCTGAAGCTCTCACCTTATAGCTCTTTCCGCTCGCTTGGCATTCACTGCAAAATCTTTTAGCTTTCCTTCAGAAATCTTGTAGGATAGTTTTAGTGGACCTGCATACCATTCAAAATAAAGGTGTAAATCTTTCACGTGCTCGCCTCAATGTCACAAATGAATGCTGGGGGAAATACTGTGGTGGCGTTCCCGTATTGCAATGTGCAAAAATGGTCACTTCAGCGCCGTTTCATGATGGCAACTAGAAGAAGAGCCGCTGCAGACGAGCAAAGGAAAAGCGCAACAAACGCCGTTTTGTGATATCGACCTTCTTTTCAAAAAGTCATTGCCTTTAGAGAATGTTCAAAAATTGACTTTGACTAACCTTTCAGTTTGTCAACTTTTGTTTCTCCGTTCGACTTATCAACCCAATTCATTGACCTGCGCACGGCCATTTTCCACCGAGAATACCTCCGATCCCTCACTTCATACATAAAAAATATTAGAACAGAGAAGCAAAATCAATTGCCTACTAACCCTCCACTTGAACGCGTGGATTAAACGTGTCGCCTTGACGCTCGCACGTTGCAGCATCCGGATTGAGCCCAACCGCTCTGGCTGCCGCCATGGCAACACCCAAAGCGGTCGTCTCAGACATAGGAGCCCTCACTGAAAAAACACGCATCAAAAATATTTATGGGAGCTTTGAGCGAAATACCAATAGGAATTCCAAGAAGATCGGCCTGAAGTTGAAGAAGCAAACTATTTTTCGTCATCCCCCCGTCGACAAGTAGCTCGGTGAGCGGAATTTTCGAATCTTTGTTCATTGCTTCAAGAATCTGATACGTCTTAGTTACTGTGTTTCATTACCAAATAAATTATTAGCGTACTTCTCTCGTTTGAAAGCAGACCGCTTCCAACGTAGCCCGAGCTATGTGACACCGATTCGTGTACTGAGTAAGACCGACTAAAACTCTAGAAGGACGTAACGCTAATTTACTTATGTATTAGTTTATTGAATTTGCAGATACCCTCTTGCATCTGGCTGCCAGTAGGGTGCAAATAATCCCGAGAAGGCCGGTACAAAATAAACGTCACCCGTATCGGTGACTTGACTGGCGAGCTCCTCTAAAATTTACACTTAAAAATTTTCATATTATTTGTTGATTTTTCCGGCCTACCTACGTCGGATGATTCTCGAATTATTTGAAGGTTATCTCGCAGCCAGCGAACTGCGTCGCCGCCAATAGCAACAGATCCCTAATCCACTGATAAAACACCTTCTACACGGGAATAGCGCTATGACTTACTTCTAAGGCATATTGAATGGGAGCATTGGGACCGAGTTGAAACGCCACAGTAGTCAGAAGACCGTGCTGAGAAAAGACGGGCTAATATAAAAGAGAGGAACTACGTTATGTGATAAATCTTGAATAAAAAATCAAATACCGTGCTTCCGGTATTGTAGAGAAGAAAACAACCAGTTCCGTATCTAGACAATAGGGATTAAAAAATATATGACTAAAGGGAGTCAAGAAAGACCAACGTGTTTTTGGCATCTCCTTTCTTGGGAGTCTTCGCAAACGTGTGCCCATATAAAGCAGCTGATTGATCACCCAGGCACTAAAAGAACTCTCATATTTCATTTTTTTCTATACTATTCTTTCACTTACACCGGCAATGGGAACGCCTTCTAGTGGTCCGGTCGCCTATAGCAACAAAAAGAGCTTGCGTGATGAGAGAGTCCTCTGCTTCTGATCTACTTACAATATGACCGTAGACTTCAGAAGAACTCTTAATTTTAGGAAATAGAACCCCACCCGGAATATCAAAAAATCTAAAGAAAACATCAGGAGCTCTTTCTTTCTTTATTAGCGTAAATACTCACTTCATTAGCGATTTATCCCACTGGTGACTCTTGATGCTCATCAGCATCGTTCTGCTGGCATTAGTGACGTCAGTCACGTGTTCACCCCCATCGATTCCACCCGTCAAATTCTTAGGTATAGCAAAAATTAAAACTCGCATGTCGATGTATCACGGCTTACCCAGATTAGCCAAGAATCGACCGTGCCAAACATGCAGTTGCCCTTGGCAACAGCGCTCCGCACGACATCACTGTTATCAAGTAGCCAACGCAGTTTCACAGCGGAGAAGTACGGATTGATTGGAAGACCACATATGAGCTTATATCATGCACGAAATTAAAAGTACATAAGCGACTAGAGTATTGACTCACTTGCAACGCGTCTTTGGTTTTTAGAGCCGTCGCCTTGATAAGAGAATCCACCGTATCAGTCGTTCTCATGTCAAGCCAAACTTTGGGAAAAGCCACGATTTAATTAATTAATTAATTAATTAATTAATTAATTAAGGTGCTAAATATACCTATTGCGTCGTGTAGTGGTTTTCCTGTTGTTTTGTCCCACACTACGGTCGTTTCGCGTTGATTCGTAATTCCAATAGCTGAAATCCGATATTCGTTTTATGCGTTCATTTTTTTCCTATTTAGAATCTGTGCCTTTTATCTGACTCGTGTCGATTCCTAGCTCTTGGCATTTTCTCATCGAATTTTCGATGCAATCCAACGATGTCTGAAGCAATTTCGTCGGATCGACTTGACTCCATCTAAATAGGCCACCAACTTGAGAATCTACAAGTACTGCTGCACAGTTTACCCTGGATTGGGCTGCGACGGCGAGAAAGGAATTTGGTGAGTCGCCTCCTTGATCGCTTCCCCCGTTTTAGCGGAAAAAACCTCGAGAAGCGCTCATCTAACGACTAAACACAGTACGTGTGCTACTCAGAGCTACCATAAAACGCGTAGACGTCGTTCCCTGATCTAAAGCGCCCACGAACGGGCCGCAATCGTTCAAAGAAGAAGAAGACATCAGCAGTTTTAATCCGGGACTCTTTAGCGACAAAACGCGTATGTACAGTACTACAAGTGGAGAACGGTAGGCGCTTTGCCCCTCTGTGCGAAGATAACACGGCTGCAAATTATCTAACCACAAGCAAGTTTATTATGAGAGCAAACATTCAACGCGTGCAGCAAAAAGACGAGAAGCATGCATTCAGCAATTAGCCAGCGTATCCGAGTCTTTGATTTCGCGCGGTCGGACTCGCGGTTCTGTTCATATGGCCGCAGTACCCCAGCACGCGGCGGTTATCCACGCATTCGAGGAAAAACTCCACGACTTAGGTCGTCCATTTGTGTCGAAGATTTTAACGTGGAGTCCTGTTCTCTGCGGGTTTATGGTGTAAAGACCCACGAACGCTTCAAAGTTGACGAAGCACACGGGGTCGGCTGCGTACGGCGTCTCGAATTTGAAAATCACCTCGTTTCCTTTACTTTTCACCGGAAGAACGATGTTTGCCCTACCGTTAGAAAAATGACCGGGTTCTGGATACACACCGCCCTTGTAAATATGCCCGTAGAGGGTGGACATAAACAGAGTCTCGTCGACTTCTCCTCCGTGCATGTTTTTGACGAGTAAGCCGGCCGGTAAAGCTGGAGCTGGAGCTGGAGCGCTGTTGCCGTCGGCGAAAAGGGTCAGCAAGGTTGCAGTGATTCCGATGAGACAAGCAGACGTCGTGGTTTTCATTTGGGCTTTCGTTTGCGTCGGTGGAATGTGTGAAAGCGCTCTCCGATGCTCGTGTCTTATATGCTGTCGCGCGGCTTCCGGCGTCCCCCATGCAGCGGGGGCTCATTCTTGCACTTGCACGCAAGTTTGAACCCTAACCTTATAACCCTAAGTGACGGGTTTAAATTCTTGGCCTCTGCCAAAGCTTGTGGTGGTAAATTCCGACTTCATAAATAGAATTCTTAACCTCTTGTCAAACTTGTGAAGCATATAAGTGATTTACGAGTCGCGGTTCCCACTCAGAGGCCACTCTTTCATGGGTCTTACTTTGTTCCACGCGAAATCCTGGGATTATATTGTACAGCTCTTAACTCCAGCTTGAAGTCAGATCTGCTCGTACCTCGGGCCACGTTGTGAGAAGTATCGATCATGTCGGCTTCATGCAATTAAGTTAATTTATGCTGAGTCACGTTTGTGGATAGAATACACCACCAACGAGAACGTATGTACGTAATTCGGGGCTTTATTTACTCGTCCATCCCCTATAGCAAATTACTAGCAATCCGTTCCCAGATCGAACCAGTCGCAATCTGTTCCCAGATCAAACCAGTCGCATTTCTGAAGTACAAAGCGCTGCGAACTTCAATGGAGGTAAGGTTTTCCTTGCTATGGTCGCGGGAGGCAACAACGTCCCTATAATTCTCATGCATCCGCAGTCTTCAAGAAAGCTGTTTCCGTATTTTCTTACCGTTCTCGGAATTCTCTCGCTTGCCGTCGCGGCTCCAGCACCAGGTACGTGCGGAAGTCAGTTCGGGACTGACCCCCGCGCCGCTGTTTTTTCGCGTTCTTCGTTCACACCACAAACCGTTTTTCTTTTACGTACATGCAGGACTTCGCCGACCGAAGCAAGATGCGTTGAAGGTACGAATCCGTGTGATGCGCAGGCGGCCTTTGATTTCGCTGGAATCGAGTTGCATGCTTTGGTCACATATTTAACCTCCAGCGGGGATTCTATTTGTTCTGCTGATTATAGACGTATCTTTGCGGAATCAAAGGCCGCCTTGACTGCGGTCTTCAGATTCCGACCAAATTCTCTAAAATTGCTCGTTGTTAATTCATGGTGTGGTAATGGTAGAAACTGCAAGGCGTTTTGCCAGAGTTGCGCTCGGAAGTGGCGATGAACGAAATCAGCGAGCAAGAGGTCTGTTCTTTCACGTTTTCCGAGATTTTCGTTATGGTACAATTTGCCGTCGCAGGCAGAAAATGTAGTGAGCGATGTGCTGGAAGAAGAGGACGAAGAACCGACCGAGGCTCAGCCGACCGACGAAGAGCCAGTCGCGACTGTGGCCTCGGAACCAGAAATGCCAATGGACGAAGAAATGGACAACGAATTCCGCGAGGACGAAGAATTCGCGGAGGAAGTACCGGAAGAATTCGCGGAGGAAGTACCGGAAGAATTCGCGGAGGAAGTACCGGAAGAATTCGCGGAGGAAGTACCGACTTCTGAGGCGAATATCGAGCCCGACGAGGAAGAGGAAATCGACTTCACGCCAGAAGAAGAACTTATTGACGTGGAGTCTGACGAGGAGGAAGAGGAGAAAATCACGGAAGGAGCACCACCGCCATTTGAAGTGGAGCCTGACGATGAAGAGGAGGAAACCACGGAAGAAGAGCTTACGGTATCGCCACCTTTCGAAGTGGAGGAGGAAGAGATAGAAGACGGTGAAGAGCTAGTTGTGGTGAGATTGTCTACAGATTCGTTGTCGTTATCACACGGTTCTCAACTGTGAAGGTCAACGACGGCGAAACCGAGGAATTAACTAAGGAAGAGGTGATGCAGTTGCCGGATGCCTTAGCTAAGGTAATCATAAGGTTAGCAGCCTAGTAAATTGACAGCTGCTGTAGGAATCGAGATACCAGGCTGCCATGGAAGCTGTGGATGCATTGGAGAAAGCGAAGCAACTGTTGAATCATGCAAAAAATGTCCTGGAGCAGGATGACGTAGGAAGAAAATAAGACTACGCAGTGCTGTTGATATTTAGAGCACGCTTTCATATTCTAATAGGAGGTGGAGGACTTTGAAGACGAAGAGAGATTTGTTGACGAGGTTTTTGCATAATACGTCGATGTGTATGGAAAATTCAGCTGTCTTTGCAGATGGATGCACTGGACGAAGACAAGAAGAAGTAGGATTCTCGCTGTGGGGAAGAGTGCAAGTGAAACACTCTTTTTGATTTCTGTGTTTTTTCTGTTTATCGTCCGCTCTCGCTCTCTCAGTCTGTTTGTTTGCGAACATCCCCCAGTATAACGTCAAGGTCAGAGTGAAGACGCGTTTGGACTTCACTTCATTGTCAATGTCAGAGACGGTGTCGCCTCTCTGACGCTCGTAAACGTTTTTCTTTCGCGCTCGCACATACGATTGGCGTAGTTTCATGTTCTGTGAAACTCGTCGGATTGACTCGGTGAAAGAGAACCCGAGATTGGGCAAGAATGTCGACGCTATAACGACGGTTTGTGTTGGCCTGTCTGCTCCAAAACGATCATGAGACCATTTCTTACTTCTTGGCCGCTCTCGGACTACTCAGAGATCGGCGATCACCGCTAAAGGTGCTGCGACGGCGAGAAAGGGATCTGATGAGTCGCCCTCCTTGATGGCTTCCCCAGTTTTAGCGGAGAAACCCTGGAGATGTGTTTATCTAACGACTAATCACAGTACGAGTGCTACTCAGAGCTACCATAAAACGCGCCAACGTCGTTCCTTGATCTAAAGCGCCCACGAACGGGCCGCAATCGCACATTGACGCCCAAAGAAGATGTGTTAATCCGGGACTCTCTTTTGCCCGCGCTGCGGGGGGCGCTGCGGGCACGGATTCTAGAATCCGTGCTGCGGGGGCCCGCTGCGGGTGGGTCCGTATGGAGCGCCGAAACCGCCAAAATCGATGCACTTGCTTTCGATAAGATATTTGCTTTCGACGATTGCAGTTTGCTTCAATCGATTGTTGGTCAGTCGATTAAAGCAACTATTTTTAGCACTTTTCTTACTCAAATGGCGTCGTCTTTGCTTCGAACAAAGAAAAGTGAATTTGCTTCCATCGATGTAACCAAAACTTTGCTCCGATCGATGTAAGCAAAGTTTGGTCTAATCGATATATCGATGGAAGCAAAACTTTGCTCCAATCGATGAAAGCAAAGTTTGCTCTAATCGATGAAAGCAAAGTTTGCTCTAATCGATCGAAGCAAACTTTGCTTCAAACGATTGAAGCAAAGACATTTCATTTCATTTCTTTGCTTACTTGCAAAACACCAGTTACATGAGTACTTTTTTGTCATAATGGCTCTTCAATGTGTTTATTACCGTATTTTAATACTAAAATCTTAAGACAATTTGCAAACTTAATTCTACAGGAATATATGACGCGCAGTGACGCTATTTTACACTTTATACTAAAAGGCATGCCTGAAACGTTTCCTAACAAAAAAAAAGCGAAAACCATGGCCCTTGCTTTGCTCATAATAGCTGCTTCGTCAAATGACTCAAATCTTGTACGCGTGACAGGATTGAGCAAACGATTAATTTTAATTAAAGCACTTCTTTCGCGGACCGCCATTCCCTGCTAGGTAATTAACCTCGAGATGGCGCCCCATAGTTGGCAGTTCGGCATAGACATTTTTTGGAGGCGATGGCGTTTGTTTATATCAATAAGGGCAATTAATGACATGAACTGCGACCATCGCGGGCTAATCATATTACAGTAGAGTTTGCAAATAGCCAACTTTGCTTCATTTGTTTGGAGCAAACTTTGGGTTAAACGATTAGAGCAAACTTTGCTTCAATTGTTTAGAGCAAGGTTTGCTTCAATCGTTTGGAGCAAACTTTGCTTGAAACGATTAGTGCAAACTTTGCTCCAAACGATTGAAGCAAACTGCAATCATCGAAAGCAAATCTCTCATCGAAAGCAAGTGAATCGATTTTGGCGGTTTCGGCGCTCCATATCGGCGCTCCATACATACGGTGGGTCCATGTCGTGACTCGTAGAAAAAGCATCAGAACTTATGCGAGTTTGAGACGTCACCGGGTAGACCTAAATTTAGCCTCGTCCCCACCACTCGGGTAGTGAGTGAGGCTAAAAGATAATGCATGCTCCGAATACCGACAATATCATCATCATCATATGTGTCTCTTTCGCAACATAGTTGATTTTTTCTTATGTTTTAGAGATAATCTACACGCCCTGCACTCCTTGGCAACAGGCGGAGCAGTCAGTGAGTTTCGACACGTCATTTCCTCGGGGTAATACCCAAGCACGCAACGTTGCTTTAACGCTTTTCTTGTGAGATTATGCCAAGAAATCCGTCCGTCAACAACACTACTGTACCAGTGTCCGTGTGCAGCAATCAATACGGCAATGTAACGTATCTCGCCTCCATCCAAGCCACCATTTTTCACGACAATGCATCCAACGTAACTATCAACGGCCAGATGGGCTACGTGTGGCTTGCTTTCACTGTAGTTATTCTTGTTGCCAACGTTCTCGTCTTGCTGGGACGCTGCATCCGTCGCAAAGAAGATCGCAGCAGCATACCGTCGATTCTCATTATCAACCTAGCTGTAGTGGATTTTCTCCTTGGTGTTCAAATGCTTATATATACGATTCTCTTCAAATGGCCGTGCCTTTTACTTGGAAATCCGAAATCATTTAGTCTAATTCAAATACTCTGTACAGTTTCCGCCTTGATTGAAATGATCAGCATACCACTGTCAGGACTAATAACAACAACGATAGCCTTCTACTACACAATGGCTATTTGGCGTATGTTTTGCATTGGTCCAGCTTTTGTTCAAGGAATTGATTTTTCGCGTACAAAAATAGCTGTTGGGCTTATCATTGAATGGACTCTGGCGATTGTTGTTGGAAGTGTTATGGCAGCGTCTATTAACAAACCGGGATTTTTAGTCAGAAAAGAATTGCCAATATTCACGTCAGCAGGCGAGACTATCATTCAAGAGAACTACATCTTGATGGCTTGCGTGCCAATCGTAAACGTAGGAAGCTTGCACAAGGATCATTCCCCGCTTCAAGAGACGGTAACTGGAATTCCCCTTGTTGTAACTTTCACTCTTTTGGTGCTGAGTTTTTTAGCTGCTGTTGCTTATACTGGCATCCTAGTAGGATATCGACCTCAATCACAACTTGAGGTCAGTATCCTGAGTGTTAGGCATCTCCGTTTAAGGCTTGCCGTCGTTGCGTTTCTTCCAGTCATTATTTGGATTGCGTATGTTCTCCTTGTGTTGCAAGGACTAACATTTGCTTCACTGATGATTATTTCTACTCTGGCAATTGTCAACCCGTTTGCGCTAACAATAATTTCATCGCAGTTCCTTAGAAGTGTTCAGAATTTTTGGATTGTAACCTGCAAGAAGGTACATTCCGCTGGAGAGACTCCGGTGCTGCGATCAGCGTTATTTCCCACCAGTAGTAGCAATGAATTTAATATTGAAACTGGCAGTACCGAATTGTGAAAGCACACGCCTATAAAAAGTTGTGGTGCGTTTCAAGTGTGGAAAACCATCATCTATTGAAGATATTGCAAGGAGTCAACTTTTGTCCTCATATGTCCTGTAAATTGTGTTTCCAAACCGATTGCTGTTCACTTGAGTATTGATAAACGTGAATGCTTTGTTCAAGACACTAAACGTTGTGCTGGGATTGAATCATTAGTCTGGCTTCTTCATAACGTAAAGACATGCAATCATATAACAATGCTGATGATCACCTTGCAGTTTTCATATAGGTATAATGTTGCAGCTAGTAATAACATAATGAGATTTTAGGTCACAAGGACGGTAAATCCACGTACCCTAAAAAACCTCTTCCGGACCATTTTTTTGGTATCAAACCAAGTCGAATTTCTTCACCATCTCTTAAGATTTTAATCCAGACTTTTGTCTACATGCAAACGTGCTACATCCTCATCATCGGCGTCGTCCTACTCCTTACTCCTTCGCTGTTTTTCACTAGCTCCCCTACGTCTTGAAGACTACGAAAATTTTCCGCATTTATGCTACCGAACTCAAGAACGCAGTCGCCAACTTTCAACTCCTATAAATTCTCGACCTAGAGCAATAGAAGCACTGTGCAATGCACGAAACGCACGCAAACAGATGCAGGTGAATTTTCAGACACAAGATTGACTTTCAGAAACGGTTTACGCAAACCCAAATTCCTATCATCTAAAGAACTCCGTATCAGATCATTTAACCACTGACTATGACCTATTTGCTGCTTTGCCTTCAGAGTCTTTGTTTTTGTCTGTGTCGTCGCGTTCGCGCGCGTGCATTGCGTGAAGACTGCGTTCGATTTGGGACATGAGCGATTTATGATCATTGTGCAGACCTACAAATTTTTTCATTGAATTTGGTAGGTAAGCGTGGCCGTGGACTTACGTATGATTTTATTTCGAGCTGTTCGGACCGAATAGATGTCGATGTCGGCTCGAGGAAAGCCTTCTGTGTCCACCAAAGGCTCGTTCATTCCCACGCCCTTTTGCTAAGCGGAGAACAGGTGTTGGTCGACTCGTGCATCTTTGTTGTATAGCTACCGAGTCTAATACGTCTGACAAAGCCTTAATTTCAGCTTCTATAGCATCCTTTTGTGCGATCAAGTCGCGAACGTCGGAATGAGCCATCACTAGTGACGCGCGCTAGAAAAGATCAACACAGAGACACAAGGCGAAGAGTCAGGCAAAAAGGAATCAACAAAGGCTGCCTAGCCAACTATTCACTTCGTCAAAATCTCGCCTGCACAGTGTCCGTACGCTGCAATCAATCTACGGCAATATGACCTCCATCCAAGCCACCATTTTGGAGACAATGCATCCAGCGTGACTATCAACAGTCAAACTGGCTATCTGGTGCTTGTTTTCACTGAAATGTACCTGTCGAAGAGAAGTTATTGAAGAGAAAAGGACGTTCTCTGGCATGGAAGCTCGTGATGAAGATGACCATCAATCAATCATCCATTATGGAAAACCCTCTTAGATGTTGCTCTTAGAATAAACAAAATAATCACATTGATTCACGTTGATTTCTCCAAGTCCCCCCTACGCAATTCGAAGTCCAACCTGTGTTACTGATGATGATGCCTTCTTTCAACAACACGACCCTGGCCAATCCGCACGTACCACTATGTGCAAAGATGTTCGATCCCCACACAGTCTACGTGGTCTACGACATGCAATTCTCGCCTCGCATGGAAACCGAAACGGGCTACGCCTGGGCGACCCTAACAGCGCTCATTCTCATTGGGAACCTCTTCGTTCTTCTGTGGCGCTGCACGCGTTCTCGCGAGCAACGAAACAGCGTACCATCCATTCTGGTCATCAATCTCGCCACAGCAGATCTTCTTCTCGGCGTTCAAATGCTCCTCTATCTACTTCTCTTCAAATGGCCCTGTCTCCTGCTCGCCGATCCTAATCTCTTTGACGTCGCCGAGAGAATGTGCGTGGTTTCCGCGGGGATTCAATCAGCCTGTTTTCCTCTCTCGGCAATGATAACGGCAACGATTGCCTTCTACTACACGACAATACTATTTAGTTATCGTCATTGCAGCTGGTCGAAACAATGCGTAATCGGCTTACTTCTCAGCGAATGGATCGCGGCAATTGTGATGGGAGTCATGCAAGCGTTCAGGTACCATTCGCGTGATGTCGTTCCGCCGTTCCGAACGGGAGGAACGACCGAAACGCCGGACGCAGAGCAAACCGTCGAAGCGGAACGCTATAACTCGCTCATGTGCATCCCAATGGCCTACACGAAAGATACAGATGATATGAGAATTTCCTTCCGGAGCACTTTCTATATAAATATTGGGATACTTGTACTGCTCTTTTTAGCGGTTATCGCCTGCGTTGCGACGCTGATTCAACTGCGAAGTGTGACTAAGAAGAGCACGGATACGTCGATTGTGATGGGCGTGGGATTGAGGCTTATTGCCACGTCTTTTTTGACGTTTGCTTTTTGGGCTGTATACATTCCGCTGCAGGAAACGGGACGCAATTTCGACTCTCTTATTATTCTTTCGATGGTAGGAGTTGCAAATCCATTAATTTTTACTCTGTCTTCCAAGCCGTTTTACCGCTCCGTGCGTAAATTGTGGATCGTTCTGCGCTTCAAATGCGGAAAGCCAATGCCGTTTGAGGATATGGAGAACTATTCTATAACAGAAACGGGAATGCTGGCTAGCGAAATATATGAGTCTACAAACTAAAACCCTGTCGCTGCTTCTGTGACCATGACTGAGATTAGCCGCCGACCACGGACATACTGCTAGAGTAAATTTTTAGCACGGTTTCATAGAATAAAATTGTGAATGCCTACGCCTGCACGCCACCGCATCCCAGCGCGATTCAACTTAATTCTCCTCCTACACAATCGCGTATACGTATACGTACGCTAGCCCATTCGACTGATGCCAGCGACTACCAACGCGACAGTGACCGACGCACCGGACACGGTGACGCGACTATGCACAAAAGACGTTGACTCAAACACAACGTACGCCGTCTACGATGACTTCTACCCGCTCTCCGGTATGGAAACCGAAAAGGGCTACGCCTGGCTACTCTGCACCGCGCTCATTCTCGTTGGAAACGTCTTCGTTCTGCTGTGGCGTTGCACGCGTCGTCGCGAGCAACGAAACAGCACGCTCTCCCTTCTCGTCGTCAATCTCGCAACGGCCGATTTTCTTCTCGGTATTCAAATGCTCGTCTATCTGCTTCTCTTCAAATGGCCCTGTCTACTGCTCGCCGATCCTAATCTCTTCGACGCGACCGAGAAACTGTGCACGATTTCCGCGTCGATTCAAATAATCAGCATGCTTCTGTCGGGAATGATAACGGCAACAATAGCCTTTTATAATACCACGGCAATATTTATTCGTTGTTGTCACTGTCGTCCCCAGTGCTCGCGCAAGGGAATACTGGTCGTGCTTCTCCTCGAATGGGTGGCTGCGATCGCAATAGGAGTTTTTCTAACACTCGAATATTTACAAGTGACGCCGTTCAGAATGCGAGGATCAATAAAGGAGCCGATTCCGGGGAAACGAAGAATCGCGGAACACTATAACTCGCAGCTCTGCGTACCTATGGTCTACACGAGTGGAATTCTCAACGGACTGCAAAGGATATTCAGTATACCCTTCTTCATCAGTCTCGCCGTGCTTCTGCTTCTCTTTCTAGCCTCTATCGCCTACGTCACCATGCTGATTCAAATGCGAAAAGTGAGCCATGTAGGCATGGATAGGTCTGCTGCGATCGGTTTGGGACTGAGGCTCGTCGTCATTGCGTTTCTCACGTTCGCCTGTTGGATTGCCTATATTCCGCTCGTAATGAAGCAGCGCACTTTCGAGTCGCTCGTCGTTCTTTCGACGATGGCAATTTCGAACCCACTCGTTTTCACGATTTTTTCAAAGCCGTTTTTCGTCTCCGTGCGTAATGTGTGGATTGCTCTGCGCTTCAAGTGCGGAAAGCCGTTGCCGCTCGCAGATATTTCCGAGAGTCCGCTCATGTCGACGGAAATTCCTGGCAGCGAAAGCGAAAGCTATATATCTACAAACTAATAGATACGTTCATTTTAACACGACTATTAGTGTTCTAATGACAAATTACAGTAATTAGAAGAAAACTTATTACTGTAGTATATCGCTGTACCTCAAAAGGAGCCCATTCACCATCATTGACATTCCCCGCGAGATTGCGGTTATTGCGTTGATTCTAGCTTGTCGTCGCTTGTTTTCAGGCATTTTGAATCCGGAAAAGTGACATCTACGATCAAACGTAACTCATTATTTCATGTGTCCCATTTAAAAACTGGTTGTACTTTCAGCACCAGGCAAAAAATTATAAAAGGCTTACTGTATGTACAAAAGAAACTCCAAAAAAGAAACAGAAACAACTAAACTTTTTTCTTATCAGCACTCCTTAGCAATTGCTTGATCTGAAACAAAGACAGAGAGAGGAATTTCCAATCCAACAAATGCTCACTTATGCACTTACTGTAGACGACGCCGCTAAATCAATAGGTGTGAATCCTTCAACATTAGAAACACGCGCGTTGGCACCCGACTCCAACAGAATTCTGACCACATCGACGGAATGATTGGCAACAGCCATGTGCAGTGCCGTCGAACCGCCGTCATTCGCGACGTTCGTGAGGGCGCCGTTTTGAAGCAAGAACTGTATCATTTCAGTGGAACCACTCTCAACGGCAACATGTAGGGGAGTCATTCCACTTTTCCCATCCTGGGGAAGAGATGTAAATATGTATTGACAAATAGGGTTCATATAACTTATTACCTTTGCATTTATATTGGCTCCGAGACGTAAGAGCAATTCGACTAGGGGTAAATTAGGAGACCGTGTGCCAATGTGAAGGGCAGTAAATCCTAAGGGGATTAAATTCCCAAATAATTTTCCCTCACCCCCACTAATCAATAATCGATTTCTTGCCATCAAAATTTTTGATTTCTAAATCTGGAGGCGGATTTTTCGCCTGAGCAATTGCCTGCAGCGAAGCGAGATTTCCCATAATGATTGCCTGATGCACGCACGTGCGTCCGAGTCGATCCGGGAGATTTGCATTCGCCCCGCCATTGACAAGAATCAAAACCAATTGAGGTTGATTTGTTAGAACAGCAATATGAAGCGGAGTCTTGAGAAAGAAAAAATAAATAAGCATATTAATTAGGAATTATTAGTCCAATTCGATTACCTGTCTGAGATAATTATAAATGTCTAGGTTCATTTTCGCACCACTGATTAGAGATACTAGGTACGATACGAGAGGAGCGTTCTCTTGAGCCACGGCCAAATGAAGAGGCCTTTCGAAAAGAGCCAATTCCATTATACAGCATATTTAGGATGTAATGACTCTCACGTGTCTCCGTCTTCGTCTTGTAACGTCGCCAAGTGACATTCCGTCGCCGAAAAGAGCAAGGACGTTGCATCGAGAAACGAAGCAGATGGCGCCGGTTGTGATTCTGACGTCATCGGAACTTCGGATTTCTCCTTTTCGTTTTCTCCTGCTTTTTGTTTTTGTTTTTGTTCTTCTTCTTCTTCTTCTTCTTCGCGTATAGGACTTTGAGAGGATTCTTCCATTGGCTGTGAACTCGACGAGGGCCCATCCTTTGGAGGACCTTGCCTGCTGCTCCCTTGTGAACTCTGATTCGTTTGATCGCTAACAAACCCCGAGTCGGCTGCTCGCTCATTCGCCGTATTGAGAGAAGCCGGCAGACCGAGAGTCCGAGAATTCGGATTCGGAGACAACACGAGCGGTTGCGATGGCGGTTGCTGGGCAACCGATACGGGAACAGGAATCGGCGGAGGAGGTAGCGGTGGCGAAGGAAGTACGCGAGGGTCAAAAGTGGGAGGAGAAACGGGTGGAAACGCATAAGGCAAACGATAGCCGGAAATAAAAGGATTGTACATGGGATGAATGAACGTGGCTGGCGGATACTGCGGCCGAGCCATGAGCAACGGCGAAAAATACGGCACGGGTGCCGTCGGCGCCGGCGGATAGCGCAACTGCGGCAACGACGCCGGTGCGACGGCAGTGGGTGACGTCGGCGACGAGTCCCGTATGACCGGCGGCGATTCTACGTCATCTAATTTAAATAAACCAGGAGGGGTGAGATTAGCGGAAGAGGGCGTGGTCAGACGCGACGGACGAGTCATCGTGCGTGGTACAGACAGGCATGCATGAAGAAAAAAAGGGCCGAGGCGCGAAAACAAATCGAGCTCGAGCGACTTTCGACTCTTCTAGCGATGCGAGTCGTCGATTTTCGTTGTGGGCGGGGCAGCGTGCGCTAACTCGCTGGGAGTCTTCTCACCCGAGAATCGCGAAAACGACGTCGATTAGTGGTGATTCCATGCATCGTTTCTCGTGCACGAGTTGGCGCTTATGGGCTCGTCTTATTATCTCGCTCGCGTTCTATTTCTGATCGTGCGCTTTTTTTCCCTCGGTCGCGCTACCTTTTTCCGGTTTCGGGGCTTTCTTTCGTCGTCGTTTCTTGCGCGATGACGCGTCCGTTGACTGGATTTCGTTCGCCGAACGTTTTGCAGTCGCTTCGCCGGATGGCGGCGAAGCGCGCTCCTTGTCCGTCGTCGCGAACGGCGGTGCGTGGACGAATGGCACGCCGCTTCGATCGAGCGCCATCACCGGATTATAGCGAGACGCCGCTTTCGTTTCGCTTTCCGTCGACATGAGGGAAAGGGAGACGAGACGAGACTTCGGATAGTACACGACGAACTCTGTCGCAGCCCCGAGAAGGTGTTTTCCCTTCGCTGCCTAGCAAAACTCGGGACTTTCCCCCACGCGCGAAGTTCGCCGAAATGAGTCGATACGGGAATGATTCTTAGAGTATCCGGGAACGACAGAAAAAAATGTTTTTTTCCGATTTAGCAGGCGATTGAGGCTTCTTCTCCTCTAGAAGCGAAGCCGAAAGAGTCTAATAACCTTAGATCTCGACCTGAGGCTTCCTAAAAATTCGACTTGAGAAATTACGGAGGATGTACGTCAACAATGGAAGAAAATCGATTGACGCTGTAGTGAAACCATTCTCAAGCAGAAATCTGGAATCTATCGGTGAGAATATAGCACATTAGATTTTAGTGGCATTTTTATGTCACTGGAATTGAGCTGTGTTGTAACACTCTTGGATTTGCACACACAGTCAAGCACCAGTGATAAAGAAACATGGCTAAGACTGAATAAAAGATTGATTAATTAATGCCATCATCAATCTCACTTTCAAATCTTATTCTACAGTGTTCTTTTATTTCTAGTCACTTCAACTGATTGTGGATCAAATAATTGATCAAGCTACTGCAGCTCAGAATTGCATTGTTTATCGATAGGTCCAGTGACAGCATTTGGATGCACAGACTTTGATGATTTGATGAAACTTTTTTAGCATACTCAGCATAGCATAGACTATCATTATAAAATTGTGTTTCGCTTACTTGGTTCTTTACTGAATGATAAATCAATGAACTTGGAGTTGTTCTCTATCTCTGGGTGAAATAATTAAAAAATAATTCAAATCTTAGCGTGCGTTGTCCGAAAAATGGCGGTGGGCGAAACTCTGGTATTGGCCTCGTTTTTCAATAACTGTGTAACTGCAGGATCGGTCAGAGAAGTTTAGAATGCGGCTCGAGCAACGAAAAGCCGAAATGGAGCGCAAGAAAGAAGAAAGAATCACTCAAAACGAATCGCGAGGAGCCATCGAACTTTTCAACAAAGAATTCGCTACCGAAAAGCAGGGTAACGAATTAGACATTCACAGCAGGTGTTGATAAACGCGTTTTTGATTCAGAAATCGAGCGTCTCGTGGAAAAATCGCTGGAAATATCGAAATCTGATCTCTTGGCCCATTTCGATGCATTAGCTCTTTCAATGCAAAAATTGAAAAAGCACCTCTCTGATTCCGCGTCGTTTCTGCCCGAATTCGGCATCAAAACGGCTCAAACGGTTCCACATCACTCTAAAACGAAAAATCCTCTGATATAATTTAATTAATTTATTGTAGCAACTAGATGCCTTAGATTTAGTCATTCGAGAAAAGAGGGACGTTCTAATGCCTAAGAAGAAATTTGCTTTCAAATCGAGAAAAAAAGAGGCAGAGAAACCCGTTGAGAACGAGAAAACAGAAAAGGAAGAGATCCAAGAAGGTAGCAAGCCAATCTTCTCCACAGTGACTAATTTAAATAAATATATAATTAATTAATGTAGAAGCAGCATGTTCAGGTGAAAAAGGACGGAAGTCTCATTTGGGCAATTAGTAGCTCAGCACGCGCTTTTCTAGTCATTTTACTCGGTTCCGATGATGCGCGAATACTCAAATTTCATAATAGAGATGGAGAGACTTTAACATTAGAGGTAGGTTTAGTTTCAGATGAAAAGGAGAAATACTTTAGACACGAATTTGTCTAAGGCAGACGATGTGTCTGGCAAAGAAGTGGACTTGTCTCAGCTAAACGGATGCGTGGTGAAAATATTTGGAACGCCAATGGCAATTCGCATGCACCACATATCGAATTCAAAGTAAGTGAACAGGAGGAGTTCATTGCGCGTAGAATGTCAATTTTAAATATTGGGCTGTTAAATCGATGAGACGTCAGACCCATAATTTAACACAATGTTGGCTTAAACTTGGAACTATTTCTCCTCTCGCAATGAACAAAGAAGGGGTCTGATGGTGTGCGTTTTCCAGAGTGGAAACGCATCAGACACTTGCTTTGTGGCACAGATGTTGCTTCTCTCATTTTTGTATGCTAATAGTGATTGGGATTTCTATTTTAGAGTTTTTAGCGGTCCCGTTGCCACGTCTGTTTTTCTAGACAACTGCACGGCGTGTAGCTTCGTTTTGGCGTGTCAACAGGTTGGAAAATTAGCTGGAGCCTTTACTTCGATCCTTGAAGGTCTTTCTGTTTTTTTTAGCTACGTATTCATACTACAACCGATAGCCGATTTTTTATTCACGTATCAAGTCGGGCAATTATCGAGGATTGCAGTCAGGTTGGCTTCGCTCCCTATAACTGGGATTACAGCGGGATAGAGAGGCATTTCCAGGTACGTTTCGGATTAGACGATCTGTTGTCTGTATCACGTTGCCTTAGGAGTGTGGATTACCGTCTCTGAACAGCGAGGGGAATCACTGGGACTGCGTTGACGACTTCAATTGGCTTAGCTCAAGCGAACGATCTCCAAACTGGTATATCGTTTCTCAAGACAAAAAAACCATTAAACTGTAAATAAAATCAACGTAACGTCTACCAATAGCTGGACGGTCAAAGTAGCCTACATATGCATCTAATAAAAGCTCCATTGCCCTAGATTCCTCTGAACCAAATTACCGGCAAGTGAACAATTATTACACAAAAATCAGCACTTACGTTCAACAACAAACTGCGCACAAACAACTAGCACCACAAAAAAAGGGAAAAGGCGGGATTGCGACTGATTAGCCCACTGTTCTGCAGTAGCCACGTGCAAAGGCCACTTTTAGCCTTTCCGGAAGAAGAAGAAACAGAATGGAATAACAACAAACACCACAAACACCACACAAGCGAGAACAAAAATAATAAGATTCTGTCTCAAATCATTCATCTGTTGTTGTTGTTGTTGGCGCTGCTTTTCCATTTCTTCTTCGTGCTGTTTGTTAGCTTTTTCGAATTCTGCTTCAAGCCTCTGCACTTTGTTTTGAAGTTCTTGCTCTCTTTTTCTTTTTGCCTCCAGCTCTCTTTTGATCTCTTTTATGGCATCATCAGACTTTTTTGCTTCGGCAACAAGACGACGAGACAGTTCCTTCTTGTCCTTTTCTCTTTTCTCAGCGCACTTTTCTGCTTCACTTGCTATTTGTTTGGGTGTGCCAGTTCTAACTTGTTCTAATAGTTTCCTTTGATCTGTAACGACGTTAATTGTTTTCTTCATGTGCTCATACTCATTGGCATCTTCCTTAATGTGGGCCTGCAAATGTTTTCGCTCGCGCTAAAAAAAGACAACTCTAAACTGGAACAATGAAATCGTTTTAACTCTATGTCATACCTCAAAACGGCAGCCAACTTCCCAGTAAGGGCACTGTACCTTTTCTTCGGGACATGTGTCCTTCTTGTGTTCCTCTATCTATTTATCAAGTCTTAGACTATTCTGTTCATTAGGTAGCCACATGTACCTCGCATCGCTTTATTGTATTTCTGCACAAATCGCAAGGTACTGGAAAATACTTGCACTTTTTGTTGTGCTTCTGTAATTACAATCCGTGATTGTTTGCAAATTAGTCACTGGGTTACCGTACGTTCAGTTCCTCATATTTCATTTCATTCTCACAGTGTTTGCAGGTGACTGTCCGTTTTGGACAGGTGGTTTTTTTGTGATTGGGCAAGACGTTGCGGCGCAACACTTTAGTGCAATCAGGACAATGGACCTCAGCGAAATCGCATACTTTGCGGTGGTTCTGCGCAGACTCATAGTTTAGTCATGGTACTGGATAATAAGCAGAACTAAGATACCTCTAAATCCTTTAGTGGAAATGTCTCGGGACATCCATTGTTTTTCTCCGTGCAACAAATCTTCATTAACATAATTTCGTCGTTGACTTTTTTATCTCTAAATTTCTAAATTGAATATCAAGTTTTTAGATACGGCACTAAACTGATTCGGCGGCACAAACCTTTTCAATTGTCATTCTGTCTTTGGGGCATTGAAATTTGTCGTTTCCTTGCCTACAGTTCAAAACAACAAATAAATAAATAAATAAATAAATAAATAAATAAATAATAAAGGCGTCACGGCACTTACCACAGCAGAAAGTCAATGCAGGCTCCACAAAACGAGTGACCACAAACTTCGGCTTGAAAAGGGTCCTTGAGCACAAGTGTGCAGTGGCAACAAAGAAGTCGGTCTTGAATGACATCCTCGGTCACAAAGATGTGTTTTGGGTGCCCTTTTGGATCGACGATAGTCGGCCCATCCGTTTCGGAATGGGGTGATAACGTCGTCACGGCTTTCTTAGCGTTCATATCTTTGCTCGGGTACGGTCAACTTAGCCTCGCAGCCGCGCTGCCGCGGTTTCACGCAGTCGTCCTTTGTCTTCAAGAAAACACGTGCCGAAATACGAGAGCATTCTTTGTAGCCGTAAAAAAACATTCTCTGATCTCTCTCTGCGTTTATATCAACGGAGAGGCGTTACCTACGCATTCGTAAAAAAATTGGTAGTATGGAACGGTTCTTTCTCTCTCTTGTCGCTACTCTCAGCACTGCTTTATTGGCAAAATCATCTCCGTACGTCGATAGCCTCTCGGGGACTCCTACCCAAGGATACACGATCACTCTGAGCGTTGGAACACCTCCACAGAAGGCAAGAAAGCCAGGAAACCTTCCCAAACGATCTCATGACCCTATCCAATCGCAGGTAAGAGTGATATTGGACACGGGAAGCGGCGATCTCGTCCTCCGAACGCCAAAAATAGGCACGAACCACTTCCAGCCAAACAAGTAGCCCAAATTAGAAACAAGAGTCGTCGATTCCCCGAAAAAACGCACTCTCGCAGATCGTCGACGTACGTTTCCACGCGCAAGCCCGCCATCATCGCCTACATGAGCGGATCCGCCGTAGGGCACGTCGGATCTGACGTCATTTCGACGAAATCGCTCGATTTCGTCGCGAACGCATCGTTTCTCGTAACCGAAGACCCATTGCCGGGCGTTGTAAGCGAATCGGCGACGGGTATATTGGGATTAGCCTATTCCGGATTGGCGAAAGTAAAAATAATTTCTAAAAAGTCGATTTTCGCTTGACGTGTCGTGGGCGTGGTTATAGCCTATCGGCGTCGTAACGCCTCTTTTTGACGTCTTGGTGTCATCGGGCGGACTTCAAAATCAATTTTCTATAAGACTATGCGGTGTCAACGCCACTTCGAATCTCGTGGGATCAATAGTAGGATAATCGACTATTTATTCATATATTCATTAGACGAGTGGCTTTTTAGATTTTGGGGGGGAGTAATTCTAGTTTTTATGTGGGACCTATCTATTATACCCCCATCAAGAGGGAATTGCACTACGAAGTCATTATAACGAGAATCCGTGTGGGCGGGGTTGACCTAAACATTCCCTGTTCACAGGTAATATTACTACGTAACGCTCAAAAATTGAAATTATATACATCTCTTTCTATAGTATAATAGTAAAAATACCATAGTTGATACTGGGACGGATAAACTGCTATTTCCGGAAAATGTCTATAATTCTTTAGTATCTTTGATCAAAGCTAACTCGGTAAGAAAAGAAATCTATAGATGAATAGATTTCACGCTGATTGTTCTCCTCCTCTCAGAATGTCCTAGCCCCCGAAGCGTTTTGGCGTCTCGGCACGCAACTCCGCTGCGACCCCAACTTCGACTTCTCCGCATTCCCTGATATATCAATTAGCCTTCTCTCGAGCCAGGGACTCGATAAGGAACTCAATCTGGTCATCGGACCCAAAGTAGGACGACGAGAAAATAGAAATCCGCTGGGCGACCCCGTAATAGAACGTTTTCTCCTAATATAGACCTATCTTCGATTCCAGTCGAAGAACAATAAGGATGGGACCTGTTATAGTTTCGGCGTCGGAGTTTCTAATACAGGTAAAGGAGCTTCGAAAATAGAATGAGAGGAAATAGGTTATGGTTATGATTACATAAAGGATCTATTTTGGGATTGGCCGCTTTGGACGGATTCTACGTCGCTTTTGATCGAGCTAATAAAAGAATCGGCTTCGCCAAGGCGACGTGCGAAGGAGAAAAAGGTTGGAATAACAGGAAATAATCGCTATTTTTAAAAACGCCAACTCATCTTTTTCTTTTTCCTTCCGCGGATGCAGCGTCTCAACTGTCTTCGAGAGTCGACGCTCCCGTCTCGCGAGGTAAGTGGGAGAATGTCAGCGGGGGACTTCGTATATGCAAAGTAAGAATTCCAATGGAATCCTTGCTTAATTAATGAGATCACGCCATCCACCACGGACTGCGTGTGTACACCGGATTTTGTACAAACCCGACCTTTGCACCTCTTTAGAAATGAGCGTCTACCGGAGATGCTTACAGACCAGACCGTATTTATCTTTTTGCTTCCTCCTCGAGACTTCCTTTTCCTTAGTTTCCTTTTCCTCTTTCGCAGTGCATAGTCGGGATTCTTACGATAGGGACTAGTTCGTTTCCCTGACACCATAGTTTCCGTGTTCCTGGACGGCTTCCTCGTTTGCCCTAAAGCCTCAAAACTTCCTAGCCTCTTACACAAGACGAGGAAGCCGAAAGGAGGAGGAGTAGGAGGACGAATCGTTTAGGCTAAACGAATCATACCCTTCGCGCGAAAAATTCATGAAGGGCCGGGGGGACTCGGGTGGTAGTCCGTCGTGTATAATTCATGCATGCGTTCCTTCCCACTTTCAATGAATCGTTTCGACAGTTCCTCACAATTGCGCATACCAAAACCTCCGCGGCGAACCGGGCACGGGCTACACGCTCAACGTCTCAATCGGAACGCCAAAACAATGGGTAGAAAATGAATTCATTGCTTTTCTGGAAAAAAAATATTTGGATCATCTAGTTCAAAATTCTTCTCGACACGGGTAGCAGCAATTTCGCCGTCGCCGCCGCCCCCGTGGAACAGGTGACATCCTACTTTCACATCGAAGAGTAAGAACGGAAATAACATGAATTAAAGCTAGTTTCGCTAACCGGAGTTTCTATTCCAGTTCGTCGACGTACGAAAATCTCCGCAAATCGGTCGGCGTCGATTACACGGGCGGTTCTTGGCGCGGCACGCTCGCCACCGACGTCATCACGTCGCCGGATGCCCTATCGTCGAACGTGTCGTCGCCAATTCGCGTTCGTCTCGCAACGATCGCGAAATCGGAGAAACTCTTCAAAGATCTTCCCATGCAAGGTCTCCTCGGTCTCGCATATAAATCATTAGCTAAGGTATAATAGATAGGGGCAGAGAGAGAGAAAGGGGGATGCGATGACCTTTCGGTTTTTGTATGTGTACGCGTAGCCGGACGATTCCGTTACGCCCGTTTTCGACACGCTCGTCGACGCGAAACGCGTGGCGAACGTTTTCTCCATGCAATTGTGCGGAACCGTCGATAAGGGAACGCATCTCGACGTTAGCGTAGGGGGAACGATGGTTAGTATGAGAACCTAAGATCCTTTTCGTTTTAAAACGCTCCGTTATCGTGTTAAGGTCTTTAGCGGTATTGACCCCGATTTGCATCGCGGTTCCATTCACTATACGCCGTTGAAAAGAGCGTGGTACTACGACGTCGTTCTCACGGGAATGCGCGTCGATAACGACGACGTCGACGTCGATTGCACCGAGGTACTGTACTATATATTCAAGAATAGATAAACCGCCTCTATGGACCCCACAAAGAGCCCCTTTTTTTCCTTTGCATACGTGCGCGATCTAGCAGGAAATCGTTTGTTTAGTTGAATAACGATCGTACGATCGTCGACAGCGGCACGACGACGCTTCGTCTCCCCACGCTCGTTCACGGGAAAGTCGTCGATCTTATCAAAACGAAAACGGTCGCCCCCTTGACTAAATCAACGAACGTCTCAACGTTTTTCTCTTCAGACGCTCATCAACTCGTCGTCGTCGTTTTGGCAGGGCGGTCGAACGCTCTACTGTTGGAATCCGGATCGTCCCGAATTCGATCGATTTCCCACGGTAACGCTCGACTTTTTGTCTAGCGAGGGCGACAACGGAGACAAATATTTTCGTCTCACTGTCCTACCGCAGGTAATCACCCCTAAAGGGTTCCACGCCTTTTTTTCCCATGGATAGTCGACGCGTAACGAGATCTTTGCCGTCGCTAATGGGCCATTTGTCCTCTTAGATGTACCTGCAGGCCTATCGTAGCGTGGAGGACGACGAAAGGGATTGTTACAAGTTTAGCATACTGCCATCAACGTCCGGTCAGCTGGGGGGAAAATATGCATGCGTTCGTTTGTTCTTCTTCCTAATGGAGAGCAGCTATTCTACGAAGTATGGAAGAGGGGCAATCGAATCGTTTTCTCTCTCTCTTAGGAACCGTTCTCGGCGCCGTCGTCATGGAAGGCTACTACGTCGTTTTCGATCGCGAAAACGAGCGCGTCGGCTTTGCGACGTCGACGTGCGAAAGTAAGCCGTCGTTTTCTCGCGATCTCCCCCGCGTTGTTTTTGACGAGACGTCCGCTTCCTACGCGGTTGCGCTTGGCGCTGGCACAATCCGGCTCTCCCACCGTGCGACTTCCGAACCGAAAGGACTCCGCGCTCGTGCACATTCCTCCTCCTCCCCCTCCTCGTCGATCCCAACTAACTCCTCCCCTTCTTCCAATTTAGTTCGGGACTCTAGTTTCGAGAAGCCAACCGTTGCCGGCCCGTTCACACGGCAAGGTAGGAGAGCGAGAACCACATCCGGGTTGGTCTAACTCGTTCTTTCCAGATGCAAAAGACTGCCGATACGACAGCCATTCGGTGACGTCGGCAAGCTTAGTTGTGATCTACGTTTCGGCTGCCATCATCGGCGTCGCGATCGTTGCTATAGCAATCGTTTGCGCGATGGGACGTATACAACGACGGCGACGACGAACCGTATCCGGAAGCGCTTATCGCGAATTGAACGACTCGACAGCAATTTCGACTGATAGCAGTTGATTTTTGCACGCATTGTGTGCGTGTGTTTTGTTTACGAATATTAAAAGGGTGTCCTCCTTGTCCGTGAGGTTGAAAGTGAGTAACGCCCCTATAATTGAATGGGGATTTCCCTAGGTGCAGGTTCGGGCTTGTGACCAACCCGTAGCCAATCAGAGCAGGGTGTGAGTAATGCCGACATCATCACATCCATATATGTGCCCGTACTACCGAACAGTTCGTCATTTCTCGACTGAGTCGACTCTCGATCCAGACCGTGTGAACTCAGTTGAAGCGTTCGAGAACGAAGCGAAACCTTGGTAAGCCCAAGCAGCTGGGATCGGCCTGGAACCTGGCTTCGCTTCGCACGACAACCGATCGAAGCACCGCCTTCCGCGAACACGCGACGCGCTCGAACATGCCCAGGGCCCGAACAATCGCGAGCAGAACGCATCGGCGTTGCAATCACGTTCCGCTACGATCGCGATCGCTTCGTACGTGCTACGCGTGGATTATGCAACGCCACGTCACGCGAAAGCATTTCGGGGACCTAGAACCAGCGCGTGAGCAAGCGGGGTCCTGTCCCCGCGCGTAGGAGTATCCCACCACACCCACGTGTTCACGATGGTCGCATAATCTGTCGTAACGCGTAGAAACGATGTCGAAACTGTTGCCCACGGCCTCGGTGATCGTCGATCACGAGTCGAGCGGATTCTACCGTCGCATGAAGCTCGTCGCGCTCCAGCCGGACGGACGCGTTCGCCTCGAAACGACGAACGAAAACGGCGCGAAACTCATCGTTCAAGTCGTCGAAGAATTTTCCAAGCCCGACGTTCCCAACGTCGTTCTCGACTTCGTACCGAATGCGAAGCATTTGACCATAAGTTCGCCGGTTTTCGCACCGTACCCGCCCGTCGACACGTACGAGTGCGAGACAGAGGAAGGCGATAGCCCCTCCTACGTTCCAGGCACGATCGTCGACAAGCGATACAAACCGCTCGCCGTGCAAGTCGAATACGCCGACGGAACGAGACAATGGCTCAAGCGCGAGAGCGTCAAAGCGGCGATCAGCCCTTGGTCGTGGATGCGTCAGGGCGGGGCCGATCAAAAGTCAGTCAGCTCACCGTCCAATGACGAAGAAGCCGCTTTGCGCTCCAAACCGAAGAGCCCGCCGAAACGCTACAAGAAAGGCGAACTCGTCGTGACGGCGACGGGCGGAATCAAGAAGTTCAACGGTAAACAGTGGCGTCGTCTCTGCGCGCAGCCCGGCTGCATGAAAGAGTCGCAAAGACGTGGGCTCTGTTCGCGGCATCTTCAGCAGTCGAGCGCGATCGTTGCCGGTCACGTGCGTCGCGACGACGATCACACGAGCGTCGAATCGCCGCGGGCGACCGTCGCGAGCGTCGCGAGCGTCGACGAAGAGACGGAATCGACGGCGGCGGCGGCGATTCTTTTATCGCTGCGGAATTCTCCCCCGCCCCCATCCACACAGTCCCATGCGAATCTTTTGAAGTATCCCGGTCTTCCACCGCCGCTTATTCCCGCGCCAACTCCGCTGTCGATGACACCGCCTGATACGCCGGCGGGAACGCGTATCGCTTATCCTGCGTACCATCCCACCTTTTTTTTCCCACCGCCACCGGCCTTCTTTGTTCCTCACTGTTTCAAAAGGCGACTGACAAACCCGGAAGCCGGTAGCGCTGACTGAACGCTCTTGTAGTTCCTTTAGGGTCTTAGGCAAGCTTTACGGAAGAGAAAGACGTCGCGTATGACTATACTATAGTTTATTCGTTTTCAAAGGCTGTATAGTGCCGTACGTAATGGTTCATTCGAAATCCTTTTTTTAGTATAGCGCGAAGTTTCTGTCTATTCATTTATTATAACAATTCGTTTCCTTTTCTTTCCTATTCGTTTCGATCGCGACGAAGGGAGGCGGCGGCGCGGCAGATGAATTCGAGTTCGTCGCGAAGCGTTTCGTGTCGATACGTCACGCGAATATCGGGAACGTTCGTTTTGGCGACTTCGTTTCCCTTGGGACCGTCTAGATTGTAATCGTTTCCCAACCAGTACTGTTTTACCTAAACCGGAGGGGGGAAAATCGACACTGAGACATTAGCGGCGTGGGAAGGATTTGTCTATTGTGTGAATGGCGTGGGAAAGGGCGTGACCGATTCGAAATATTTCCCAGTGTAATAAGATCTTACCAGGTGCTCGAAGCCGGACATGAGAACGCTGTTTCTCGCGAGTTCGCACATGTCGCAGGGGCTTAGTTTCCACACTTGAGCGGCTATACTGTACTCTTCCATAAGCGGTTCCTTAGGAAAAGATCAAACGAGGATATCCCTATTCATTAGCATACCTTCGTAAAATGAAACTGCAAAGGATCGTCGGTCGATATGGATATGTGGAGACCGCGACTGAGAAATTGCGGCAAGGGATTGCGATGAATATCCAAGAAAAGAAGGTTATTACTCAGCGGCGACATGGCGACGCCGACTTGGGCGAGATAATAGAGGTACTGCATAGCAGGTGTCTAGCAAATTCAATTTAGCCCCCCAATGCGCGCGCATGACGCAATTTCTCACTTTTCGGAGCAGCAGACCGTGCGAGATGTTCTGGGCGAGCATGAACGCGGGTACGAGATGATGAGCGTGGCCCGCTTCGCCGCAATGCGGACGAAAAACAAACGTATTGAGATTCCTCTCCCTTCGCGCGTAAACGGAGACGAAATCACCCGAAGGGCTCCCCCCAGGCTAGCGAAACTCTTACTTCCTCAAGTGATTCAGCGTTGCCATATTGGCGTACATGTAGTAGAGATAGTACGCGTAGGGAGGATTCGCCGTGGATGTCCACTGGTCCGGCGTTGGGGTTTCCTCTTGGAATGCGTTCGGTTCCGGTTTGCTTTCGTCGTCGACGCTATCCAAACCGATCACCTTCGAGAATAGAAAGGAGGAAAAAAAGGTACAGTAAAAGCGGAACTCGCAGACGCGCTTTCTCTAATGTGTGTAAAACAAATCAATAGGGTGTCTCTACAAATTGCGCCAAAGGCGGAGTTAAGTGCGAAGCCAGCGCGAGACTTCGTAGGGGGGATTTTCTAAGGTATGAAGAGTATGAATAAGGAAAGCGGGGGGGGGGGGGGGGGGGGGGGTTCGATGGAATACTTTCCTGCTCTAGACTTCCTATCGGTTTTACCTGCTGAAGGAAAGCGTGCAGATCCTTGTGGCTTTCCGGGTCAATTGTCGCCTCAAAAAGCGGCAGAAAGAGATTCTCCAGCATCTCCTGAAAACAGCCGAAGCCGTTTTTCCCACCCCTATACACGTTGCTGGAATGAGGAAAAAAATCGACGTTACGGTATCAGTTTCGTTTTCGGAAAATATCCTTTTACGCACTAGAGTCGCGGCACTTGAATGAGCCAGCGAACGTGATCGGAATAGACCTTATTCTTCGCCGCCCACGAGCCCAAGCGGTCCCACTCGTCACGCGAACGACCGTATACGGAAATACGAAGTTCGGCCTTCTGATATTTGCTCTCTTCCAAATCCGACGCCACTTCCTAAGAACGGGGGGGAAACGTTCATCAAGTAGCCTACCAACGAGATTTTTCTATACCATTAGAAGTTCACCAAAGTAACGGCCATCAATGCGATTGGCTGTCTTGAGAAAGATTTCTCTAAGGCGGCTTTCACCTATCACAGGTACTCCACAAATGATATACAGTAGATCTATTGTCTACCTATTGGATTGTACTTCAAATTGAATTTGTCAAATCGATGAAAAGTGCTACGATCCTAGCAAAAACTCTCTTACGCCTAAAAGGAGAATTTTTCCGGGTAATCAATCATACAGCGTGGACGTCCAACGAGTCGACATTCAATTCGTAAGCGCTAAGGCCAAGAGTGTTAAACACCTTAATAGAAAATAGAAAGAATCAATAATATTAATTAAGCTGCTTATTGATCCATGGATACCTACCTCTCTGAGGGTCAGCTCTTTGCCATCTCTAAGAAGCACTATCTTGTCGCCGTCCACTTTTATTTTCTTCTTGATGAATCGTAGGAGATGTTTCTGGTTCATGCAAGAGGAGGCGTGGACGTGCGTATCAACCTAAAGATCATCCATACACGTATGTACTGTTGTACGTCTTTATGAGACTGACCTTTCTAACGTTGTAGAAATCTCTATGAGGCACGGTCTTCTGTTCCTGCAGTTCCTTGTGCTCGTTCAATATTCGATGCAGGCTATACTTCGACTCGAGGTAGCTGAGTCTTTGAAAACAAAACGATTTCCTAAAATGAATAATTTTAGAACAAGTCACAACAAAGGCCAATAGTTTTCGCTTTCTCTCACAGGGGCCCTTTTACGGACATATGAAGAAGAAATTCCATGTCGGATGAAAATTCACTCAGAGAAAAGGCCGGCGTTCCGGACCACGGTCTCTCATTGAGCAGATCGTCCTCGTTTTCAAAAACGTGAACGACGCCTTGTTTCATGGAGACGCGATAGCCACAGCTGCCGCGACGAGGCGGATTCCACGGATCATAGGGAGCAGAAGGAGAAGGTGTCTTTCCTTTAATAAAATCATTTATTTATTTATTTATTATTTAGGTGTACAATCACCATCGTAATCTGGCTCGAACTTCTTCACAATTTCAATTTCTTTTTCTCCGTTGTGCAACTCCTTCGTGCTCAACGGACAGAAGTCCTGAAGACTCCACTTCATGTACTTCTCCCGCATCCTCAAAGCGGCAACCAAGTCCTCGCACAACTCCCCGTCAAACGCCTCCTATAAAGAACGTACCCCGCCACGCCCACTGTCACCACACCTCCAAATGCGAAAAAGACACAAAATCCTCACGTGAGTATCGTTGTCGCTCACAACGCGAACCCGATCGTAAGGAACTGAACTCATATCGAACTGGCCCGTCCCCTTTCGTGCGCGAAATTCGTCCATCGGCGTCCCTTCGCGCCCCTTCTCGTCGCCCGTCAGCGACAACGATCCGACGAGCGTCGGCTCCGGAACGACGACGCGACCGATCACCGCGTCCGGTTCGTATGCCATTTGTTCGTCGACGACGACGCTCGCGTCGTAGCGCGACGAATCCTTCGCCGTCGGCGAGGCAAACCTCGACGGGCTAAGTGCTCGCGACGTCGGCGGCGGATTTACGCGCAACGGGGATGGCAGGGACTCGGCCATCTCTCACTCTGCTGCACGCTCTTCGATGTCTTTGCCGCTAATGACGTCACTATTTACGTCACTTCGCGACTTGCGAATGCACATGCAATGCGTTTCCTATTGTTTAGAACTGCGCCGTAATGAGATTATAGGACTCCCAGTCGCCATTGTTGTGACAAAGGAAAACGTCAGCGCTACATCGGCCAACGCCCAGCGAATTAGAAACGCCGGAAGAATTGAAGAGCGTAATCGTTTTTGAACTAGCGTGCCACGCGTCGGGCGCGCCCGTTCTCTACAGCAAACACAACGTACAATCAGTCCGTCACGTGTCTATTTTCTCTTAGGGATAACAAACAACGACTAGTAGAACCCCGCGCGCAAATATTCTGCCAAGCTCTCCGCCCTCGTCTTTCAATTCTCAATAGTTACCATACGTCTTGTCTCCCCATTCGTTTCTCCTAATAGGAGAGCGCGATCGATTGCCTTCGCCACCGTCCGGGCCGCCGCCCGGACCTCCGCCGCCGCCACCGCGTCCACCGCCGCCGCCGCCGCCGCCGCCGCCGCCGCGACGACGTCCCCAACGCGGCGGCCGATTCCCAAATAATTTTTTTCTGTGAAATCATATTATCGGAAAAGTGAATGTGTCGATCACAGGTGCAACCAACGTACTCGAGATCTTTCGTCACTGGCTTCAAATGCATGAAATTGCAGAATCCACCTCGAGTGCATTCTCCCATTTCGTATTGACGACAGCAAGCCTCTCTAAAATCAAAGTTGGAGATAAATGATACTAGTAATTTCGCTCCCACCTAAAGTCAGTCACTGGTGATAGTTCGGCATGTATGGGCCTGCCTAATATTTTTTTAAAATCAGGTCTAAATATCAATAGTCTTTTCTCTCTCTCTCGTACCTCCAAACCATCTGTTATTCAATTCAGTGACCGCCTTTTCGGCGTCTTCTTCATGTCGAAACTAATCCGCAGTATCACCCCCAAATATAAATAAATAATAGTCATTATTTTTATTACTTTGACGTAGACGTTTCCAGTCAGATGATCTCCGAGATTATCGCAAACATTCATTTCTTCAATCGATCCGTACTTCTCGTCCAACTCGAGAAAAACGTCCTACAAGAATATAGACACCTTTCCCTGATATCATTTCTATGACGTCACCTCGAAAAAATTGTCATAATGTTCTTGGAGCTCTGCGTCCGACATACTACACGCTAGAACTCTCTATAAGTAGTTATTTCTCTATATTTCGGTTTTCTAACTTAGTGACGGGTCCATTGTCGTAGCGTTTCGCGGATTTTGATACAAATTCGGCATCACAATCGTCTGCGAACCCGTATGTCGTTTGTAGCTACTCTACGAGAGATCGAACGTACTTGACTGAATGTCGGTTTGTTGTGAATGCGACTGCATCGGTCGCCGTGGCGACAGGCGCCGATTTTGAAGTAGAACGAGCAGTTGACCCTAAAGGGGCCTCGATTTTATGAATCCGTATCGAATGGACGAGGCTTAGTGCGCGAAGTCGTTCGGCACACTTTTCAGAACCTACTTGTCTTTCTCGGTGCCGAAAATCGAAGCCAAATATTCGGCCATGACGACACCCGTATGCACGATGCTGTACCCGGATATGGCAAGCCCACACAGATTAAATGATATATATATATACAACGACGAGAGTTCAACTCTACAAATGCCTCATTTTGTTCCTTCTAGTCTCAATTTTTCTCCTAATCTCCAATCTGTCGTTATCTTTCATCTTATAACTGAACAGCTGTCGAATTTCTGAATTCATCAGCTCTGACCAATACCTCTTTCCATCCTCCAAATCAACGTAGATCAGATCGAATTTTTCTGGCGGCAAGCCAACCACTTCCTCAGCAATTTCCCTCTTCAACTGGGCAGCAGTCAGTTTCAAACTGACTCTCTTTTCAAATGGCTCCAAATCCTCATAGACTACCCAAAGTGTAACATGCGTTGCTGGTGTCATATCAACGTTAGCTAGAGGAGAAGTAGTCCCGTGCATCTTGACAAGACTCTTATAGATAAACGGCTGCGCATCTAACGGTTCCTCAGAAAAGAAGCGAATGAATTGACGCACCGATTCTTCGCGTTCATCTTCAGTAATCTACAACACGTCATCTTTATAAATCAATTTATTTATTTATTTATCGATTACTTACAGGACTGCCATTGAGTCGTGCTATATTGGGAAGAGCAGCTATTATGAGATGACGTCTCTTGTCTTCTTCGTGCCTTTCCGTCAGTGGAATTCCCTGCAATTTGACGTCATTTAGTGACGTGAATTCTCCCAATGCTTCAATGGCTCGCCAATCATTAATCGCACAGTGCGATATACTGAGAGTTTGGAGCTGCTGGAATGTATGCGGGGTTACGTGGTCAACGGGCACGTGATGAGCGACGAGAATTTCCAATTGAGGAAAGAAATTCCCCAGATTATTTATATCGACCAAAGGGTTTTCATTCATGTGCAGCCGCTTCACTTGGGGAAACTCTCCTTCCAATTCAATCACGTTGTACCCATTCATGCTAATATGAAGCTCTTGAAGTCTAAAAAATCCATAAATAATTACACAATTAAATAATTTTCACGTCACCCTTCTAGTACGCTAAGAAGTGTGTCCAAGGCTTTCAATTGGACGTTCGTTTTGTTCAATATCAACGTGCGCAATTCCGAATGAACTCGAGGCGTCGTCGACTCCGGCGGATCGTCGTCGAGCGGATTATCCGTCAAGTTGAGAAAGCCGAGTCGGGGAAACGCCGTAAAAATACCGAAAACCTAAATCAACTCCATAAGCCCCTGATCGATCGATCCCAGCCCCCTGCCCGACTTCTTGCCAGTCAGAAAACGCATTACAGGCGAGATCGAGCTCGGAAACGCTTTGGCAGTTCGTTTGGAGCCACGGAACGTCGCCCAGAGTCGCGATACGTTGCCTGTTCAGCGTTATGACACGCAGAAATCGAAGCGACGTTCCTATTTGCACGTTCCAATGCACTGCACGGGTCGATAGTAGTCTCACCTCGTGCCGGGCAGCGAATGATTATCGCCACTGATTGTCCTTCGTCGTTTACGTCCTCTGTTTCCTCGTCTTCGCCGTATTTTGAGCGTATTGCTCTGGACAAGCTTGCTCTCTCGTCTGCCAAGGCCATTTTTTGCAGTCGTTGTGGAGTTGCAGCGTCTCTATTTACATCGCACAACAATGACGTCGTTTTGCCTCCTCATCAGTAAGACCCGTATAAGAAGGCTCTTTGTTCGTCTCCGCGCTGAGACAATCGTGATCCTTCGTGATCCTGATCCAATCGTCCAATCTCGACGACTTGCGCTACCTAACCAATGGAAGAAGCTTCTTATCGAAGCGTTTTTGCCGCAGAAGAACCAAGCAACGTTCCTCGCGGTGCCGAAGAGGAAAGAAAAGGCCAAGACGCTTCTCGTCGATCCGATCCTCGGTCGTTCGCTCGCGACGATCAGTTTATCCATCAGCCCTATGCATTCTACTCACGCGTACTCCACAGGCATACACATAAACGGGGTGTCTACATGCAGAAAATCTTGATGTTTTCAATTTCTTTCAGCTCCTCCAGAAGAACGCTTGAAATCTGCTTCGCTTTGAACACCGTCTGCCGTATCATCGTCAAAAGATTCTAAAATCTCCCTCTTAGGAAGTTCGAGTAGCAATTCTCCTGTATATCATACCAATTCGATTTTGTCAATGCTCTCCAGAAGATCTAGAGCCGATGCGTGTCTCGCATCACTCGGAGTAATGTCTCTGTAGGGCTTAGATAATTCCTCGCACAGTCTCTCAATGTATACACCGAGTTCCAATCCCGTCTTCTTCTTGATTCCATTGCCGTATTTCATAAGCAGACTACGTATAGCGGCCGAATTTTGCTCGGTCAGGCGTTCTTTCACGGTCTTTTCCAAATTATCAATTCCTAATAATTAATTAATTAAATAATTAAACGAAGCCTTGTAGCATTTTCCATACCTTTTCCGACATCTTCGACAACGACTTTGTTGACTTTTTCTGCAGTCGTATTCCTTGTGAACTCTTCGATCTCTTCGTTCGTCAAAGCGTCGGGTTTCTTGCTCACGTCGTCTAATTTCGCCTGCTCGTACTCTTCCGTCTTCAGTGCTTCGAGTTTTTGACGAGCTTCGCCAGCATCTGCTTCGGCTTTTTCTTCTGCTTTCGTCACGTTTTGAAAACCGGAATCCAGGACCGTTTTCGTCTCTCCGTACAACTTGACTGATTGGGACCAACCGGCGTAGACCGTTTCGATGGCTTTAGGAATTTCCAAAACAAGGTTTTTCAAGTGACCGAAATGCTGACACCTTTTCTCGTCCGTGTCTATAGAAATCAGCAACGTGTTTTATAATTACCTCTGTAAGTGTACAAAACTACCCATACCTAGAGTGGACGGCAAAGCGAGATCTATGACTTGAATGTCGTCGTCTGAGTTCTCGTCCGGAATCACAGGAGCAGAGTTCGCCAATTGGACTTGTTCATTAAAATATTTTAGATGGTCTTCTATTTCCTGAACAGTTAGCTGCTCTTCGTTGTTAGCGTCAGCATTTCTTTTCGAAAAGCTCGTAGACGTCGCAATCGATTTTGCTCTTATCGGGCGTCGCTTCTGAACAGACATTCCGGGCCTGTAGACGTACAGTTCAGGAAGATAATGACGTCGGCTATAGTCGGGAAGCGAACGACGAATTTGTTCGGTGACTTCACGACGTTTTCTTCCAGATATTCCGGGAAATACCGCATCGGCCAAGTCCAAAGCCATGTCTTTAACGCTTTTCAGTCGCAATTCGAACTTCAGTTCCACGTCGTGTTTACCGAGAAACGACACGACGATCGCTCCTTTGAAATGGCCCGCAGTCACGAGCCCAATTTTCACGTCAAATTCGATCTTCTTGATATTTATAATACCACCGAGTCCTAAATTGACTATAAATTTTGCCGCTTCGGCTCCAATTTTGACCGCAATTTTCGCCGCTTCCAAGACGCCAATGGCCACGTCTAGAGTCCACCTGCTGCCATCGACGATCTTTTCTGCGAGCCACAGAGCTGCATAGGCGATTCCTCGCAGAGCCTTGCAGGCGAGATTTGCCGCTTCGCAAATCAAATTGGGAGCTCGCCAACAGCAGCTGTTCCAACCCGGACATCCTATGCACGAACCCCACCATCTCGTGCAGCACGAATTCCAAGACGGGCACCCAACGCAAACTAAGATAAAGAAATAAATAAGTTTAACGTATAAGCGATTGTTACGCTTACCCCTTCCGCAATGCTTAATTGTGCACAAACTATTCACGTTGTTTCTTTTCGCTCGGAGATCCGCAACCGCGGCGTCAAACTTTGACTCCGCAGCTCGCACTTTCGCTTGGGCTTTGCTGATTTCTGCTGTGGCTTTTTTTGCAGCTTCATCAATGACAGCGAGAACTTTTCGACGAATTTCGTCCATCCACGCCGTCGAAAGGAGCCCGTACACTTGAAACGACGCTTCTTCAAGAGACCCGTAGGGAGCGTGAACTCGCAAGAGCGCATCGAATAGGAAAAATCGCCCGCGAATCCAAAACACGAATTGCGTGTTTGTGATTTGCAAAAATATCTCGCGCTCAATCATACCCCAGAACAAACTCACGTACCCTTGGGCGGTGACGTTCACCTTCGGGAGTGGAAACGCCTGAATATCGGCGACCAATATAGGACCGCTGCTCTTGTCGCTCCTCGACTTGTAGAGTTTGAGGAGACCGCCAGCCAAATTGAGAGGAGTCATGCGAATGTCGATCTTGATGCCGCGCGGAAGTCCGATGTCTATATAAGCGGAGAGTTGAAAACCGAGTATATCGATTGTTCCGTTGAGAACGAAGCCTTGAGGAATGACGATGCCCGACGGAACGAGTTCTCGAGCATCGAGAGAAAACGACACCTCGAGGCCTTTGGGAAGTCCACTGTCTCTCAAGCACGTGGGCAAAGTCAGGTCGATCTCGAATGCTTCTAGCACGGCGCCCAATGTAAGTTTATTAATCGAACCGTAGAAGTAGTTGCGTCTCGGCATTAGCGGATCGATGCCGAGGTAAACTTTGGCGATGATTTCTTTACCGCTGTCTATTTTTCCCACGCGCACTTCGCCGCCCACTTCGATGCCGGCGAGCGGCACGCCCGGTTTGAGCGCGACCGAGAGAATGGCATTGCCGAAAGCGAGAAAATTAATACCAAAAGCTCGTTTCCATATACCCTTCATAATCATTGACAGCTCCAGTCCCTGGAGGCCAAATCGCACGGCGCCAGTGAAGGATATGGGAGGATTCGTCAGCGCTAGCTCGGCTCGTATTCCAACGTACGTTTCGACGCCAAATGCAAACTCTAACGCCGCTTCGCTCAGAATTAGACCGTCGCCCAATCGTATGTTGTTCACACCGGCGCTGATAAGAATTTGTTTGAGCGACGTGATGGTTGTTGTGATTTGCAGGCTGGCGTCACTACCGAGCGCTCCTTTGGCGAAGTCGCAGAACGCATCTCCTTGACAGTCGTCGGGAAACGTAAATACGGCAACAAATGATAGTCCGCGTTGAATAGGAATTCGGCTCAGCGTTTCGCCGCTCAGAGTAACTCCGTCCATCGTCTTCGACGATATCACTACGGCGACCTTGAGCGATCTGTCGAGCAAAGATAGCGCTTTGACATTTTTCTTAGTCAACTTCTCTATGACATCAGCGAATCCAATATTGCCCAACTCAATGCCGACAGCCATGGCAGCCTTTCCAGTTTGTTTGCTTACGACCAAGTTGACTGTAGCTCCAGCCCAACCGGCGATCTGAGGAGTGCCGGCCAGTTTGAATTGAAAGCCCTTGGCACCGGTTCCGACCGGAATTTCAAATGACGGTCGGAGAATGGAGAAGTCAGCCATTGAGGCTGATTGCAGAACGGAGGAGAGTTCATCGGGTAAGAAGTCGGCGTCCATTTTCTGCAGAATCGCAGCGACATTGAGATCGTTACCTTCGCCCGATAGTATGAAGCCTTTGGCCGTGCGTTTGTCTCGATTGGGTGCCGCAGGCGAAATGGGAGCTAACGCCGCCGGCTGTATGGTCACGGGAAAATCGGCCGAGCCGAACTGCCAGAAACCGTCGGCTTTGAAGACGGTTTTTCTCGGTTTGGAAAGCGTTATGTTGATGAGAATGGACGGGTTCAAAATTGTCGCTATACCCGGAATGATTTCTAACGAGTCTCCGAATTTCAGTTCGATTGCGAGCGTCTTTATCTTCTTCGCTATCGTCAGCTGGAAGCCATACAACTGAACGTCGAGCAAGTCCGAAACACCGGGCGGAAGATCGAGTTCGTCGACGTCGAAGTCGGGTATAATTGCAGTCAATAAATTTGAAAGCTTCAACGCAGCGCCTGGGTCGACGAAAGAGAACTGTAAGCCGCCAGGACCGATGCTGACGGAGAAGACGACAGCTGGTTTATCCGGTATGATAGGTATGGCAGCGATTAGAGTGACCCCTTTGTTGATGGGACGCACTTGCGTCAGTATCCCATCGAGAACCTCAGGAAGAAAGTTGGGGGTCAGACTTCCTGTTGATATAATGAGACCTGTTTCCGGAACGGTGAGAGAGCCAATGAGAGGCACGTCAGTGACGTCCAACCCGGATATTTTCTTAATCAGACCGGCGAGCGAGAACGACGGCAAATTGATTGCAATTGTGACGGCAGTTCTCGCGTTCTGAAGAGCCGTCTTCTTGTATCGCGTCACGAGGAGATGACATCGAAAGCTACCCCAACCGGTTATCGTCGGATTTCCAGACAGTCCGATGGCAAAGCCGTCGACGCCGTACGTTCCAACGAATCGGGAGTTCTGCAGACTGAAGCGATCGAGTCCGGCTTCCCGAAGGGGCCCCTCCATCTCTGCAGGAAGTAGGGCTTCGCCGAGAAGTCTTATCAGTTCGCCGACGGGGATTTCGCCATTGTTTGGAATACCGCGAAAGTAAAATTGATCACCCTGCTGGCTTATTTTGAAGTCGAAGTTGATGTCGCCGACTTGCCATACGCCAGCGAGAGCGAAACCTCGTATAGAGAATTTGTCGTTGAGCGCCTGCACCTCGGGGCTGAGCTCCATCGTCACGACGACGGTGACGTCGCTCAGAAGAAGAAAATCGGGCACGAGCGTTAACGTCGGAAACTCTCGCGTTCCGACGGACCACTCGTTTCGCTCGGTATCTAGCGAGAAATTCGCGATTTTAAAATTGAACGGATTATCGACGTTTGACGAGCTGATTCCGAGCGACCGATAGACGCTGGGCAGCATGAGCTCGACTAGACCGAGCACGCGAAGATCGCTTTGTTCGGCGACGACGCCGAGCATGACATTGCCTCTCATGTATATCTGAACGTTATCGCCGTTCAACGTGTCAAAACCGCTGCCGTACGTATTTGCCATTTGTCCCAACACGCCTGGATCGCCGAGAAAGTTGCATTGTCCTTTGTGTAACAGCAGGACGACGAAGAAGCCGATTAGCTGCAGCATCTTGTGACCTTCTCGATCTTATGCTGGACGTCGACTGGTTTTGCTTGGGACATGTCTGTGTCACTTATTTGCGAGGCGGAAACCTCTTCAGTGTTGCTATTTGATCGTCCTTTACGTGGGCTGATTCAATTTGCAATTACGATGTGAGTGCATGAAGCCAGCGGACAGATTGTCGCTTTGACGCCCTGAAACCGACCACTAATCCACCTTTACGCCCTTTCCTGGAACTAGAACTTATCACAATGATTTGGGGTGTTCTTTACAAATTTGCCCTGTTAGTTTTACGCGCATTTGCATGGAACCGGAAATAGCGCAGACTTCAGAAGGGCGTTGGTGGTCGCCAGCTTGTATTTTCTGCATAACAAACTGATAAGACTTTTGCTCACTCTGGATTTGTCAACAACTGGAAAGAGTCGCTTTTCTATACAACTTGACGTGACGTTCAACAATTTTTTGTACGAGGACCTACTCCACTGCTTTCACCTTACACGTGCCACTGCGTGGGATCAGGGATGCATTCCTCGAGGGGCTTCCGAACGGACGCCGTCTGTCACTGATTCTTGGCTTCTAAGTCTTTATTGTTCTTGCAGCAAAAAGGTCACACATATATTATAATGTAATTTGGACAGTTCAAGACGCCCAACTTTGTCAGACTCTCTCCAGTGCACTCGGAGCTGCAATCCGAACAAGATGCACTCTGCACGTCATCTCTGCACGATCGTCTTTCTTCTTCTCTTCGTTCGTCAGGCGTCCGGCAGCTATCAAAAACCGGCGCCCAGCGCAGCCGAGCGAAAAGAATTCCGAAAGAATACGGCAACCAACAGCGAAACAATGCAAGTCTTCGGCGTCCTGATCTACACGTACAAAGATCAAAACGGTCAACCGAAAAGCGTGCCGTACTGCGAAGGCGTTCTCTTAGGCGAGCGCTACGTTCTGACCTCGGCGGCGTGCACGCCGTCGCAGGCGCTGAGCGACAATCTCTTTCCCCGAGGGGCAGACCCGAGTTCGTCGACGTTTTCCTTTCGGCATAGGAGCGCCGAAAATCCCTTTGAACCGACTAACATTCGCCTTACCGTGGACAAAGCCCATGCGATTATTCATCTTTCTCGTTCGGTAAAGCGACCGCCGGCTTATTATGCGTTTCCGTCGTGGGACGGAAACGTCCAATCGAGCGATAACAAATGGAATATCCGTGCGGAGGAAGTCGCGGACAATCCCATCCGGCTTTCCTCCTGGTACGCTGCCGACGAGTCGAGCAGTCGCGCGAGTAATCTCCAGTCGGCGTTGAGCTCGTGTGAGTTCGTCAAACGGGTGAATCTCATTGCTTTAGAGTGCAGTTCCAAGACGGGCGAAACGCTGGTTTACAACGGTGCGGCGTTCTTTAAGCTTACGACAACGGCGAGTACGCGAAGCGTTGCCGTACTCGGAGTCGTCAATCTCAAGGCATCGGGAACCAGTTGCAGGGACGCTCCTTCTACTGTGACACCCGGACTCGGTTTGGGAGTTTCGGGTGGTAGTAAGGGCTATTTGTGTGGCAAGCGATTGGATCAGAAAGCCGTCAGAGATATTCTCTTCACTATGAGCGAGGTGTCTGGTAGTCATATTTCTTCGGATTCGGACGTCATACCGTCGCAAACGATTGGTAAGTTTTTAGAGTTAGGATTTCATTGCTCATTATCATGACCTTCAATTCTCTTCTGCATGACAGTCGGAACGATGAATTTGAACGGTTTGGCTAGATACGCGCGTGACATGAAAGAAGTTTTAGCGAAAAGCGTAGTGGAGATTCTTACCAAACCGTCGATTATGGCCATGCAAGAGGTCCCAGCCATGAAGGGAACATCTGCCGCCGAAACGTTCTTTAAAAGCCAACAAATACTAAACCACCCAGACGTTTTGATGACTCACACAGACGTGATGAACAACCTGGTCTTTTTATACAAAAGGGCTGAAGTTGAGTTGAAAGGCAAGTGCCAACCTATTCAAAAATTTGGTCAGCTATGCCTTTTTAAAGTGAGCGCGTCTATATTACAGAAATGTCTATTGTTACTCACGTAAATAATGTACTTTTAGTTTAAGAGAGCAGCGGAGTGCTTTGCCATGATCAACGTTCATCTTACGTACGGAAAACCTACAAAACGAAACGCGGAAATCAAATCACTGAGAACATTTATTGACGCTTATCAAGCACCGAGTGGTTGTTCCAAAGTCGTTCTTTGCTTAGGCGACTTTAACACAGGAGGCGGAAGCGGCGCACCAGACGAAATAACGGACGCAAAATTTTTACTGAAAAATCTGTAAGAAGATCCGGCTTCCTTTGATATACAAAGTACCGTTTATATTTCAGGAACAACATGCGTTTTCACGATCCAGGTCCGACGACTCCCAAAGTGGGCGGCGAGTCTCATTACGATCGAATACTCGTTAGCGAAAACCTACGATTGATGCACTATTACTGGCCGAACGGTGACGTTGGTCAGTCCAGGGGAATACGCACCCAATCGGACCGAATCCGATATTACCTGAATAATTATATTCCATTCATGCCGGAGTCTCTCCGCAAGTTGTCTCCGGGTTTTCGTAACGTCGATCTTAGCGATCATTTGCCTGTCATTTACAAGCTCGACGGAAAAACGGCCATAGGTACGTGGAACGTCGAACATTTTGACGTCACCGTTCCGGACTATTTGAACCTCGATCGAAAGGAAGACAAGCACAAGGATAAATTTGAAACTATCTTCAATTTGTTCAACGTGTTAGCCGTTCAAGAGCTATCGTCCGCTTTCGATGGAAGCAAATTCAATGACGACATCACGAAACCCTATCTTGTCAGTGGCCCAAAGTTATTTGGCAAAACTTGGCTTATAAGTAGAGATGTCAGAGAACTGGGCTTCGCCTACGATGAAGGGGTTCTAGATCTCGTTTCGTGCAGGAAGCTCGACATGTCAGGACATACATTCAAAACAGACAAAGGCGATAAACCTTATCGTGACGGCTTTGGCTGTACTTTTAGAAGGAAAGACGACAATACGGTGCGAAAAGAAAAGCAGCAATTTTAGACAAAACTATGTGAAATCAAACTTTTAGAAATTCAGCCTCGTTTCAGTTCACGTTCTCAACGCTAAAAGCACGCTCACCGTTGCAAGAGAATACATAGCGGAAGCTGAAGTGAGGTATCCTCCCTACGGACCGGGGAGCACGGCTGCTTTTGTCGTAGGAGATTTTAACGTCGACGAACCTTATTTCGCTCAAATTCTACAATCGTCCAGGTTGAGAAAGCATAAATACACCGTGTATTTAGTCGATAAACGGTTATTATTGATTATAGGTGTCAGCATGAACGTGGTTCACATTCTAGCTGGCATTTTACAATGCCGAACTCGAAAAATTCCCGAGACTATATCTGGCGCGTGGGAAACAAAAATCCTGGACAAACCGGTTGCAGAGTCATCAATCCCGAACTGCACAAAGGATCGTCAACATTTACTTTTCCGAGCACTCGCCAGCAAATGAAAGCGTTTTCGTCGTGGAAAGAAATTTCTGACCATTATCCCGTTTACGCGCAATTTTATGACCCAACTCAGATAGACGACTAGAAAACAAGTGTGTCGTTCAGTTGCTTGCGCAAGCATTAGAGTATCTAGAGTGGCCAGTCTGTCTATCTCTGCGTGTTCGAAAAATAAAAAGAATCACATTCTAATACGAATTATATGTGACGGAGCAACGGTGACGGAGCAACGGTGACGTGTCAACAATAGGACCCGTATAGTTTCTTCGTTCAACGCTTTGAGGACGTCGCATCGTCGACGATTTGCGCCATCTGAGCAATAGAAGATGCTGCTCATCGACATCCTTACCGCAGAAGAGCCAAGGAACGTTCCTCGCGGTGCCGGAGAAGGAAAGAAGAAGATCAAGACGCCTCTCGAGCTCTCGTCGAGGATCGTCGACGGGGTTCGGTCGTACGCTTGCGACAATCAGTTTATCTATCAGCCCTATGCACTCTACTCACGGACTCACGCCTACTCGATACATAACGAGGTGGGAAGAGTCTACAGGCAGAAAATTTTGATGTTTTCAATTTCTTTCAATTCCTCCTGAAGAATTTTCGAAATCTGCTTCGCTTGGAACACCGTCTGCCGTATCATCGTCAGAAGATTCTAAAATATCGATCTCTCTTAGGAAGTTCAGTAGTAGCGATTTTCTTGTACGTACCACTTCAATTTTGTCAAGGCTTTCGAGAAGGTCTAAAGCCGACGCCTTCCTCGGATCATTTGGAGCAATGTCTCTGTATGGCCGAGACAATTCCCGGCACAATCTCTCAATGTATACACCTAGTTCCAATCCCGTCTTTCTCTTGATTCCATTTCCGTATTTCATCAGTAGACTACGTATAGCGGCTGAATTTTGCTCGGTCAGGCGTCCTTTCACGGTCTTTTCCAAGTTATCAATTCCTATTAATTAATTAATTAATTAATTAATTAAACAAGGTCTTGCCTTTCACTATTCACTACCTTTGCCGACATCTTCGACGACGACTTTGTTGATTTCTTCTGCAGTCGTATTCCTTGTGAACTCTTCGATCTCTTCATTCGTCAAAGCGTCAGGTTTCTCGCTCAAGTCATCTAATCTCGCCTGCTCGTCCTCTTCCGTCTTCAGTGCTTCGAGTTTTTGACGAGCTTCGCCAGCATCTGCTTCAGCTCTCTCTTCTATTTTCGTCAGGTTTTGAAAACCGGAATCCAGGACCGTTTTCGTCTCTTCGTAGAACTTGACTGATTGGGACCAACCGGCGTAGACCGTTTCGATGGCTTTAGGAATTTCCGAAACAAGGTTTTTCAAGTGATCGAAATGCTGACACCTTTTCTCGTCCGTGTCTATAGAAATCAGCAACGTGATATATAATTACCTCTGTAAGTACAAAACTCATACCTAGAGCAGACGGCAAAGCGACATCTATGACTTGAATTTCGTCGTCTGAGTTCATGACGTCGTCCGGAATCGCAGGAGCAGAGTTCGCCAATTGGACTTGTTCATTAAAATATTTTAGATGATCTTCTACTTCCCGAGCCGTTAGCTGCTCTTCGTTGTTAACGTCGGCATTTCTTTTGGAAAAGCTCGTAGACGTCGCAATCGATTTCGCTCTAATGGAGCGACGCTTTTTTCCGGGCCTGTAGACGTACAGTTCAGGAAGATAATGACGTCGGCTATAGTCGGGAAGCGAACGACGAATTTGTTCGGTGACTTCGCGACGTTTTCTTCCAGATATTCCGGGAAATACCGCATCGGCCAAGTCCAAAGCCATGTCTTTAACGCTTTTCAGTCGCAATTCGAACTTCAGTTCCACGTCGTGTTTACCGAGAAACGACACGACGATCGCTCCTTTGAAATGGCCCTCAGTCACGAGCCCAATTTTCACGTCGAATTCGATCTTCTTGATATTTATAATACCACCGAGTCCTAAATTGACTATAAATTTCGCCGCTTCGGCTCCAATTTTGACCGCGACTTTTGCCGCTTCCAAGACGTCAGTGGCCACGTCTAGAGTCCACCTGCTGCTATCGACGATCTTTTCTGCGAGCCATAAAGCTGCATAGGCAGTTTTTCGCAGACCCTTGCAGGCAAGATTTGCCGCTTCGCAAATCAAATCGGGAGCTTTCCTACAGCACTTGTTCCAACCCGGGCATCCTATGCACGCACCCCAAAATCTCTTGCAGCACGATTTCCAAGACGGGCACCCAATGCAAACTATAAATTCAGTAAGTTCAACGTATAACAGCGATTGTTATGCTTACTCTTGTGGCACGTCCGAATGCTGCACAAATTATTCACGTTGTTTTTTTTCCTCTTCAAGTCCGCAACCGCGGCGTCAAACTTTGGTTCCGCAGCTCGCACTTTCGCTTGGGCTTTGCTGATTTCTGCTGCGGCATCTTTTGCGGCTTCGTCAATGACAGCGAGAGCTTTTTTACGAATTTCTTCCATCCACTCTGTCGAAAGGAGCCCGTACACTTGAAACGACGCTTCTTGAAGGGAACCGTAGGGAGCGTAGACTCGCAAGAGCGCATCGAACAGGATAAGCCGCCCGCGAATCCAAAACACGAATTGCGTGTTCGTAATTTGCAAAAATACCTCGCGCTCAATCATACCCTTCAACAAACTCACGTACCCTTGGGCGGTGACGTTCACCTTCGGGAGTGGAAACGCCTGAATATCGGCGACCAATATAGGACCGCTGCTCTTGTCGCTACTCGACTTGTAGAGTTGAAGGAGACCGCCAGCCAAATTGAGAGGAGTCATGCGAATGTCGATCTTGATGCCGCGCGGAAGTCCGATATCTATATAAGCGGAGAGTTGAAAACCGAGTATATCGATTGTTCCGTTGAGAACGAAGCCTTGAGGAATGACGATGCCCGACGGAACGAGTTCTCGAGCATCGAGAGAAAACGACACCTCGAGGCCTTTGGGAAGTCCACTGTCTCTCAAGCACGTTGGCAAACTCAGGTCAATTTCAAATGCTTCTAGCACGGCGCCCAATGTAAGTTTATTAATCGAACCGTAGAAGTAGTTGCGTCTCGGCATTAGCGGGTCGATGCCGAGGTAAACTTTGGCGATGATTTCTTTACCGCTGTCTATTTTTCCCACGCGCAATTCGCCGCCCACTTCGATGCCAACAAGCGGCACGCCCGGCTTGAGCGCGACCGAGAGAATCGCATTGCCGAAAGCGAGAAAATTAATACCAAAAGCTCGTTTCCATATGCCTTTCATATTCATCGACAGCTCTAGTCCCTGAAGACCAAATCGCACTGCGCCAGTGAATGATATAGGAGGATTTGTTAGCGCTAACACGGCTCGTATTCCAACGTACGTTTCGGCGCCCAAAGCAAACTCCAACGCCGCCTCGCTCAGAATTAGACCGTCCCCTAATCGTATGTTGTTCACACCGGCGCTGATAAGAATTTGTTTGAGCGACGTGATGGTTGTCGTGATTTGCAGACTGGCGTCACTACCGAGCGCTCCTTTGGCGAAGTCGCAGAACGCATCTCCTTGACAGTCGTCGGGAAACGTAAATACGGCAACAAGTGAGTCCGCGTTGAATAGGAATTCGGCTCAGCGTTTCGCCGCTGAGAGTAACTCCGTCCATCGTCTTCGACGATATCACTACGGCGACCTTGAGCGATCTGTCGAGCAAAGATAGCGCTTTGACATTTTTCTTAGTCAACTTCTCTATGACATCAGCGAATCCAATATTGCCCAACTCAATGCCGACAGCCATGGCAGCCTTTCCAGTTTGCTTGCTTACGACCAAGTTGACTGTAGCTCCAGCCCAACCGGCGATCTGAGGAGTGCCGGCCAGTTTGAATTGAAAACCCTTAGCACCGGTTCCGACCGGAATTTCAAATGACGGTCGGAGAATGGAGAAGTCAGCCATTGAGGCTGATTGCAGAACGGAGGAGAGTTCATCGGGTAAGAAGTCGGCGTCCATTTTCTGCAGAATCGCAGCGACATTGAGATCGTTACCTTCGCCCGATAGTATGAAGCCTTTGGCCGTGCGTTTGTCTCGGTTGGGTGCCGCAGGCGAAATGGGAGCTAACGCCGCCGGCTGTATGGTCACGGGAAAATCGGCCGAGCCAAACTGCCAGAAACCGTCGGCTTTGAAGACGGTTTTTCTCGGTTTGGAAAGCGTTATGTTTATAAGAATGGACGGGTTCAAAATTGTCGCTATACCCGGAGTGATTTCTAATGAATCTCCGAATTTCAGTTCGATTGCGAGCGTTTTTATCTTCTTCGCTATCGTCAGCTGAAAGCCGTACAACTGAACGTCGAGCAAGCCCGAAACGCCGGGCGGAAGATCGAGTTCTTCAACATCGAAGTCGGGTATTATTGCAGTCAATAAATTTGAGAGCTTCAACGCAGCGCCTGGGTCGACGAAAGAGAACTGCAAGCCACCAGGACCGATGCTGACAGAGAAGACGACAGCTGGTTTATCCGGTATGATGGGTATGGCAGCGATTAGAGTGACCCCTTTGTTGATGGGACGCACTTGCGTCAGTATCCCATCGAGAACCTCAGGAAGAAAGTTGGGGGTCAGACTTCCTGTTGATATAATGAGACCTGTTTCCGGAACGGTGAGAGAGCCAATGAGAGGCACGTCAGTGACGTCCAACCCGGATATTTTCCTAATTAGACCCGCGAGCGAGAACGACGGCAAATTGATTGCAATTGTGACGGCAGTTCTCGCGTCCTGAAGAGCCGTCTTCTTGTATCGCGTCACGAGGAGATGACACCGAAAGCTGCCCCAACCGGTTATCGTCGGATTTCCAGACAGTCCGATAGCAAAGCCGTCTTCGCCGTACGTTCCAACGAATCGGGAGTTCTGAAGACTGAAGCGATCGAGTCCGGCTTCCCGAAGGGGCCCCTCCATCTCTGCAGGAAGTAGGGCTTCGCTGAGAAGCCTTATCAGTTCGCCGACTGGGATATCACCATTGTTTGGAATACCGCGAAAGTAAAATCGATCGCCCTGCTGGCTTATTTTGAAGTCGAAGTTGATGTCGCCGACTTGCCATACGCCAGCGAGAGCGAACCCCTGTATAGAGAATTTGTCGCTGAGCGCCTGCACCTCGGGGCTGAGCTCCATCGCCACGACGACGGTGACGTCGCCCAGAAGAAGAAAATCGGGCACGAGTGTGAACGTAGGAAACTCTCGCGTGCCGACGGACCACTCGTTTCGCTCGGTATCTAGCGAGAAATTCGCAATTTTAAAATGGAACGGATTATCGACGTTCGCCGAGCTGATTCCGAGCGATCAATGGACGCTGGGCAGCATGAGCTCGACTAGACCGAGCACGCGAAGATCGCTTTGCTCGGCGACGACGCCGAGCATGACATTGCCTCTCATGTATATCTGAACGTTATCATCGTTCAACGTGTCGAAACCGCTGCCGTACGTATTTGCCATTTGGTCTAACACGCCTGGATCGCCGAGAAAGTTGCATTGTCCTTTGTGTAGCAGCAGGACGACGACGACGACGACGACGACGCCGATCAGCTGCAGCATCGTGACCTAGCTCGATCCGATGCTGGACGTCGACTGGTTTTGCTAGGGACATGTCTGCTGAATTTATTTGCGAGACGAAAGCCTCTTCGGTGTTGTTATTGAATCGTCCATTGCGTGGGCTGATTAAATTTACTATTACGATGTGAGTGAGTGAGTGAGTGAGTGAGTGCAGAAAGTCAACAGCGCAGACCGGCGCTGACTAGTGCTTTGACGTTTTGAAACTGACACTAACCTATATATATACAGTTATTGCAAATTTCTGGAACTGGAACTCAAGTCATCGCTGTGGAGTGTTTTTGTCGAAGAGATCTGTGCTTTTGGAATAGCGCAGACGTTACCGTTATCAGTTATTTGCATAACAAACTGATATAATGTCACTCCCATTGGATTGCCAACGACTGAAAACGCCTCTTTGCTATATAACTTGACGTGACGTCCGACAGTTTTTTGTGCGATGCTGTTTGCGCATTGTGCGTGCCTCTGCGTGGGATTAGGAATTCACTAATGGAGCTAGGGTCTTCCAAACAGAGGTCGTCTGTCGCGGCTTCTTGACTCCCAAGTCTTTATTTCTCTTGCGGCAAATGATCAATTACTCATTATAATGATGTTTTAATTCGCCCTTCAAGATGCTCAACGTTTTCACATCCTCTCCAGTGCACTCGGAGCTGCAATCCGAACAAGATGCACTCTGCACGTCGCCTTTGCACGATCGTTCTTCTTCTTCTTCTCTTCGTTCGTCAAGCGTCCGGCAGCTATCAAAAACCGGCGCCCGACGCCGCCGAACGAAAAGAATTCCGAACGAGAACGGCAACCAACAGGGAGACAATGCAAGTCTTCGGCATCCTCGTCTACACGTACAAAGATCAAAACGGTCAACCGAAAAGCGTGCCGTACTGCGAAGGCGTTCTCTTAGGCGAGCGCTACGTTCTGACCTCGGCGGCGTGCTCGCCGGATAAGGCGCTGAGCGACAATCTCATTCCCGATGGGACAGACCAGACGTTCTCCTTTCGGCATAGGGGTGCCGAAAATTCCTTTGATAAGACAGCCGTTCGCGGTACCATGGACAGAGCCCATGCGATTATTTATCTATCGCGTTCGGTCAAGCAGGCTTATTACGCGTTTCCGTCGTGGGACGGAAACGATCAATCGACCGATAAGAACTCGTTGAAATGGAACATTCGTGCGGAGGAAGTCGAGGACAATCCCGTCCGGCTTTCGTCGTGGTACGCTGCCGACGAGTCGAGCAGTCGCGCGAATAATCTCCAGTCGGCGTTGGACTCGTGTGAGTTTGTCAAACGGGTCGAACGCATCGCTTTAGAGTGCAGGTCCAAGACGGTCGAAACGCTGGTTTACAGCGGTGCGGCGTTTTTCAAGCTCACGGCGACGGGGAATACGCGAAGCATTGCCGTACTTGGAGTTGTCAATCTTAAAGAATCGGCGAAAAGCCGTTGCAGGAACGCTCCTGCGAATGCGACACCCGGACTCGGTTTGGGAGTTTTGGGTAGTAAGGGCTATTTGTGTGGCAGACAATTGAATGCGAACGCCGTCAGAGACATTCTTCTCACTATGAATGAAGTCTCGTCTGGCGGTCGTATTTCTTCGCATTTGGACGTCATACCGTCGCAAAAGATTGGTACGTTTCAGAGTTATAAGATTTCATTGCTCATACCGGTAATGTTTTTTCGCCGCGACAGTCGGAACGATGAATATGAACGGTTTGGCTCGATATGCACGTGACACGAAGGAACTTTTAGCGGAAAGCGTAAGAGAAATTCTAGCCGAACCGTCGATTATGGCCATGCAAGAGGTCCCAGCCATGAAGGGAACATCTACCGTTGAAGAGTTCCTTAGAAGCGACATATTAAGCTGGGTTTCGATGGCTCACACAGACGTGGTCAATAATCTGGTCTTTTTCTACAAAACGACTGAAGTTGACCCGACGGGCACATGCCAACCTGTTCAAAATTTTGGTAAGATATGCTTTTTTAAAGTGAGTGCGTCAATATACATCTACTGCTCTTACGTTAATTAATTAATTAATTAATTAATCTTGTACTCTTAGTTTAAGAGAGCGTCGAAGTGCTTTGCTATGATCAACGTTCATCTTACGTACGGAAAACCTACGAAACGAAACTCGGAAATCAAATCACTGCGAACATTTATTGACAATTATAAAGCACCGAGTGGTTGTTCCAAAGTCGTTCTTTGCTTAGGCGACTTTAACACAGGAGGCGGAAATAACCCACCGAACGAAATAACGGATGCAGAATTCCTACTAAAAAATTTGTAAGAAGATTCTATTTTCTATTTATATACGAACTACCGCTTTTTAACTTCAGGAACAACATGCGTTTTCACGATCCAGGTCCGACGACTCCAAAAGTGGGCGGTGAGTCTCATTACGATCGAATACTCGTGAGCGAAAACCTACGATTGATGCACCATTACTGGCCGTACGGTGACGTTGGTCAGTCCAGGGGAATACGTACCCAATCGGACCGAATCCGATTTTACCTGAATAATTATATTCCGCTCATGCCGACTACTCTCCGCGAGTTTGCTCCAGATTTTCGTAACACCGACCTTAGTGATCATTTGCCTGTCATTTACAAGCTCGACGGCAAAACGGCCATAGGTACGTGGAACGTTGAGCATTTTGACGTCACCGTGCCAAACGATCCGAACCCCGATCGAAAGGAGAGAGAGCACAGGGATAAATTTGAAACCATTTTTAAGTTGTTCAACGTGTTAGCCGTTCAGGAGCTCTCGTCCAATTTCGCTTCAAGCAAACTCTATGACGACCCTACGAAACCCTATCGTGTCAGTGGCCAAAAATTATTTGGCAAAACTTGGCTTATAAGTAGAGATGTCAGTGAACTGGAATTCGCCTACGATGAAGGGATTCTAAATGTCGTTTCGTGCTCGAAGCTCGACATGTCACAACATACATTCAAAACGAACAAGGGCGATAAACCTTATCGTGACGGCTTTGGCTGTAGTTTTAGAAGGAAAGACGACAATAAGGTGCGGAAAGAAAAGAATCAAAACTAAATTGAGACCAACTTTTAGAAATTCAGCCTTGTTTCCGTTCACGTTCTCAACGCTAAAAGCACTCTCGCCGTTGCAAGGGAATACATAGCGGAAGCTCAAGTGACGTATGCTGCCTTCGGATTGGCAAGTACGCCTGCTTTTGTCTTAGGAGATTTTAATGTTGATGAGCCTTATGTCACTGAAAGTCTGCAATCGACCAGGTTAGATCGAAACACTAGAGAAAGCACGCAAGTCGATAAATGGCTATCGTCTAAATCATATAGATGTGAACATGAAAGGGGATCAGATTCTGAGTGGCATTTTACAATGCCAAACTCGAAAAATTCTCGAGACTATATCTGGCGCGTGGGAAACAAAAATCCTGGGCAGACCGGTTGCAGGGTGATCAATCCCGAACTGCACAAAAGAGGGTCAACATATACGTTTCCAGACACTACCACGAGAATGAAAGCGTTTTCGTCTTGGAAAGAAGTTTCTGACCATTATCCTGTTTACGCGCGATTTTTTGACCCAACTAAACTCAGATAGACGACTATAGTGCGTACGTTGTTCAAGCATGAAAGTATCTATAGGCTGACGGTCTGTCTATAGCTTCGTGTGTGTGTGTGTGTGTTCGAGAAATAAAAAAATCAATGACTCTCAATACGAGTTATTTAGATCAAGAGCGGTACTAGACTGTAGCTGACTTTTTTGGGGTTCCTTTTGCCGTGCATGCTGTCGCAAACGCCTGCCAGCGAGATGAAGTAGGCTACGCTGCAGCCCTGGCTACGCTGCTTGTGGAGCCGCTGTCCAGTTCCCATCAGTTCTGGCTGAAACACGTCATCGTCGACGCCGTCCCGGATAGACCTGCATGCTTCGAAAAATGCTCGCCTCGCTTCGTCTTCTTCTTCTTTTCCTTCTTCTCAAAGCGTCTTTCGTGGCCACTACGGCGGACTGCGATACCGTCGCCGCCAACTGCATCCAAAATCCGTCGTGCAACGCGACGTTCACGGCGTATTTGACCGCGTGCGATCGAGTCCTGAACACGGGTCTTCCAGCCGACTGCACGGCCGATTGCCGAACGAAACTCAACGCCTCCAACGAAATGGAGCCCGCCTTCGTAACGTGCAACGTCACGACACCTCAGAGCCAGAAATTCCAGGCGAACATCTTAAAAGGCTGTTTCGGCATCGGTGAGTGTCGGGGACCAACGAGGGCATATGCTGATTTATCCTAATTGCGTCATCAGTCACTCGTGCTTTCTTCCAGCCCCGCCTACTAGTAAAGCTCCCACAGGATTCCTGTGCAGTGCTATCGGAACAAGTTGTTCCATCGACCCCAACTGTGGTCCCGTGGTAGGCAAGTACTTGGCTGATTGCGGTGGCGTGTTCACGGGACAACCGTGCACGTCGGCTTGCTCGTCCAGCACGGCAGCACTGTTCGAAATCTGGCCGGCGTTTGGCGAGTGTAGTTGCGGTACAGATCAGACCTGCATTACGGCGGAACCTCATGTCCGCAATTGTTTGGGTAGCCAAAAAAAGCGTGACTAAGTTGTTGAAACTTTTTTTGCTTGTAGGTAATACTACCGCTGCTCCGAGTCCTAACTTTTGCAGCGTTTTGGGCCTAAAATGCGGTTACGATGACGAATGTAGGCCGATATTGGAAAACTATTTGAACAGTTGCGCTTTTCTGTTCACGGGATCTCCACACGGCTGCACGGCTCAGTGTCATTCGACCGTTACGGCGTTCCAGGAGTATCGTCCAGATAGTCGCAATTGCGTTTGCGGAGCCGATTCGAGCTGCACAGTAAATGAACCTCGCGTTCAGTTGTGCATCGACGACGGACCCGGTAAAGAACCCGGCGTTCGTTTTTAAATCGTGCTTTGTCCTAATTATAATTACCCTTTTTTATTTTTCTCAGTTGCTCCTCAGGCCTGCAGCGCTGTCGTCGAGAACGGCTGCGGCAGCAACTCGACTTGCAAATCGATCGTGGAGACGTACATCGACTCGTGCGCCAAAGTCTTCGAGTCCGATGACGAGGACTGCACGGCTGAATGCAAAGGCAATCTCGAGCGCGCTGTTGCCGCCTTGCCTTCTCTTGGGACTTGCGTCTGCAGCGGAAACCGGACGTGCACTCGCGCGCAGATCAACATTCAGAAAGCGTGCTACGGCGAGTGATAGCGTCGTCTTTTGGGAAATACAAATAATTGATTTTTTTTTGTCTTGAAGACTTGATTCCGGCGTCGGGGCTATCTTGCTCGTTTGTCGGAGACGTGTGCAGTCGGGATTCGGCGTGCAATTCGAAGCTTACGAAATATCTGGCGTCGTGCGCGTCCGTCTTGAAGTCGGGCGAGGCGAGCGACTGCTCGCAGGCCTGCCGCGACGATCTCAATAATCTCGTCTTGGCCTCGCCCGCCCACGACACGTGCTTCTGTTCGACGGACGACGACGACGACGACGACGACGACTGTACGACGACTCAGGCGAATATTCAAAAGGGCTGCTTTCCAGAAGGTATGACTCACTCGCTGCTCCCGCTTCTCCTTGTTGCTACGTAAATCTTTTTCGAAGCTTCGTCGAAAGCGGACAAAGTGGCGACGGCTGTTTCTACGCTGACTTTGGTCGTGTTAGCGTTCAACTTCATTTGATTCAATGGCAGGGTTTGCATGCGCGTTTATTTTGTGTGTGTGTGTTTGTCTGATGTGCTGTTTGTTGTCTCTCTTACCGCAGGTGCGTTTCTGATCTCTCTAAGTGTACAGCTGTAGACTCACGTCGTAAGACTTTGTCAAAGTCTTACGACGTGAGTCTGCACTTAAATTGAGGTGGTAACTACAGAAAATGGAGTCTAATGGCAGCTCTTTTTGTACACGATAGCGTTGAGGAGCGCACCCCTCTTTCGTTTGGGAGTCTACGGTATGTAATCGTCTGAAAGCACGTGCATTGCCGACGCCGTCCCGGATCTACTAGTGAGTACGGTTCAACCATATGGTTCAACGTCATGCTCGTCCTGACCGCCTCGCTTCTTCTTCTTCTCAAAGCGTCTTTCGTGGCCAGTGCTGATGACTGCGATACCGTCGCCGCCAACTGCATCCAAAATCCGTCGTGCAACGCGACGTTCACGGCGTATTTGACCGCGTGCGATCGAGTCCTGAACTCGGGTCTTCCAGGCGACTGCACGGCCGATTGCCTAGCGAAACTCAACGCCTCCAACGAAATGGAGCCCGCCTTCGTAACGTGCAACGTCACGTCACCTATAAGCCAGCAATACCGAGCCAACATCCTAAAGGGCTGTTTCGGTGAGGCCATTTCTAAGATTTTGCACTGAAATCCTGGGACCAACGCCCATATATCGATTTTACATAAATCCCCCTCGCGTGGGGGCTGCTTTGTCTTAGCGTCGTATCATTATCTGTTTAGCTACTCCAGCTCCGCCTACTGCTACCCCGTCGACGTCAGGATTCTTGTGCAGTACTATCGGAGGAAGTTGTTCCTTCGATCTCAACTGCAGTCCCCGACTAAACAAGTACTTGTCTGATTGCAGTGGCGTGTTCACGGGACAACCTTGCACGTCGGCTTGCTCGTCCAGCACGGCAGCGTTGTTTGAAATCTGGCCGGCGTTTCGCGATTGCCGTTGCGGTTCGGATCAGACCTGCATTACGGCGGAACCTCATGTTCGCGCTTGTCTGGGTAGCTAAAAAAAGGTCAATCATTCGATTAGGTTGTTTCAGTTTTTTTTAGGTGATACTACTGCTGCGCCGAGTCCCAACTTTTGCAGCGTTTGGGGCTTGGAGTGCTTTTACGATGCCAAATGCAAGCCGCTATTGGATAACTATTCAAACAGTTGCGCTTCTTTATTCGCGGGATCAGGCTGCACGGCTCAGTGTCAATCGAGCATTAAGGCGTACCAAGAGTATCTTCCAGATAGTCGCAATTGTGTTTGCGGAGCCGATTCGAGCTGCACAGCAAATGAAGGCCGCGTTCGATCGTGCGTCGACAGCGGACCCGGTGAGGAATCGTTGTTTTCCTTTGTAGTCTTCATGCCTTCGCTTACCGCCTCTATTTTTATAGGTGTTCCTCAACTCTGCAGCGCTCTCGTCGAGGACGGCTGCGGCAGCGACTCGACTTGCAAATCGATCGTGGAGACGTACCTCGACTCGTGCGCCAAAGTCTTCGAATCCAATGTCGTTGACTGCGCGGCCGAATGCAAAGGCAATCTCGAGCGCGCTGTTGCCGCCTTGCCTCCCCTTGAGACCTGCATCTGCGGCGGGAACCGGACGTGCAGTAAAGCGCAGGTCAACATTCAAATAGCGTGCTACGGCGAGTGATAGCGACGTCTTTTTGAGAAATATACGTAATCGATTTCTTTGTCTCTCGAAGATTTGACCCAGGCGACGCCGCAGTCTTGCTCGGCTCTCGAAGAAGCGTGCAGTAAGGATTCGGCGTGCAATTCGTTGCTTACGAAATATCTGACGTCGTGCGGGTCCGTCTTGAGTTCGGGCGAGGCGAGCGACTGCTCGCAGGCCTGCCGCGACGATCTGAAGAATCTCGTCTTGTCCTCGCCCGACTTCGAAATGTGCGTCTGTCCGATGGACGACGCCGACTGTACGACGAAACAGACGAAAATTCAAATGGGCTGCTTTCCAGAAGGTACGACTTGCTGCTTTACGCGTACGGTCCCTCACGGTGAAATTGTTATCTTTTTCGAAGCTTCTTCGAAAGCGGACAAAGTGGCGACGGCTGTTTCTACGCTGGCTTTGGTTGTGTTAGCGTTCATCTTTATTTGATTCATTGGAAGTTGTTGCATGTGCGTTTATCGTGCGTTTGTCTAACTCTTCTATGGTGCTGTCGTCTCTCTTCTTACCGCAGATGTGTTTCTGATCTCTCTAAGTGCAGACTCGGTTCTCAGCGCACTAAAAGTCAGACTCGATTACAGTACTGCACGCACAGCTTCTAACCTATTCAGTTATTTTTGTCTCCCTCAAGTAAAAGTTCCAACCGCTAGTTTATCTTTTCCCTCTTCATGCGTACGGAGCTGAGAGCTGTGCAAAACAAGGAAATGATTGTGATGCACAATGACGTCATGGACCAGATGCCGAACGGAAGCCATTGATAACAGTAGAACAATAGAAGGGACTTTAAATTTTTAGCTAAGGATCCTACTGACGTGCATACCACGGTAAAATTTGCATTTTAGTGACGTCAGCTTCCCTGAGGACCACGCAGTTCACTAGGATCTTCCCTGACGACCACGCAGTTCACTAGGATCTTCCCTGACGACCACGCAGTTCACCAGGATTCTACCAAGCACGACCTAATCACTTTAGCCTTTCGGAAGGCTATAAATTTGCGCTGCACGCTGGCATATTCACATATCACATAAGTCCGAGTCAGAATGTTCAAGTTTTTGGTTTTTCTTTCGTTCCTGTCCTTTTGCGCTACTTCGCCGCTCCCAATTTTCCACTCTGATTTGCTAGTGGCAAACGTGATCGACGCGGAGAAAGATTCTGTTTTCGCTGTCAGCTCTCTCTACGGCGTAATTCACAAAGGCAAAGTCTTCTACCAGCCCAGTCATTCGTTCAACGGAGGAGCCAACTTCGAACTGCCAGCAACCAGCTCTGGAAACACGGTTTTCTTACCGTTTGAGCAATCGTATCTCAAAGACCCGCACTGCGTCGTCGATTTCGAAGGAATTGTTGGCTTTCACACCATCAACCCGCAAACCGACGGTCTTTACATTTATCTATACGACGTGCGCGGAAATGCTCGCTCGTGGAAGTTTAGCGGAACTAAGCATTTGACCGCCATGTGCTGGGGTGCCATTACACCGACAGTCAAAGTCCCCCAGCCGACACCGACTGAAGTCGAATGGCGATGAATATGACTACCAGTAGGTTATAGCTTCTAGCTAATCACTGAGTTGGAATTCTAACAGCAAATTTTTCTCTTTCTGCATGCATGCTGCCGCTGTCTTCAGTTTGTGATAGTAGTGAAGTTTCTTTGTCTCTGCAAAAATCTACCGATTTCATACTGTGTCAAGCGCGTTACCCACTAGATCAGACTAAAAGTAGATATACTCAGGCTCCAACGTAGATATAACGTCATGTACGAGAATCCAACGTTTAATTTTACGTGGCCGAATGGTAAGAGTGGACGTGGGTGTTGCAATCATTGAAGTCCCGGATGGATTTTCGATGGAAGTCAGTTCGCCCGCTTCTGTCGAAATTGGTCGATCTTTGGGTTCCCGATCTCGATGAGCTGTACGAATTTGGTCTTGTCAATAGGAAGGAGTACGAATTGCTGCGCTATCTTCCTCGATCTCAACAATGCCATCATCTACTCCTCGTATCTCTGCCGCAGAAGGGGATGGGCGCGTTCGACACGTTTCTCGCGGTTTTAGAGAGGAATAACGAATCAAAGGTCATCGCGAAGATGCTTCGGCGAGAGAAGGCCAGTTGGGAAGGTTATCCGTACAGGAAGAAGCCTAAATACCGATCCGACGAGATTGACTGGGAGTCGTTTGTTCGACCGCTCTTACAGGAGTTGGCCGACGTTTGGACTCCCGATCTCGATGAGCTTTACGCTGTGCTCCGTGTTGATAAGAACGACTTGCCTGACTCTCTTTCTCGATTCGAACTATGCAAAACGTTGCTCATCGACATTTTGCCGCAAAGAGGAAGCGGGGCTTACGGCACTTTTCTCGCGATGCTACCGAGAAGCGAAGAGATGAAGTTCATCGTCCATGTGCTCGAGGACTGGGAGGAGTCATTTTTGACCAAGGGATTTCTCTTTCCGCGGGTTGATCTTCAATGGATGCACGTCGTTCAAGTGCTCTTGCCAGATTTAGTGAAAATTTGGCGTCCTCATCTCCAGCGTCTTTACGACTCGCATATTCTGAGTAAAGAGGAATATGGCACGCTGCTCGGGCTTCCTTGTTTGGAACAGTGCAAAAAGCTGCTTATCCAAATTCTTCCGTTTAAGAAACCAGGATGCTACGATGCATTTTTGAATGTGCTTCTGGAAACGGAAGGAGAAGATTCCGTTGTTGTCAACATGCTTAGGAAACGCGAGGAAGAACGAAGGTATAGAGCTAAAGTAGGGGAGAGAACGCGCGGTGGTAACGAGTTCTTGGTAGGATCAAATTTGACTCTAAACCGATGGACAGGCGTTGGTTTCTAATCCGCGAGCCGCTCTATTCGAAAGTGGTGAGCACTTGGAACTACCGTAGCTACGTTTTGAGTGCTCTTTGCGAAATTGGGCTAATCAGTTTCGAAGAGTATGAATCACTTTTGAGTGATAGAGAGGAAGTGCAGAATGAGTATGACCAAGGGTCGATTTCTCCAGAAGATCTTGATAGCAGAATTCGTGAAGGCGAGTGCCGAAAGCTGCTCATTGATCTTCTACCGAAAAAAGGCTCTTCTTCTTTCAACGACTTTCTTAATGTACTGAAAGATGGCCAAACGGAACAATTAGATGTATGGCCCATATTGCACTTTGCTGCGTCCGGCATTGCTTATTATGTCCCGTCCTTGGAAGAAGCAGCGACGGCTACACAGACTGCTTTTGCAAAGGTCTAATACTGTCTTTTAATTTAATTAAACGCCGAAGTACGTACATCTATACTGTTTAGGATGCTGTGCTTCAAGGCGAAGAGTCTTCTACTACATTTTCTCTTCGATTCCACAACATGACACTGAGCTTCACAAGAACGACAACTGTGGAAGAAGAAATTGATGAATTGGGCGGCAAGCTTGAGTCTGAGTTTTTCTCATTGACTATTCCTCGTGGAGCAGTTATGGGAAACCCTGTCAGAATAGGATTCACCATTTATGAATATCAGCCGGAGGCGGCAGAAGGAGTTGAAGATGATTGTTATATAACAGATATTCTTGTGCTACATCCACGTGGCACATGCTTTGCAAAGAACGTCACAGTCTCTTTCAACCTAACGACTGTAATATTTTCTGAAAAAAAAATCCCCACCCTTCTATATGATGAGGAAGAAACAGGCTTGTTTTTGCCCTCTCCTGTGGAACCAGCCGAGTCCACGGTGTTTGATAACATGACGGCTATACTTAATCCATCCCGTCTTGATATTAATACGAAGCACTTCTGCAAATTCTTTGCGTGCTTTCGTCGCTGCATTGGACACTGCTATCGTACCTTGGCGTTTGGTAGGTGGACAAAGGGAGAATCTTTGCATTTGCAAACGGCGACAATCGATCTTCATTTCACGTCTACCAGACGGAAGTATGTTGACTACGTGGAAAAATGCAACAGAGGAATGCCTGTACTTCTGAAGGATAATGCGACAATCTACTTTTCAAAGAAAGAATGCTCAGGCAGATTCAATATTGAAGTCAATAAGATTAGCTACGGCTGGGAACTTCAATCTTCCTCTCCAATGTCTATTGAGAAGGAAGAACTAACTCGAGCAAAGAAGCACTTGTCCAAGTTCTGTACTCGCTTTTTTAAGTTGAAAAAAATCGAGAAGGACGCAGAAAAGCCTTGGCTAGAAATTCGTCTAACAGATGAAGAGAAAACAGACTGTATACTCCTATTAGACGAATATGCTTCACTCCATGTAAGACTAAATAGGAGCTCTTGAGTGGTGAACTAAAGTCATGTTCTTGCTTACCTAGACTCCTCCATCTTCCGTGTCTTCAAGTGAAAGAAGTGAGTAGATTATTAATAGTTTTTGGTATTTACTCGATGTTGATTGTTATAGGACGATCTTCGATGGAACCTTCTAAACAAGGTAGGCATTTCCTAAGACCGATGCTAATTTCACTAATATGCTAACAGATGCTGAACTAAACCGATTCCCCACTAAAAAAGAGCTCCTTGACGTTTCACAGGAAATCCTTGATCGATGGAAGTTTGTGGCTAGGTACCTTGACGTCGAAGAAAAGAACGTCATTGCCGCTTCAGCAGACGCAAAGGGAGACGTCAGAGAACAAGCGTATCAAATGCTTTCTATTTGGAAGGAGTGCAAAGGCGATGCTGCAACAGTCAAAGAGCTGTGCAAAGCTCTAGAATCGGTGAGTCTAAAAGCAACAGCGAATAAGGTGTTTAAGTACTCGTCTTTCTTTGAATGAAACGCTGTATTTTGAATCGGTTTTTTCTAGATTTTTAATTTTTTAATAATTGTTTTTCTGTACGTCATTTATTGAAGTCCCGGATGGATCGTGCGTCGACAGCGGACCCGGTGAGGAATCCAGCGTTTTGTTGTTTTCCTTTGTAGTCTTCATGCCTTCGCTTACCGCCTCTATTTTTATAGGTGTTCCTCAACTCTGCAGCGCTCTCGTCGAGGACGGCTGCGGCAGCGACTCGACTTGCAAATCGATCGTGGAGACGTACCTCGACTCGTGCGCCAAAGTCTTCGAATCCGATGTCGTGGACTGCACGGCCGAATGCAAAGGCAATCTCGAGCGCGCTGTTGCCGCCTTGCCTCCCCTTGAGACCTGCATCTGCGGCGGAAACCGGACCTGCAGTAAAGCGCAGGTCAACATTCGAATAGCGTGCTACGGCGAGTGATAGCGACGTCTTTTGAGAAATATACGTAATCGATTTCTTTGTCTCTCGAAGATTTGACCCAGGCGACGCCGCAGTCTTGCTCGGCTCTCGAAGAAGCGTGCAGTAAGGATTCGGCGTGCAATTCGTTGCTTACGAAATATCTGACGTCGTGCGGGTCCGTCTTGAGTTCGGGCGAGGCGAGCGACTGCTCGCAGGCCTGCCGCGACGATCTGAAGAATCTCGTCTTGTCCTCGCCCGACTTCGAAATGTGCATCTGTCCGATGGACGACGCCGACTGTACGACGAAACAGACGAAAATTCAAATGGGCTGCTTTCCAGAAGGTACGACTTGCTGCTTTACGCGTACGCGGTCCCTCACGGTGAAATTGTTATCTTTTTCGAAGCTTCTTCGAAAGCGGACAAAGTGGCGACGGCTGTTTCTACGCTGGCTTTGGTTGTGTTAGCGTTCAACTTTATTTGATTCATTGGAAGTTGTTGCATGTGCGTTTATTGTGCATTTGTCTAACTCTTCTATGGTGCTGTCGTCTCTCTTCTTACCGCAGATGTGTTTCTGATCTCTCTAAGTGCAGACTCGGTTCTCAGCGCACTAAAAGTCAGAGTCGAATACAGTACTGCACGCACAGCTTCTAACCTATTCAGTTATTTTTGTCTCCCTCAAGTAAAAGTTCTAACCGCTAGTTTATGCTTTCCCTCTTCATGCGTACGGAGCTGAGAGCCGTGCAAAACAAGGAAAAGGATTGTGATGCACGATGACGTCATGGACCAGATCACGCAAACCGAACGGAAGCCATTGAGAACAGTAGAACAATTGAACCACGGATTGAACTTTAGCTAAGGATCCTACGAACGGAAGCCATTGATAACAGTAGAACAATAGTAGGAACTTTACATTTTTAGCTAAGGATCCTACTGACGTGCATACCACGGAAACGTTTAGTAAAATTTGCATTTTTTAGTGACGTCAGCTTCCCTGACCACCCACGCAGTCACGCAAGCACGACCTAATCACTTTAGCCTTTCGGAAGGCTATAAATTTGCGCTGCACGCTGGCATATTCACATATCACCTAAGTCCGAGTCAGAATGTTCAAGTTTTTGGTTTTTCTTTCGTTCCTGTCCTTTTGCGCTACTTCGCCGCTCCCAATTTTCCACTCTGATTTGCTAGTGGCAAACGTGATCGACGCGGAGAAAGACGCTGTTTTCGGCGTCAGCTCTCTCTACGGCGCAATCCACGAAGGCAAAGTCTTCTACGAGCCCAGACATTCGTTCAACGGAGGAGCCAACTTCAAACTGCCAGCAACCAGCTCCGGAAACACGGTTTTCTTACCGTTTGAGCAATCGTATCTCAAAGACCCGCACTGCGTCGTCGATTTCGAAGGAATTGTTGGCTTTCACACCATCAACCCGCAAACCGACGGTCTTTACATTTCTCTATACGACGTGAGCGGAAATGCTCGCTCGTGGACGTTTTACGGATATAAGTATTTGACCGCCATGTGCTGGGGTGCCCTTACACCGACAGTCAAAGCCACCGACCAGGCGCCGACTGAAGTCTACTACAAGTAGGTTATAGCTTCTATAGCTATAATCACTGAGTCGGAATTCTAACAGCAAATTTTTCTCTTTCTGCATGCATGCTGCCGCTGTCTTCAGTTTGTGATACTGTAGTAGTAAAGTTTCTTTGTCTCTGCAAAATCTACCGATTCCATACTGTGTCAACCGCGTTACCACTAGATCGGACTAAAAGTAGATATACTCAGGCTCTAACGTAGAATCCAACGTTTTTTACGTGGCCGATATAAGATTGAAAGTGAACGTGGGTGTAGCTGCAGTCTTTCTTGTGTTGAAAGCATTTCTTGAAGTCCCGGATGGATTTTCGATGGAAGTCAGTTCGCCCGCTTCTGCCGAAATTGGAAGATCTTTGGGTTCCCGATCTCGATGAGCTGTACGAATTTGGTCTCGTCAATAGCGAGGAATACGAATTGCTGCGCTCTCTTTCTCGATCTCAACAATGCCATCATCTACTCCTCGTATCTCTGCCGCAGAAGGGGATGGGCGCGTTCGACACGTTTCTCGCGGTTTTGGAGAGGAATAACGAATCAAAGGTCATCGCGAAGATGCTTCGGCGAGAGAAGGCCAGTTGGGAAGGTTATCCGTACAGGAAGAAGCCTAAATACCGATCCGACTGGGAGTCGTTTGTTCGACCGCTCTTGCAGGAGTTGGCCGACGTTTGGACTCCCGATCTCGACGAGCTTTACGCTGCGCTCCGTGTTGATAAGAACGACTTGCCTGACTCTCTTTCTCGATTCGAACTATGCGAAACGTTGCTCATTGACATTCTGCCACAGAGAGGACGCGGGGCTTACGGCACCTTTCTCGCGATGCTACCGAGAAGCAAAGAAATAAAGTTCATCGTCCATGTGCTCGAGGACTGGGAGGAGTCATTTTTGACTCGTGGCATGTTTCTCTTTCTGAGGGTTGATCTTTTTCAATGGATGCACGTCGTTCAAGTGCTCTTGCCAGATTTAGTGGAAATTTGGCGTCCTCATCTCCAGCGTCTTTACGACTCGCATATTCTGAGTAAAGAGGAATACGACACGCTGCTCGGGCTTCCTCGTTTTGAACAGTGCAAAAAGCTGCTTACTCAAATTCTTCCGTTTAAGGAACCAGGATGCTACGATGCGTTTTTGAATGTGCTTCTGGAAACGGAAGGAGAAGATTCCGTTGTTATCAACATGCTTAGGAAACGCGAGGAAGAACGAAGGTATGGAGCTAAATTAGGGGAGAGAGCGCGCGGTTGTAAGAATTCTTGGTAGAATCAAATCCGACTCTAAACCGTTGGACAAGCGTTGGTTTCTAATCCGCGAACCGCTCTATTCAAAAGTGGTGGCCGCTTGGAACTACCGTAGCTACGTTTTGAGTGCTCTTTTCGAAATTGAGCTAATCAGTTCCGAAGAGTATGAATTGCTTTTGAGTGATAGGGAGGATGTGCGGAATGAATATGACCGAGGGTCGATTTCTCCAGAAGATCTTGATGGTAGAATTCGAGAGGGCGAATGCAAAAAGCTGCTCATTGATCTTCTACCGAAAAAAGGTCCTTCTTCTTTCAATGACTTTCTTAGTGTACTGAAAGATGGCCAAACGGAACAATTAGATGTATGGCCCATATTTCACTTTGCTGCATCCGACGTTGCGTATTATGTTCCGCCCTTGGAAGAAGCAGCAACGGCTACACAGACTGCTTTTGCATCTGCAAAGGTCTTTTAATTTAATGAAACGCTGACATACGTACATTTATACTGTTTAGGGTTCTCTGCTTCAAGGCGAAGAATCTTCTACTACATTTTCTCTTCGATTCCGCGACATGACACTGAGCTTCACAAGAACGACAACTGTAGAAGAAGAAATTGATGAATCGGGCGGCAAGCTTGACTCTGAGTTTTTCTCATTGACTATTCCTCCTCGTGGAGCAGTTATGGGAAACCCTGTCAGAATAGGATTCACTATTTATGAATATCAGCCGGAGGCGTCAGAAGGAGTTGAAGATGATTGTTATATAACAGATATTCTTGTGCTACATCCACGTGGCACACGCTTTGCAAAGAACGTCACAGTCTCTTTCAACCTAACGACTGTAATATTTTCCGAAAAACAAAGTCCCACCCTTCTATATGATGAGGAAGAAACAGGCTTGTTTTTGCCCTCTCCTGTGAGACCAGTTGAGTCCACGGTGTTTGATGAAATGACGGCCATACTTAATCCATCCTGTCTTGATATTAATACGAAGCACTTCTGCAAGTTCTTTGCGTGCTTTCGTCGCTGCGTTGGACACTGCTATCGTACCTTGGCGTTTGGTAGGTGGACAAAGGGAGAATCTTTGCATTTGCAAACGGCGACAATCGATCTTCATTTCACGTCTACCAGACGGAAGTATGTTGACTACGTGGAAAAATGCAACAGAGGAATGCCTGTACTTCTGAAGGATAATGCGACAATCTACTTTTCAAAGAAAGAATGCTCAGGCAGATTCAATATTGAAGTCAATAAGATTAGCTACGGCTGGGAACTTCAATCTTCCTCTCCAATGTCTATTGAGAAGGAAGAACTAACTCGAGCAAAGAAGCACTTGTCCAAGTTCTGTACTCGCTTTTTTAAGTTGAAAAAAATCGAGAAGGACGCAGAAAAGCCTTGGCTAGAAATTCGTCTAACAGATGAAGAGAAAACAGACTGTATACTCCTATTAGACGAATATGCTTCACTCCATGTAAGACTAAATAGGAGCTCTTGAGTGGTGAACTAAAGTCATGTTCTTGCTTACCTAGACTCCTCCATCTTCCGTGTCTTCAAGTGAAAGAAGTGAGTAGATTATTAATAGTTTTTGGTATTTACTCGATGTTGATTGTTATAGGACGATCTTCGATGGAACCTTCTAAACAAGGTAGGCATTTCCTAAGACCGATGCTAATTTCACTAATATGCTAACAGATGCTGAACTAAACCGATTCCCCACTAAAAAAGAGCTCCTTGACGTTTCACAGGAAATCCTTGATCGATGGAAGTTTGTGGCTAGGTACCTTGACGTCGAAGAAAAGAACGTCATTGCCGCTTCAGTAGACGCCAAGGGAGACGTCAGAGAACAAGCATATCAAATGCTTTCTATTTGGAAGGAGTGCAAAGGCGATGCTGCAACAGTCAAAGAGCTGTGCAAAGCTCTAGAATCGGTGAGTCTAAAAGCAACAGCGAATAAGGTGTTTAGGTACTCGTCTTTCTTTGAATGAAACGCTGTATTTTGAATCGTTTTTTTTCTAGATTTTAATAATTGTTTTCTGTACGTCATTTATTGAAGTCCCGGATGGATCCTCGATGGGAGTCCGTCGTTCGGCGGCTCCTGCCGGATTTAGTGAACATTTGGCGCCCGCAACTCGACCGTCTTTACTCCGCGTGTCTTGTGACTATTGAAGAATACCAATTGCTGAGCACGCTTCTTCCGTTCGACCAATGCAAGAAGCTTCTCATCGAAATCCTTCCGCGAAAGGGGCCCAAAGCGTACGAAACGTTTCTCGAGGTGCTTTCGAAGACGGAAGGACAGGAGTTCATCGCCGAAATGCTGGAAAACGCGGCCGGAAAACGAATAGATGTTGCAACTTCACTGGCAGTGTCTTCAACCGAAGAAAGTGAGTCACTAACTCTTAGTTTTTGTACCGAGTATTGAAACAATGTCAATGTAGAAATTGCAATTTTGGAGAGGAATGACGAATCAAAGGTTATTGCCAGGAAGAAGGCCGAGATTGACTGGGAGTCGTTTGTTCGACCGCTCTTGCAGGAGTTGGCCGACGTTTGGACTCCCGACCTTGCCGAGCTTTACGCTGCGCTCCGTGTTGATAAGAACGACTTGCCTGACTCTCTTTCTCGATTCGAACTATGCGAAACGTTGCTCATTGACATTCTGCCACAGAGAGGACGCGGGGCTTACGGCACCTTTCTCGCGATGCTGCCGAGAAGCAAAGAAATAAAGTTCATCGTCCAGGTGCTTGAGGACTGGGAGGAGTCATTTTTGACTAAGGGATTTCACTTTCTGAGGGTTGATCTTCGATGGATGCACGTCGTTCAAGTACTCTTGCCAGATTTAGTGGAAATTTGGCGTCCTCATCTCCAGCGCTTTTACGACTCGCATATTCTGAGTAAAGAGGAATATGACACGCTGCTCGGGCTTCCTCGTTTTGAACAGTGCAAAAAGCTGCTTATCCAAATTCTTCCATTTAAGAAACCAGGATGCTACGATGCGTTTTTGAATGTGCTTCTGGAAACGGAAGGAGAAGATTCCGTTGTTATCAACATGCTTAGGAGACGCGAGGAAGAACGAAGGTATGGAGCTAAATTAGGGGAGAGAACGCGCGGTGGTAACGAATTCTTGGTAGATTCAAATTTGACTTTAGACCGATGGACAGGCGTTGGTTTTTAATTCGTGAGCCGCTCTATTCAAAAGTGGTGGCCGCTTGGAACTACCGTGGCTGCGTTTTGAATTCTCTTTGTGAAAAGGGGCTAATCACTTCTGAAGAGTATGAATCGCTTTTGAGTAATAAAGACGAAGTGCGGGAACATTATTACCAAGGGTCAATTTCTTCAGAAGATCTTGATAGTAGAATTCGAGAAGGCGAGTGCAAAAAGCTTCTCATTGATCTTCTACCGAAGAAAGGCTCTTCTTCTTTTGGCGACTTTCTTAGTGTACTGGAAGATCATGAAACGGAACAATTCTATGCATCGGACTTATTGCACTCTGCTGCATCTGACGTTGCTTATTATGTTTCGCCCTCGGAAGAAGCAGCAACTGCTACACATACTGCTTCTCCTTTTGCAAAGGTCTAATAACACTGTCTTTTAATTTAATTAAATGCTGAAGTACGTAAATTTATACTGTTTAGGATGCTGTACTTCAAGGTGAAGAATCTTCTACTACATTTTCTCTTCGATTCCGCGACATGACACTGAGCTTCACTAGAACGACAACTGTGGAAGAAGAAATTGATGAATTGGGCGGCAAGCTCGAGTCTGAGTTTTTCTCATTGACTATTCCTCGTGGAGCAGTTATGGGAAACCCTGTCAGAATAGGATTCACCATTTATGAATATCAGCCGGAGGCGTCAGAAGGAGTTGAAGATGATTGTTATATAACAGATATTCTTGTGCTACATCCACGTGGCACATGCTTTGCAAAGAACGTCACAGTGTCTTTCAACCTAAAGACTGTAATATTTTCCGTAATATTTTCCAAAAATCAAAGCCCCACCCTTCTATATGATGAGGAAGAAACAGGCTTGTTTTTGCCCGCTTCTTTGGGACCAGTTGAGTCCACGGTGTTTGATAAAATGACGGCCATACTTAATTCATCTTTTCTTGATATTATTACGAAGCACTTCTGCAAATTCTTTGCGTGCTTTCGTCGCTGCATTGGACACTGCTATCGTACCTTGGCGTTTGGTAGGTGGTCAAAGGGAGAATCTTTGCAATTGGAAAAGGCGACAATCGATCTTCATTTCACATCTACCAGACCAAGGTATGTTGACGTTGTTGAAAGGTGCAACAGAGGAAGGCCCGTACTTTTGAAGGATAATGCGCTAATCTACTTTTCAAAGAAAGGCAGAATCAATCTTGCAGTCAATAAGATTAGCTACGGCTGGGAACTTCAATCTTCCGCTCCAATGTCTATTGAGAAGCAAGAACTATATCGAGCAAAGAAGCATTCATCGAAATTCTGTTCGCGTGCTTTTACGTTGATAAAAATCAAAGAGGACGCAAAGGAGCTTTGGCTTGAAGTTCGTCTAACAGACGAAGGGAAAACGAATTGTACACTCATATTAGATGAATATTCTTCACTTCATGTAAGTTCTGAATAGGAGCTCTTGAGTGGTGAACTAAGTGGTGTTCTTGCTTACCTAGACTCCTCCATCTTCCGTGTCTTCAAGTGAAAGAAGTGAGTAGATTATTATTAGTTTTTGGTATTTACTCAATGTCGATTGTTATAGGACAATCTTCGATGGAACCCTCAAGAAAAGGTAAGCATGTCAATCTTCATGAGAGCCATGCTAATTGCACTATTAAACAGATGCTGATCTAGACCGATTTCCAACTAAAAAAGAGCTCCTCTACGTATCACAGGAAATCCTTGATAAATGGAAATTTGTGGCTAGGTACCTCGACGTGGAAGAAAAGGACGTCATTGCCGCTTCAGTAGACGCAAAGGGAGACGTCAGAGAACAAGCATATCAAATGCTTTCTATTTGGAAGGAGTGTAAAGGCGATGCTGCAACTGTCAAAGAGCTGTGCAAAGCTCTAGAGTCGGCGAGTCTAAAAGCAACGGTGATAAAGATGTTTAGGTACTCGTCTTCTTTTGAATGAATGAAACGCTGCATTTAAATAGTTTTTTCTAGATTTGTAATTTTTAATTATTGTTTTTATACGTCATTTTTGGAAGTCCCGGATGGATCCTCGATGGGAGTCCGTCGTTCGACGGCTCCTGCCGGATTTAGTGAACATTTGGCGCCCGCAACTCGACCATCTTTACTCCGCGTATCTTGTGACTATTGAAGAATACCAATCGCTTGGCACGCTTCTTCCGTTCGACCAATGCAAGAAGCTTCTCATTGAAATCCTTCCGCGAAAGGGGCCCAAAGCGTACGAAACGTTTCTGGAGGTGCTTTCGAAGACGGAAGGACAGGAGTTCATCGCCGAAATGCTGGAGAATGCTGCTGGAAAACGAATAGAAGCGGAAGTTGCAACTTCAGTGTCTTCAACCGAAGAAAGTGAATAGAGACATATTCACTAACTCTTGTACTAAGCATTGGTTAGGTGATTCTTTGACGAGGCCTCCTCGAGAAAGTACGTCAATGATTTTTGGCCGAATTCCGACAACAGAAAAAGTTGCGTTTGGCTCTTCCTCTGCTGCAAGTTCAGCCGTTCAGGTAAAACTGAAAAAGAAGAGAGGCCTATAAATAAATGAATGAATTAATAAGACTTTTTGGTACAGAGAGTTAATTCTGAATCATTTTCTTCTGGAAATGGAGAAGAAATCGCCCTGCCGAGAAACGTCGCACGAGATGCGCCGAGAAATCAAATCACGCCACAGACAAGCGGTAGCAATTATGATACCAGTTCAATTAACAACCCATAATACAATAATTGTTTTTCTCTTCATTAAGTCTATGCTTACACTGATATCCGTCAGGAAGAGTTGGACTACAATGATGCAGGAGGAGACGACGATCTCATTGGCACAGGGGGATTTTCTGAAGTGTACAAGGCCTGGTTTACCAGGTTGGGAGAAAAGGTGGCCGTAAAAGTTTTCACCTATCTAAAACGAAGGAGAACCCAAACGTTAGTGTGCAAAGTAGTTTTACGCGCGAAATTCCTTATTAAATTATCTTTTTTTGGACGATACAGCGAGTCTGATCTTTTAAACAAGGAGGTGAAAATTCTTCAAGGAATTAAGCCTCATCCCAACATAATCACATTGATTGGATCATGTAGCGACACACGGTTCTTTGCCTTAGTCACGGAATACATGGAGGGCGGAAACGTGTTCGAATTGATCGCTGACATGAGTGATCCCAACGTAGAAATATGGGAAAACCGTCAAGACATTGCTCTGCAAATTGCCCAAGGAATGAATCATCTCCATTGCAATGATCCATCCGTTATTCATCTTGACTTGAAGCTCAGGAACGTTCTGTATCGTCGTGTTGGCGCCAGGGGGACTGCCGAGTTCTCATGCAAGGTTATTGTCTCCTCAAAGAAACAAGCTCGGTTTTTTATTGATTTATTAGCTTTGCGATTTTGGGTTGGCTAAAATGGCTGAAATCAGCTCAGTCACGAAAGAACGCGACGAATCGAACTACCCGTCCGGAACTCCAGCACATATAGCTCCAGAAAGGTACAATCCTATACCGTACTCTGAAGGGGATGCGTCAGAAAAGACGGAGGTGGCCAAAAAATCCGATGTCTATAGTTACGGAGTCATTCTGTGGGAGATTCAAGAACGCAGACCGTTACTTGAAAGTATGCTATAATAATAATAATTAACAATTGAATTATTTATTGCAAATGAGTGCGTTTTTCTGTAGATGAACATGTTGTTATGAAGCATACGTTCAGTAAGGAAGGGCGTCAACTGCCCAGAGTCGGAAGACCGGCTCCTGCGTGGTTTACAGCACTTTCCATTAGGTGTGCTGTGCAAGATCCTGCTAATCGACCTTCGTTTAGTGATATCCTTGCCACATTTTCCCGAGAATCGTCAAGTACAGTTTTGTAGTTTTTATTTTAGAGGTTTGAATTTCGTGTTTGTACGTCATTTTTTTTCGTTGCTAGGAAAGAAATTTTTATGCTGACGCAATTAATTGCAAGCACTATGGATCAGCGAGAGAGCGTATCGAGGAACCGGAGGACGAGATAACGACAACGTTACGTCGAACACGGAGAACAGCTAAAGAGGGAATTCTAATGTAAACAAATCGCGTAGTATCACGCGCGTTTGGGGACTCGAGATCCTGTAGAATACTCATGATGGACGACCCCAAATGCATGGAAGGCATTTCGTGGTCCTGTGTTTTCCCGTTTCTCTCCTTAGACTAGATGACGATGTTCTAAGCGGCCTCGATGGCTAACTTTGCTTTCACCCACATTTATATGCGCTGCACTTTAGCTGAACTACTGTACCGGTATTCGCTGAGAATTTCCGGATAACAATCATAGCATCGTACATTGTTTAGATGAACGACAGCGCTTGATTATTGACTTCCTCCTAAAGCGATTGATACTGTAGACGGGAAACGTGTATGATCACGAGAGGAGTACAGTAGGATGATACGAATCACGTGCGCTTGGGGAAAGCCGTCCAATCCCCGAGTAGACCTCTGAGGTTCATCATGGCCGACCCCAAGTGGAAAACACTTACTCGAGCGCAGGCTGATGTTGTTCTTTATCTGAGCAACATTCTAGGCGGTTCTCTTCTCGATTCACTTCTGGCAGAGGAACTTCTGACCGAGGCGAACTACGAGAAGCTTCGAAAAATGAGAGAAACCAAAATTGATAATGAAGTAGCGCAGGAGCTGGTTGTAATGCTCAAAAAAACGCCTCCAGGAAGTTACGACAAGTTTTGCGAAGTGCTCCGTGGTGTGGATGGAGGAAAGGATGTTTACGATAGACTTAAGAAACAAGAAGGTGCGTCTAAACTTTCACAGAGACATCATGCAATTTGTTTCTGTTTTTCCTAGCCAAAGAGTCATCCGAACAATCTGATGAGCTGAGTCGAGAGCTTATCAAGCAGAAGCTTCCTTCGGTTGAGGCCGAGTATGCGAAACGTGAAAAACCCGACGATTGGGTATACGATGTCTTTCTGAGCTTCTTCGGCGCTGGATCAAGAGCCTTCTGCCGTCAAGTGCGCGACGAACTTCAGTCTAAAGGATTGAAAGTGTTCTTCGACGAGGGAAGCATTGCAGGAGGTAGTCCCATTGTTCCGGTCTTGCTCAAAGCACTTGGAGAATCCAAATACGTTGCCGTCTTCTTGACGCACGAAATGAAAGGATCCTCTCATCCTGAAGCCGAAGCAACGGTCGCCCTGAAAGTTCATGGAGCCCGCGGCCGCCTACTTCCCTTGTTTCACACCATGTCTCCTGAGGAGTGTTGTGATGCCGACATCTTCGTCTACTTACCGGGTTCAGATGAAAAGCTTTACCAAATGATTGCTAACATTGTTGGCAAGAATCTGCAGAAAGAAAAGAAGGAAGACAAAGTCAATACAGCCGCTCGTTTTATTCTTAAATCTATGAAATTTGAAATAAAAGAAATGGACATCGATCGTAGACGAGTAAGAGATGTTGTACTCACGTTTTATTCGGTCTAATTTATTTGTTATCTAAATAGGCGTTCCGTCAGGAAGCAATAGGTGAGCAATGACGATATAGGCATATTTGACGTCTGCTTTTTAGAAATCCTGAGAAGAAAACCTACCTTACGAGAAGTAAACAAACTGAGTAAAGAACTTGCTACTACTTGGAAGCCAATTGCTCGACGTCTGTCAGTTCCTGGTATCACTAGCGATATGATCGAAAGGAACTACGCGAATGACGCCCGAGAGCAGGCTTACCAAGCTCTACAGCAGTGGATGCAGCAGGCGTCAGAGTCTGCAACCGTGGAAACACTGTGCAGAGCCCTTAGCGAGGAAGGTCAGAGTGCTATCGCTGCAAACGTTTTTTCTACTACACTGACTGCTTCTGGTATACTTGAGGTTTGGATTACCGTGCGGACGTTCTATTGTTTCTCTTAGCTATTGATGAGGCAATGTACCAGAAAGCTCTTGCTTCTGGCAACGTTCCCGTCAATCGATATCGCGTGATGGTGGTTGGTCAAGATGGCGCCGGGAAATCATGCTTGATTGACTCTTTCTTGGGTCGTCCTTTCAAAGCCCGAAATCCAAGCACGGACGGCATTGCTATTCACGCGGCCGTGACTGCAGCAGAAGGAAAGGAGGGTCAGCACACGTGGACGGAACATGACAAGGAGCAACATTTAAACAATTTGTTTGCAGCTGGATATGCGATTACGAAGGAAGATCAAGTTGTTATTCCTTACTCTTACGCAATCACGTTTAATTTAATTTTTATATTAGGATTCAAACCCGACGGAGGCAGCTTCTCATGCAAAGCGACCGAGATTGGAGCCTGCTGAAAGTCCGGAAGACATCGATGTAAGTGAGAAAAGTCTCCATTTAATGTGTGTATAAGTTTTGTCTTTTTCTCAGGAATTTGATCAGCACGCTGAAAAACGAAAAGGAATGATTGCTGAATCGAAGACGGAGGATCCCCCTTCAGAAAAATATATGATGGCTTACTCGAAGTATCTCAAGTCAGATGAAGCTCTTGCCGCTCTAAGGAAATGTGAAGTCAATCAGAAGCTTCTCTGGGACTTGGGTGGGCAAGAAAGGTATTTAGCGTCCCACGCCGCTCTCATGCCCGCCGAGTCCGAGTATACGGTGTGCATGTATTTGCTGGTTATCGACATCAGCAAAGATCTTAACGAAATGGCAACATCGTCTTTTCGTTCTGGAGAAGCTTCACCCCCCGATGTTCCTCTCGAATTATTGAACATTAAGTACAACAAGGATTTTCCTTGTCACTGGTTCACATCGATTGGCATTTGCCATCCTTCGGACGAGCGTTCTGAGTTTTATTTGGGGAAGGATTTGGATGTTCACTATCCCGCAATTCTAATCGCCGCCACTCGCATTGATGAAGTGGAAAGAAGGTCAGATTCTGAGGACTTTCTTAACTCTCAAAACAAAGAGCTTCACAAATTAATTTACGACCTAAAATGCGAAGATCACGTTGTGAAAAATGGAGAAGACCCACAAAACGAGCGATGGTTCTTTCCGGTCGATAATACAAAATCTGGGAAAACCGAAATTCGTTGCGAGGGAGTCAGAACAATCATGTCTAAACTTGACGGTTCCTCGAAACACTATTGGTCCGAGAAAAACAAAAGGCGTTCTATGCCAGTGAAATGGGTTCATTTTGAATTGTCACTTGTTATGAAAAAAGGAGAGAAAATCATAGGCGTTGACAGAGCAATTGAGATTTCTCGTCAGTCTAAAATTGATTCTGACGAAGAGGCGTTGTCAGCTTTGAAATTCATTCACAGCCTAGGTGCAATATTTTATTTCTGGGACGTAACCGAGCTGAAACAGTACGTCATTGTCAATCCTGAGTGGCTGATTGACACTGTGGCAACGTTTGTAACGGCCAAAGAACCCACTGGTTACGGGCGCCATTGGCGAAGGCTTTGTGAAACAGGAGAAACTAGCAAAAATGTAGTGCTGAAAAAACTTGAGGAATTAAATGTTAAGTCCAGAGATCAAAAAGATTCAGTACTTAACGTGCTAAATATGCTGGACATTATATGCGAATCGCCTGAAGATTCCTCAACACTCTTGATTCCGTGCATGGTCACGAAAATGCCAACGGAATCTTTGGTGTGGGAAGAGTACAGTCCGTCACAAAAGTTCCCTCCACCCATCGTCATTTTCCCCGACGAAGTACAGACAATTCCCGAAGGATTTTTTTTTCGAATTGTGACGAAATTCGCTCGCAAGTACCCGGGCGCGCGCGAGCTTTCTCGGAATCGCAGTATATTTAGAATAGGCAACAGTAATCTCAAGCTGGAACTATTATACTATGACAGAGGCACTTGTTTGATCGTTTCAATGACCGGCGAAGGGGACATGGAGAATGCAGTGTCATCGGTTCCGAAATCGGCTCCTGAAATTAGAGAATTCGTTGCTGACAGCGTTGAAGGCGCGAAGAAACGAGGAATGAGCGGATTGAAGCTCGCGTATTACTGGCAAGTAGCTAATAAGCGCGTCTTTGAGTCACATGTCGACACTGGCAAGGCAAGTTGTCGACTGCCGCGCAATGGCTCTTTAGTCACGGTGCAACTGCGTGATCGCGGAGTCTGTAGTCCCGGTCCGCCGGATTCACTCTTTTGCGTATCCAAGGTGGGGGACGTCTGTTCGACGAAAGAACAGCGAGAATTTGTGCATCGCTGGTACAAGAAAGAGGTGCAAATAATTTAACAGCTAGTTCATCGATCATAATATATGCTTGTTTAGAATCTTTCCTCTTCTGAAGGTCCAGTTTGCTGCTTAGAATTGATATTTGTTTTTGACATTTGTTTTGCAGAAACGCTGAAAAGAAAACCTACCCCCCAAGAGCTAAATAAACTGAGTGCAGAAATTGCTACTGAGTGGAGGCCTATTGCTCGATGTCTGCTGTCATTTCCTGACGCGACAATCGGTCAAATTGAAAAGGACTACGCGAATGTCCGAGAGCAGGCTTACCAATGCCTCCGAGAATGGATGCTGCAGGAGTCAGAGTCTGCAACCGTGGAAACGCTGTGCAGAGCTCTTTGCAGCGAAGGTAAGAAAGCTGTCGCGGCAAAACATTTTAAACTAGACGACGACGTTCTAAGGGGCTTCAATGTCTAATGTTTGCATTCACGCACATTTGTATGCGCTGAACTTTAGTTTGACTACTGTTTTAGCTAAGACTTTCCAGATAGCGATCATAGCATCATATACTGTGTCGCGATTGATAGACGGTGTATGATTTTACGAGAGGAGTTGCGATAATACAGGAAGTCGAAGAGGAACTCGAAAGCAAAACGAATCGCCCAGTATCACGTGCGCTTGGGGAACGCATTCCAATCCCCGAGAGAAGACCTCTGAGGCTCATCATGGCTGGACTTATCAAAGAAGAAGGTTCTTCTAAACTTTCGGAGAGACATCATGCAGTTGTTTTCTGTTCTTTTCTTAGCCGGAAATGCATCTGATGAGCTGAGCCGGGAGCTCATAGAGAAACAACTTCCTTCGGTTAGGGTCGAGTATGAGAAACGAGAAAAGAACGACGATTGGGTATACGACATCTTTCTGAGCTTCTCGGGGAAGGGATCGCGAGTCTTCTGTCGTCAAGTGTGCGACAGGCTGGAGTCTGCCGGAGCAAAGGTGTTCCTCGACGAGGAGATTGAAGGGGGTAGTCACATTGTTCCAGTGTTGCTGGAGGCGCTTGGACAATCCAAATACGTTGCCGTCTTCTTGACGCACGAAATGAAAGGATCCTCTCATCCTGAAGCCGAAGCAACGGTCGCCTTGAAAGTTCATGGAGCCCGCGACCGTCTGCTTCCCTTTTTTCACACCATGTCTCCTGAAGAGTGTCAAGATGCCGACATCTCTGTCTACTTGCCAGGCTCAGATGAAAAGCTGTATCAAATGATTGCTAAAATTGTTGGCAGGAATCTGCAGAAAGAAAAGGAGGAAGACAAAGTCAATGCAGCAGCTCATTATATACTTAAATCTATGAAATTTGCAGTAGAAGAAACGGACACCGACGGTGGACGAGTAAAAGGTGAGCATTGACGGTAGTATACACCTCGTCTAGTCTTGACAAGTCCAATGACATTTGATTAGCTGATTGCAATTAACTGTGCATGGTGGTCGTCCGGTCTGCGCAGTGGCGGATCCAGGGGGGGGTCCATGGGGTCCATGGATCCCCCCTTTGAGCAGAAAAAAAATTTTTTTAAAGTAAAATTGAAGTAAACGCAGTGATTTTGTATGTGGGAAGCCACTTAAGATTAAGGTTAGGGTTAGGGAGAGGAGATTTAGCCGATGAAAGTTAATTAGACACCTCATCGTGCTTGCTGACTGGTCTAAGGCAACGCCCTGATGAAAATATCTCGTGAAATTTGCAAAAAAGTTTAACTGACAACATTTTTGCAGATTTGCGCGAGAAAAATTAAACTAAGGTTTATTTTAAAGGACCATTATACTTGAATAATGAAACTGTGTAGATGTTAAAATGCAACGAAAATGCGCCAATGTGGGCGTGGTCGGTAAAAATTTTTCGCGCGCGCCTTTGGCGCGCGCAACCTCTCTCATAGACCCCCCGTTGCTCGAATCCTAGATCCGCCACTGCCAGTGCGTACTCAATTTTAGCTGCTTTCCAGGATTGCTGCAGGAAGAAATTCAAGAGAAACATCTAAGGGCTGTTTACTTGAAAATTCAGGCGTTCTGGAAGCGCGTTGCTCGGGAGCTGGGTTTACCTCAGTATGAGATCAAGTCTTGTGAGCGCTCTCATTCATTTGACGAAGAAAGGTGCTATGCAATGTTGCAAAAATGGAAAACGAGACAGAAGGGTAAAGGAAAAGTTTGGGATTTGGCTTCTGCAATATATAAGGCAGAGCTGGAAGGCGTTGTAGAGGAAGTCTACGGCGAGAGCGTGCTGAAAGCATTGCAATCTGGCAATTAAAGTGGTCACATTAGTATCTCACCTTTTGTATCCTAAAAACATCCACAATTTTTTTCAAAATTTGCATCCGGGACTGCGCTACAACTTCGAGAAAAAAACGCGACGATGACGGGCCAGCACGACGGTCTGTCCGGGCAGACACAGGTCAGACAGCCTAGCGGGCCAAACTATCTTTCGTCTAACGACACTTTAGAGGGAAGATCTTAGTAGTCTGCAAGAAATCCTCGGCATTGACGAAGAGCAAGCGCTAAAGCTGTACCAGGTCGGCTAAGAGCTCTTCCAGAGAAGCGAAAAACAGTTCTAAGACGCGCAGGAAAACGAGAAGAGCGTAACGAAGGCGATCGAAGCGATGACAGCGAAGCAAGAGAACGAAGAACCGCTTCGAAGCGCCTACGGCGACACCGTCGTCGTGGAAATCGTCGACGGAAACGTCGCAATTAGCAATCGAGGCTCGAAAAGTGAAAAAGGAAGAGCCGAAGCCGACTCTCATCGATTTGACGTCGACGGAAGACGGCGACGACGATGTCCAGAGAGCGATCGCATTGAGCCTTCAAGACGCCGTAAGACATGAGGGGGTTAGAGATAGATACACGCTCCATGTCTTAGTACAGAAACAGTCTCACAGATAAAAGTACTGACTGACTGACTGACTGTATCTCGTTAGTGAATTATTCTATTCGTCGAAATAGGTATTTATTCTTTATCCATAGAGTCATATTAGTGGAGCTCCTCTGTCTCGAGAAGACCAAGATTTGAGCAGGTTACAAACTTCCCCTAGACAAAAACTCAATCGTGAACTGTTGCCTCTCCAAAGAGCTGTCGAGGCTAGCATGGCTGATACAAAAGGCGGCTCGACACGCCGGCGCCGATACGACTCCCTCTTGCTTCACATCGATCCTCTGAATCCCCACGAGAGAATCCGCGACGGAGCCAATCCGGTGGGAATCAAAAACGTTGGGAATACGTGTTGGTTTAGTGCCGTCGTTCAGGTAGATAAAATAACAATCGAATTAGATTAAATAATTGGGGAGTTTTGATGTTTCATAGTCGTTGTATCATCTTCCCGTTTTTCGTAACGTCTTGCTGCACGCGAATCTTGACGATGCACGCGTCGTCAATGGCGAAGTGCCGGAGAGCGAACGAGACCAAGCATTGAGTCCGGCCGTGGCATTCGTAAAGGAGCTGAGAGACCTATTTGCACTCCTACTGGGAAGTCGACGAAAGTACGTCGATCCAACAAAAGCAGTACAGGTAAGAGAAAATTAATTAATCACTATATATTTAGTAATTGTGTCGTTAGAAACTCAAATCTACGTTCGCTTCCTCCGCATCTAACACAGCCTATCAGCAGGTAAGTAGAACCGTTCCTAATATTCCTAACAAACTTAAACTGTATGTTCTCAGGATGTAAGCGAGTTTAACCATCTTCTCATGGAATGGCTCGAGGAAGCGTTCAAGACCGATTCTCCCGCCTTGAACCCGATCCTCGAACTCTTCTACGGTAAATTCTCCACGACGGGCATGAACGAGGGTAAGGAATTTAAAACGGACGGCCCGTTCGGCGCCCGTTCGCTTCAAGTCGGCGGTTTTCCCAATCTCCACGCGAGTCTCGACGGATCGATGGTCCAGCGCGAAATCGAGCCCGTCAACGCAAGCAGCGGCGACGGCAACGGCGGTTCGGATGACGTCAAATCGGAACAGGAGACGTGGTTTCGTCATTTGTCGCCCGTTCTCATATTGGAATTGTCGCGATTCGAGTTCAGTCCCACCGAAGGTAAAACGAAGAAGATACACGATAGGGTCGCCTTTGATGAAGTGCTCTACATGGATAGATAGCCTTCCACAGAAAATAAAACTTCAGAACGCAGGATAATTTCCGTGGTGCCAACTTGGGATTACGTGTTGGCTTAGCGCCGTCACTCAGGTAGGATAACACCCGAATCAGATTAAATAATTAAAGAATTTTATATACCGTTTAGTCATTATATCATCTTCCCGTTTTTTGTCTGGGCGCACACGAGTCATGACGACGCGCCGGAGAACGAATGAGACCAGGCATTGAGTCCCGCCGTACGTGGCGTTTGCATAGGAGCTGATGGACATATTTTGCAGTCCTACTGGACAGTTGACGAAAGTATGTTGATCCCACAAAAGCGGCACAGGTAAGAGAAGATTAACTAATTAATTAATTAAATTATTAATTGTATAATACAGTATTTTAATACCTAGTGTTGGTAGAATCTATCTTCGCCTCCTCTGCATCTAACACAGCCTATCAGCAGGCAAGTAGAACCCTCTCATTATACCCACTATTCGTCTTGACTTGAAGCTCACAAGAAGTTCTGTATTGTCAATTAATTCAAAGGAGATGGGTCAGTAAAGACAGATGTGGTCAGAAAATCGGATGCACTCACAGTGTTCACGGAACTTAATTAAGCGTTTCTAGAAGCCCGGATGTTTACACGTGGTCTTGTTCTCATCGACTCTCGAGAAACGTTTCGTACGCTGCGACTGCGAGCTTTGCCAAACGATAACTCTGATCGACCGAAAGAGAAGCGCTGTTAACAGTCAAGAAACCAATGTCACTGTCAGGTAGAGCGGTCTAAATCCTACTCACACTTTTCCAAAGCTCCGGACAGTGAGGCTCCGGACAGTGAGGTAGGCCTATTTTGGGAACAAGTCTAATCGCTCTTTCTCATGCAGGTTTTGACCGAAATCCGAACACTGCAGAACTGCTCCAGTTGTCAAAGCGAATAGTGGCTAGATGGAATTGAGCGAAGCAGAAATGGAAGCGAATGGCCTTGACATCAGACAAGCGTATCAAATGCTACAAACTTGGCAGAGAAAAAAGGGCCCGGCTGCGACAGTCAGAGATCTGGTTAGAGCCCTTTTAGAGGAAGGCATGAGACTCACGGCCGAGGAAGTATTTGGGACTCGGATTTACTCAGAGGGTTAGCTTAGATAATGGCTGTGCGTGCACAGGTCATTGTAACACTGTATTTATTTCTCGTAGATGACATTGATGGGACCATTTACAAGCAAAATAATATTGATGAAGATATTTACCAGAAAGCTCTTGCTTTTGGCTCAGTTCCCGTCAATCGATATCGCGTGATGGTCGTTGGTCAAGATGGCGCGGGGAAATCGTGCTTGATTGACTCTTTCTTGGGTCGTCCCTTCAAAGCCAAAAACCCAAGTACGGACGGGGTTGCTATTCACATGGCCGTAACTGCAGCAGAAGGAAAGGAGGGTCAGCACACGTGGACGGAAGAGAATGACAAGGCGCAACATTTGAAGGATTTGCTTGCAGCTGGATATGTGTTTAAGAAAAAAGACCAAGTTGTTATACCAAATTTCACGCAATAACGTTTAATTAATTTTTGTGTTAGAAGTCAAACCCGACGGAGGCAGTTTCGAGATTGGAGCCTGCTGAACATACAACTGTAAGTATTGAAATCACTTGTAAATGCGTAATCTTTTTCCTTCTACTACTTAGGAATTTGACATAAAGAAACTTGCTGACTCGGAGTATCTCAAGTCAGATGAAGCTCTTGCTGCTCTCAAGAAATGTGAAGTCAACCAGAAGCTTCTCTGGGACTTGGGTGGGCAAGAAATGTACTTAGCATCCCACGCCGCTCTTATGCCCGCCGAGTCCGACTATACGTAGACGGTGTATGATCTCACGAGAGGAGTTGCGATGATACAGGAAGTCGAAGAGGAACTCGAAAGCAAAACGAATCGCCCAGCATCACGTTCAACGTTTCGACGTTCAACTTCATTTGATTCATTGGAAGTTGTTGCATGCGCGTTTATCTGTGTGTTTGTCTTCTATATGGTGCTGGCGTCTCTCTTCTTACCGCAGATGTGTTTCTGATGTCTCTCTAAGTGCAGACTCGGTTCTCAGCGCACTATAAAAGTCTGACTCGAATACTCTACACGCAGCTTTTAATCTATTCAGTTATTTTGTCTCCCTCAAATACCAACCGCTACCCGGTAGTTTATCTTTTTCCTCTTCATGCGTACGGAGCTGAGAGCCGTGCAAAACGAATGATTTTGATGCACAATGACGTCATGGACCAGATGACGCAAACCGAACGGAAGCGATTGAGAACAGTAAAACAATAGAAGGAAGTTTACATTTTTAGCTAAAGATCCTATTTACGTGCATACCACGGGAAACGTTTATAGTAATATTTGCATTTTAGTGACGTCAGCTTCCCTGACGACCAACGCAGTCACTAGGACTCTACGCAAGCACAACCTAATCACTTTAGCCTTTCGGAAGGCTATAAATTTGCGCTGCACGCTGGCATATTCACAGAAGTCCGCGTCAGAATGTTTAGGCATCAGTTCCTTTTGATTGTTCCTGTCCTTTTAATTAATTGCGCCGTTGCCGATTTTCCACTCTGATTTGCTAGTGGCGAACGGCGCAATCCACAAAGGCAAAGTCTTCTACGAGCCCAAACATTCGTTCAACGGAGGAACCAACTTCAAACTGCCAGCGACCAGCCTCCGAAAGAAACGGTTTTCTTACCGCGAGCAACCGTATCGTATCTGAAAGTCCCGCACTGCGTCGTCGATTTCGAAGGAATTTTCGGCTTTCACACCATCAACCCGGCAACCGATGGTCTCTACATTTCTCTATACGACGTGAGCGGAAATGCCAGCTCGTATGGCGCTACAACAGGGTCAAAAATGAATGAATGAATGAATGAATGAATGAATGAATGAATGAATGAATGAATGATACGAATGAATGAATGAATGAATGAATGAATAAATGAATGATTCGAACGAATGAATGAATGAATGAATGAATGAATGAATGAATGAATGAATGAATAAATGAATGAATGAATGAATGAATGAATGAATGATACGAATGAATGATACGAATGAATGAATGAATGATACAAACGAATGAATGAATGATACAAATGAATGAATGATTCGAATGAATGATTCAAATAAATGAATGAATGAATGAATGAATGAATGAATGAATGAATGAATGAATGAATGAATGAATGAATGAATGAATGAATGAATGAATGAATGAATGAATGAATGAATGAATGAATGAATGAATGAATGGATGAATGAATGAATGAATGAATAAATGTAAGAAACAAATTGTGGTTGATATTAACTTTGAAAATGGCTGCTGATCTTGGACGAATTCGAGAAGCTCTCGTACGCAGAGTTGAAGCTGTTATTCGAAGCGTTCATCAGCTAGGGAGCGATCTCTTTCTTGTTCACGCTTCTGACGGCATTCTCACGGAATTGCAAAGTCTCTATCAAGTAGTTGGCCGCCTCTCTCTTGTGTACGGTGAGCAAGCTGGCCTCCTTCGCTGCATTACATCTACGATCGATCTCCTTGTTAACCATTCCGCCGAAGGAACTGTTGAAGACATGGAGACTGTGCAAGGAAGTCGTGGCCGGCCGTCCTATTTCATATCGGAAGATCAGCTTCGTTATTTTGTCGACAACGGTTTTTCAGTCCCTCAAATATCACGTTTGCTTACAGTCTCCATTTCTACTATCAAGCGTAGACTGCGTCAGTACGAAATCAGCATCGAAGGGTCTTATACACAAATTGAAGAAGACGAACTCCTTCGTCGCAAACAAGCGCTGAAGCAAAGTAACCCCACAAGCGGTTATCGCATGATTTACGCTGCCTTAAAACAAGAAGGAATTAAAGTTCCCGTTCACCGCGTGCGCAAATGCTGTTTTCGAGTGGATCCAGGCGGAACAGTGTCAAGATGGATGATGGCAAGGTTTTCCGGACCTGAAGAGCATAGCGGAGCATCAGAAGTCGCTTATTGAGTCAGGCGGAGACGAAGGGGAAAATCTCGCAACAGTGAACGTTCGGGCTTCCCACCTGTGGGAAGACGCGTTCTATTTTTTCTCGAAAAAAAATACAACCCTCTTCGTCCAATGAAAGTAAGCCACCCTTTTAATTTTTTTTGGTTTACACTGGTACACAATTAAAATTTAGATTCAATTCGTTGGCGAAACAGCAGTGGACTCAGGCGGTTGTGTACGTGAATTTTGGCGGCGACTTTCTGTTGCAATTATGGATCACCATTTTGTTGGCTTCGGCAACCGAATGCGACCTCGCAAAGACTCAAAGGCACTTCTTGTAAAAAAAATACTCAATGACATATTCTTCATAATAATTCATGCTCCTTATGCAGGGCCGTCATTTTGCTATCATCGGCCGAATTTTAGCCGCAAGTTTAGCACACGAAGGAGCTGGTTTCGCTTTTTTGTCAGACGCTGTTTACGAATATGTGATTACTGGTGATGTCACTGACATTACGGTAACTCTTGATGACATTCCTGAAGCGGACGTCCAGCATTGGATCAAACAAGTATTCCTTCAAGACATTTTTCAGCGTATTAAACTAGTCTCTTTCAGATCGATACTTCTACTACTGACGCTGAACTACAGTCGCTTTTTGAAGATCTCGACAGTGATATGGTCAAGGCCGTTTGCGATGCAGGTTACCACGAGGTCCTCGCATCCATCACTATCAAGAAAAAAGAAGCCCTTCGCCATTGCCTCCTTCTTCACTTCGCTGTTCTTTGCGTCAAGGCAGAATTGGATCAACTGCGGGACGGCCTGAAGCTGATGAACGTCCTTTCCATCATGCAGTCTCATAAGGACATAATGAAGAAATATTTTGTTCACGACGAGGACTCAGCACTTACAGCAGGTGTGATTTTTTTGCTGGAAAGTTATTAGTGATTTTATGAAACTTTATTTAGAGGGCATCCTCAAAATGTTTGCAACAGCTGCCTTCACCGAGAAGGAGGAAGACGAAGAAAAATGGCAGCAAGAGACAGACGCGTACATGCTGTTTCAAAGATTTCTAGACGACTGCGAAGGTATAAAAGAACATTTATTCTCCAATATTAAACTCTAAAATCGGGTTATCGTTTTCAGAGGGAAAGCACGACTGCAGCCTGTCCCATGTCCTGGCATTTTTCACCGGATCAAATGCAATTCCTCCTACTGGCTTTAGGCTGAAGCCCAAGTTGCATTTCAGTCATTCAGCAATTTTCCCACAGAGTTCAATATGCTTCCTAACGCTGACCTTGCCCGTTCAGAAAAAAGGTGAAGATGCGGAGGCATACGTCGAACGTTTAGTTCATGCCTTCGTCAACGTCACTCACCTTGGCCAAATTTGAATCAAACTTGTTAAACGTTTTTTGTCACTGCGCTGTGTTGCGTACATTGAAATCTTTTTGCGTTATTTCGAAATGACCAGGTTGTTCCTTTTAAAGGCTGTAATTGTGTTCGGATTTGAAAAACAGACCATTCTAAATCTGTCAGGGTTGTTGCTAATTAGGCATTAAAAGTCTGTGATTGTGTTCCGAATTGAAAAACATACTTTCAAAAATTTCAATAAAGACAACTTTCAGTTGCATTCATTCGTATCATTCATTCATTCATTCGTATCATTCAGTCGTTCGAATCATTCATTCATTCATTCGTTCGAATCATTCATTCATTCATTCATTCATTCATTCATTCATTCATTCATTCATTCATTCATTCATTCATTCATTCATTCATTCATTCATTCATTCATTCATTCATTCATTCATTCATTCATTCATTCATTCATTCATTCATTCATTCATTCATTCATTTTGACCCTGTTGTAGCGCCATAATATGGTGGATGTTTAAAAGAATATAAATATCTAACCGCCATGTGCTGGGGTTCCATTGCACCGAAAAAATCGGTGAGAGTCAAAGCCATCGACCAGGAGCCGTTTGAAGTCGAAGGACCGAGGCCAAGTTTTAGGTTAGTTAATCCCTGAGTCGGAATTCTAACAACAGTGCATTTTTTCGCTTTCTGCATGCATGCATGAATGCATGCTGTCACGAATTATGAAGCTCATCACGCGCCATACAATCAGAGATATAAGAGAGAGATACAAGTACTGTAGTCAGGTGACCTGACCCTTCACGTGACCCGGGTCACGTGAAGGGTCAGGTCACCACTTCGTGAAGTCCCGAATGAATTTTCAGTGGGAGTTAGTTCACCGGCTTCTACCGAGATTGGAGGATCTTTGGGTTCCCGATATCGATGAGCTGTACGAATTTGGTCTCGTAAATAGCGAGGAGTGCAAATTGTTGCGCTCTCTTTCTCGATCTCAACAACGTCGTATGGTACTCTTCGCATTTCTGCCGCGGAAGGGGAAGGGCGCGTTCGAAACTTTTCTCGCGGTTTTGGAGAGAAATGACAAATCAAAGGTTATCGCCAAGATGCTTTGGGAGAAGGCCAGTTGGGGCGCTTATCCGTACCTGAAGAAGCCCGAATACCGATCCAAGATTGACTGGGAGTTATTTGTTCAACCGCTCTTGCAGGAGTTGGCCGACGCTTGGACTCCCGATCTCGACGAGCTTTGCACTGTGCTCCGCCTTGATAAGAACGACTTGCCTGACTCTCTTTTTCGAAACGAACTATGCAAAACGTTGCTCATCGACATTCTGCCACAGAGAGGACGCGTGACTTACGGCACTTTTCTCGCGATGCTACCGAGAAGCAAAGAGATGGAGTTCATCATCCAGGTGCTCAAGGACTGGGAGGAGTCATTTTTAACCTGCGAATTTCGCTTTTTGAGGGTTGATCGTCGATGGGGGCACGTCGTTCAAGTGCTCTTGCCAGATTTAGTGAAAATTTGGCGTCCTCATTATCTCCAGCGCCTTTACGACTTGCATATTCTGAGTAAAGAGGAATACGACACGCTTCTCGGGTTTCCTCATTTTGAACAGTGCAAAAAGCTGCTTATCCAAATTCTTCCATATAGGAGACCAGGATCCTACGATTTGTTTTTGAATGTGCTTCTGGAAACGGAAGAAGAAGATTCCGTTGTTGTCAACATGCTTAGGAAACGCGAGGAAGAACGAAGGTATGGAGCTAAATTAGGGGAGAGAGCGCTTGGTTGTAAGAATTCTTGGTAGAATCAAATCCGACTCTAAACCGTTGGACAAGCGTTGGTTTCTAATCCGCGAACCGCTCTATTCAAAAGTGGTTGCCGCTTGGAACTACCGTAGCTACGTTTTGAGTGCTCTTTTCGAAATTGAGCTAATCAGTTCCGAAGAGTATGAATTGCTTTTGAGTGATAGGGAGGATGTGCGGAATGAGTATGACCGAGGGTCGATTTCTCCAGAAGATCTTGATGGTAGAATTCGAGAGGGCGAATGCAAAAAGCTGCTCATTGATCTTCTACCGAAAAAAGGTCCTTCTTCTTTCAACAACTTTCTTGATGTACTGAAAGATGGCCAAACGGAACAATTAGATGTATGGCGTATATTGCACTCTGCTGCATCTGACGTTGCTTATTATGTTTCGCCCTCGGAAGAAGCAGCGACGGCTACACAGGCTGCTTTTGCATCTGCAAAGGTCTAATACTGTCTTTTAATTTAATTAAACGCCAAAGTACGTAAATCTATACTATTTAGGATGCTGTGCTTCAAGGCGAAGAGTCTTCTACTACATTTTCTCTTCAATTCCACAACATGAAACTGAGCTTCACAAGAACGACAACTGTAGAAGAAGAAATTGATGAATTAGGCGGCAAGCTTGAGTCTGAGTTTTTCTCATTGACTATTCCTCGTGGAGCAGTTATGGGAAACCCTGTCAGAATAGGATTAACTATTTATGAATATCAGTCGGAGGCGTCAGAAGGAGTTGAAGATGATTGTTATATAACAGATATTCTTGTGCTACATCCACGTGGCACACGCTTTGCAAAGAACGTCACAGTCTCTTTCAACCTAAAGACTGTAATATTTTCCGAAGAACAAAGCGCCACCCTTCTATATGATGAGGAAGAAACAGGCTTGTTTTTGCCCTCTCTTGTGGGACCAGTTGAGTCCACGGTGTTTGATAAAATGACGGCTATACTTAATTCATCCGTCTTTGATATTAATACGAAGCACTTTTGCAAATTCTTTGCGTGCTTTCGTCGCTGCATTGGACACTGCTATCGTACCTTGGCGTTTGGGAGGTGGTCAAAGGGAGAATCTTTGCAATTGAAAAAGGCGACAATCGATCTTCATTTCACATCTACCAGACCAAAGTATGTTGACGTTGTTGAAAGGTGCAACAGAGGAAGGCCCGTACTTTTGAAGGATAATGCGCTAATCTACTTTTCAAAGAAAGGCAAATTCAATATTGAAGTCAATAAGATTAGCTATGGCTGGGAACTTCAATCTTCCGCTCCAATGTCTATTGAGAAGCAAGAACTATATCGAGCAAAGAGGCACTCATCGAAATTCTGTTCGCGTGCTTTTACGTTGATAAAAATCAAAGAGGACGCAAAGGAGCTTTGGCTTGAAGTTCGTCTAACAGACGAAGGGAAAACGAATTGTACACTCATATTAGATGAATATTCTTCATTTTATGTAAGTTCTCAATAGGAGCTCTTGGGTAGTGAACTAAGGTTGTGTTCTTGCTTACCTAGGCTCCTCCATCTTCCGTGTCTTCAAGTGAAAGAAGTGAGTAGATTATTAATAGTTTTTGGTATTTACTCAATGTTGATTGTTATAGGACAATCTTCGATGGAACCCTCTAGACAAGGTAGGCATGTCAATCTTCATGAGAGCCATGCTAATTGCACTATTAAACAGATGCTGATCTAGACCGATTTCCAACTAAAAAAGAGCTCCTTGACGTATCACAGGAAATCCTCGATAAATGGAAATTCGTGGCTAGGTACCTCGACGTGGAAGAAAAGGACGTCATTGCTGCTTCAGTAGACGCAAAGGGAGACGTCAGAGAACAAGCGTATCAAATGCTTTCTATTTGGAAGGAGTGCCAAAGCGATGCTGCAACAGTCAAAGAGCTGTGCAAAGCTCTAGAATCGGTGAGTCTGAAAGCAACGGCGAGAAAGGTGTTTAGGTACTCGTCTTCTTTTGAATAAAGCGCTGCAATTGAATTGTTTTTTTCTTGATTTATAATTTTTTAATTATTGTTTTTATACGTCATTTTTGGAGTCCCGGATGGATCCTCGATGGGAGTCCGTCGTTCGGCGGCTCCTGCCGGATTTAGTGAACATTTGGCGCCCGCAACTTGATCATCTTTACTCCGCGTATCTTGTGACCTTTGAAGAATACCAATCGCTGAGCAGGCTTCTTTCGTTCGACCAATGCAAGAAGCTTCTCATCGAAATCCTTCCGCGAAAGGGGCCCAAAGCGTACGAAACGTTTCTCGAGGTGCTTTCGAAGACGGAAGGACAGGAATTCATCGCCGAAATGCTGGAAAACGCGGCCGGAAAACGAATAGAAGCGGAAGTTGCAACTTCAGTGTCTTCAACCGAAGAAAGTGAGTAGACATGTACCCCTTAGTTTTTGTACTGAGCATTGGTTAGGTGATTCTTTGACGAGTCGAGAAGGCACGTCAACGATTTTTGACCGAATTCCGACAACAGAAAAAGAAGTTGCATTTGGTTCTTCCTCTGCTGAGAGTTCAGCCGTTCAGGTAAAACTGAAAAAGAAGAGAAAGCTGCAAATAAATAAATAAATAAATAAATAAATGTAATAAGACTTTTTGTACAGAAAGTTAATTCTGAATCATTTTCTGGAAATGGAGAAGAAATCCCCCTCCCGAGAAACGTCGCACGAGATGCGCCGAGCAATCAAATCGCCATATGTCCTTCCAGCATTGCTTGTCAATTTAGAGACATGACACTGAAGTTCAGTAAGGCGCAAACGGTAGTTGATTACGTAGATGAGTCGGGAGGCGAAATCAAATCTCAGTACTTTTCGTTGAATATTCCTCCTGGAGCAGTCATAGGCAGTGCTGTGAAAGTTGGTTTCACCGTTTACGAGTATCAATCTGAGGAGTCAGAAGGAGTTGAAGATGATACAGACATAACAGATCTTCTGGTACTATATCCGTGTGGCAAAAAATTTGCAGAAGATGTCACAATCAGAATGAGTCTTTTGTCATGTGTTGAACATCAACGCGCTTTTCTTTTTTACAAGGGGCCAGACTCCGTCTCCTTTTCTGATACTTGTGTTGGAGTGAATCTGACTCAAGTTTGCGGTGGCATTGGCATGTCGGCTCTCCTTCGCGAATCATATCTGGATATCACAACGTCACATTTTTGCAAGTTTTTTGCTTGCTTGTTTGGCTGCATTGGGCATACCTATCACACACTAGCGTTTGGTAGGTGGGGAAAAGGAGAAGCCTCGCTAAAGGAAGCAGTAATTGATATTCACTTCACATCTCCCAGAACGAGTCACGTCGTTAAAAACTTGAAGCGCAACGAAAGCTTGTCTTTGCTCCTGGAACAGAACGCAAGAATTTATTTTGATGGCACAGTTAACCTTGAAGTTAAAAATATTTGTGCTGATTGGCAACTGATTTCTGACGCCATCATGCCTATTGACGAACGAAGCCTGAAGCAAGCAAAGAAAAATGCTGACAAGTACCACACGCAATCTTTGACTTTAAAGAAACAGAAAGAAGATGCAGCTAGTTATCCATGGATTGAACTGCGTCTTACAGGCGGAAGAAAAACTAACGTTTCCTTTACGCTGAAAAAATATTCTTCATACCAAACACAGGCAAGTCAGGGTGAAGTTAGGTCAGCCTCAGCCGGTGAGTACTTTGATCAGCCGCTGACTAACTCAGCTGTACGACGTTCATCAACGGAGTCTCCGAGTCATAGACATGGACAGGGTACGGGTAAATTTTTATAAAAACGTTTTTTGACATTTGTTTGCAGAAACGCTGAAAAGAAAACCTACCCCCCAAGAGCTAAATAAACTGAGTGCAGAAATTGCTACTGAGTGGAGGCCTATTGCTCGATGTCTGCTGTCATTTCCTGACGCGACAATCGGTCAAATTGAAAAGGACTACGCGAATGTCCGAGAGCAGGCTTACCAATGCCTCCGAGAATGGATGCTGCAGGAGTCAGAGTCTGCAACCGTGGAAACGCTGTGCAGAGCTCTTTGCAGCGAAGGTAAGAAAGCTGTCGCGGCAAAACATTTTAAACTAGACGACGACGTTCTAAGGGGCTTCAATGTCTAATGTTTGCATTCACGCACATTTGTATGCGCTGAACTTTAGTTTGACTACTGTTTTAGCTAAGACTTTCCAGATAGCGATCATAGCATCATATACTGTGTCGCGATTGATAGACGGTGTATGATTTTACGAGAGGAGTTGCGATAATACAGGAAGTCGAAGAGGAACTCGAAAGCAAAACGAATCGCCCAGTATCACGTGCGCTTGGGGAACGCATTCCAATCCCCGAGAGAAGACCTCTGAGGCTCATCATGGCTGGACTTATCAAAGAAGAAGGTTCTTCTAAACTTTCGGAGAGACATCATGCAGTTGTTTTCTGTTCTTTTCTTAGCCGGAAATGCATCTGATGAGCTGAGCCGGGAGCTCATAGAGAAACAACTTCCTTCGGTTAGGGTCGAGTATGAGAAACGAGAAAAGAACGACGATTGGGTATACGACATCTTTCTGAGCTTCTCGGGGAAGGGATCGCGAGACTTCTGTCGTCAAGTGCGCGACAGGCTGGAGTCTGCCGGAGCAAAGGTGTTCCTCGACGAGGAGAGCATTGAAGGGGGTAGTCACATTGTTCCAGTGTTGCTGGAGGCGCTTGGACAATCCAAATACGTTGCCGTCTTCTTGACGCACGAAATGAAAGGATCCTCTCATCCTGAAGCCGAAGCAACGGTCGCCCTGAAAGTTCATGGAGCCCGCGGCCGCCTACTTCCCTTGTTTCACACCATGTCTCCTGAGGAGTGTCGTGATGCCGACATCTTCGTCTACTTACCGGGTTCAGATGAAAAGCTTTACCAAATGATTGCTAACATTGTTGGCGAGAATCTGCAGAAAGAAAAGAAGGAAGACAAAGTCAATACAGCCGCTCGTTTTATTCTTAAATCTATGAAATTTGAAATAAAAGAAATGGACACCGATCGTAGACGAGTAAGAGATGTTGTACTCACGTTTTATTCGGTCTAATTTATCTGTTATCTAAATAGGCGTTCCGTCAGGAAGCAAAAGGTGAGCAATGACGGTATAGGCATATTTGACGTCTGTTTTTTAGAAATACTGAAAAGAAAACCTACCGAGCGAGAACTAAACAAACTGAGTAAAGAACTTGTTACTACTTGGAAGCCAATTGTTCGATGTCTGTCAGTTCCTGGTACTACTAGCGATCTGATCGAAAGGAACTACCCGAATGACGCCCGAGAGCAGGCTTACCAAGCTCTACAGCAGTGGATGCAGCAGGCGTCAGAGTCTGCAACCGTAGAAGCACTGTGCAGAGCCCTTTGCGGCGAAGATAAGAAAGCCATCGCTGGAACAGTTTTTAAACTAGAAGACGAAGTTCTCAGTGGCTTCGAGGACTAATTTTTGCTTTATATGCGCCGCACTTAGCTGAACTTTTAGCTAAGAATTTTCAGATAGCAATCATAGCTCATATACTTCCTCCTCAAACAATAGATATAGACGGGAACCCTGTATGATCACGAGAGGAGTACGTCGATACAGGAAGTCGAAGAGGAACTTGAAAGCGAAACAAATCGCCCAATATCACGTGCGCTTGGGGAAACGCATTCGAATCCCCGAGAAGACCTCTGAGGCTCATCATGGCCGATTCAAAGTGGAAAATACTTGCTCGAGCGCAGGCTGATGTTGTTCTTTATCTGAGCAACATTCTAGGCGGTTCTCTTCTCGATTCACTTCTGGCAGAGGAACTTCTGACCGAGGCGAACTACGAGAAGCTTCGAAAAATGAGAGAAACCAAAATTGAGAATGAAGTAGCCCAGGAGCTGGTTGTAATGCTCAAAAAAACGCCTCCAGGAAGTTACGACAAGTTCTGCAAAGTGCTCCGTAATGTCGATGGAAGAAAGGATGTTTACGATAGACTTATGAAAGAAGAAGGTGCGTCTAAACTTTCACAGAGGCATCATGCAATTTGCTTCTGTTTTTCCTAGCCAAAGAGTCATCCGAACAATCTGATGAGCTGAGTCGAGAGCTTATCAAGCAGAGACTTCCTTCGGTTGAGGCCGAGTATGCGAAACGTGAAAAACCCGACGATTGGTACACGATGTCTTCCTGAGCTTCTCCGGCGCTGGATCAAGAGCCTTCTGCCTTCAAGTGCGCGACGAGCTTCAGTCACTGTGTAGAGGAGTGAGAGTGTTCTTCGACGAGAGAAGCATTGCAGGAGGTAGTCACATTGTTCCGGTCTTGCTCAAAGCACTTGGAGAATCCAAATACGTTGCCGTCTTCTTGACGCACGAAATGAAAGGATCCTCTCATCCTGAAGCCGAAGCAACGGTCGCCTTGAAAGTTCATGGAGCCCGCGACCGTCTGCTTCCCTTTTTTCACATCATGTCTTCTCAGCAGTGCTGCGACGCTGACATCTCCGTTTTCTTGCCGGACTCAGATGAAAAGCTGTATCAAATGATTGCTAAAATTGTTGGACACAACCTGCAGAAAGAAAAGGAGGAAGACAAAGTCAATGCAGCAGCTCGTTTTATTCTTAAATCTATGAAATTTGCAGTAGAAGAAACGGACACCGACGGTGGACGAGTAAAAGGTGAGCATTGACGGTAGTATACACCTTGTCTAGTCTTGACAAGTCCAATGACATTTGATTAGCTGATTGTTAGCAATTAACTGTGCATGCTGGTTTTGTGGTCGTCCGGTCTGTGTGTACTCAATACAAAAATAATTTTAGCTGCTTTCCAGGATTGCTGCAGGAAGAAATTCAAGAGAAACATCTAAGGGCTGTTTACTTGAAAATTGAGGCGTTCTGGAAGCGCGTTGCTCGGGAGCTGGGTTTACCTCAGTATGAGATCAAGTCTTGTGCGCGCTCTCATTCATTTGACGAAGAAAGCTGCCATGCAATGTTGCAGAAATGGAAAACGAGACAGAAGGGTAAAGGAAAGGTTTGGGATTTGGCTTCTGCAATATATAAGGCAGAGCTGGAAGGCGTTGTAGAGGAAGTCTACGGCGAGAGCGTGCTGAAAGCATTGCAATCTGGCAATTAAAGTGGTCACATTAGTATCTCACCTTTTGTATCCTAAAAACATCCACAATGTTTTTTCAAAATTTGCATCCGGGACTGCGCTACAACTTCGAGTAAAAACGCGACGATGACGGGCCAGCACGACGGTCTGTCCGGGCAGACACAGGTCAGACAGCCTAGCGGGCCAAACTATCTTTCGTCTAACGACACCTTTAGAGGGAAGATCTTAGTAATCTGCAAGAAATCCTCGGCATTGACGAAGAGCAAGCGCTAAAGCTGTACCAGGTCGGCTAAGAGCTCTTCCAGAGAAGCGAAAACAGTTCTAAGACGCGCAGGAAAACGAGAAGAGCGTAACGAAGGCGATCGAAGCGATGACAGCGAAGCAAGAGAACGAAGAACCGCTTCGAAGCGCGTACGGCGACACCGCGGAATCGTCGTCGTGGAAATCGTCGACGGAAACGCCGCAATTAGCATTGACGTCGACGGAAGACGGCGACGACGATGTCCAGAGAGCGATCGCATTGAGCCTTCAAGAAATGAGGGGGGTTAGAGATAGATACACGCTCAAACGTTAGGATTAGCAGCATGTCTTAGTAAACAGTCTCACAGATGAAAGTACTGACTGACTCAACTGTATCTCGTAGTGAATATTCTATTCGTTAGAAAGAGTTATTTATTCTTTATGCATAGAATCATATTAGTGGAGCTCCTCTGTCTCGAGAAGACCAAGATTTGAGCAGGTTAGAAGCTTCCCATACATGAAAAGTCAATCGTGATCTTTCCCTCTCCCCAAAGAGCTGTTGAGGCTAGCATGGCCGACACAAAAGGCGGCTCCACACGCCGGCGCCGATACGACTCCCTCTTGCTCCACATCGATCCTCTGAATCCCCACGAGAGAATCCGCGACGGAGCCAATCCGTTGGGAATCAAAGACGTTGGGAATACGTGCTGGTTTAGTGCCGTCGTTCAGGTAGATAAAATAACAATTAAATTACTAGGAAAAGAAATTTTATGCTGACGCAATTGCAAGCACATATGGATCAGTGAGAGAACGTATCAAGGAACCCGAGGACGAGATAACGACAAACACAGAGAACAGGGAATTCTAATGTAAACTTATTGCGTAGTATCACGTGCGTTTGGGGACTCGACATCCTGTAGAATACTTATGATGGACGACCCCAAATGGAAGGCACTTCGTGGTCCTGTATTTTCCGGCGCCGTTTCTCTTCTTAAGCCACTTTATGCAGGATTATAATCTATTGTCCGTGGTGCCACCTTGGGAATACGTGTTGGCTTATTCAGGTAGGATAACACCCAAATCAGATTAAATGATTAAAGAGTTTTGACATACATGTACCGTGTAGTCGTTATATCATCTTTTTGCGTTTTTGTCTTGGCGTACACGAGTCATGACGACGCGCCGGAGAGCGAATGAGACCAGGCATTGAGTCCCGCCACGGCGTTTGATAGGAGCCGATTGACCTATTTGCAGTCTTACTAGGCAGTCGACGAAAGTATGTCAATCCAACAACAGCTAAGAGAAAGGACGCAGAAAAGCCTAGGCTAGAAATTCGTCTAACAGATTAAGAGAAAACAGACTGTATATTCCTATTAGACGAATATGCTTCACTCCATGTAAGACAAATAGGAGCTCTTGAGTGGTAAACTACGTCGTGTTCTTGCTTACCTAGACTCCTCCTTCTTCCGTGTTTTCAAGTGAAAGAAGTGAGTAGATTATTAATAGTTTTTGGTACTCAATGTTGATTGTTATAGGGCAATCTTCAATGGGACCCTCTAGACAAGGTAAGCATCCTTAGCATGTCAATCTTTGTGAGAGCGATGCTAATTGCACTACTGAACAGATGCTGATCTAAACCAATTCCCCACTAAAAAAGAGCTCCTTGACGTTTCACAGGAAATCCTTGATCGATGGAAGTTTGTGGCTAGGTACCGTGACGTTGAAGAAAAGGACGTTGCTGCTTCAGTAGACGCCAAGGGAGACGTCAGAGAACAAGCGTATCAAATGCTTTCTATTTGGAAGGAGTGCAAAGGCGATGCTGCAACAGTCTTAGAGCTGTGCAAAGTTTTAGAATCGGTGAGTCTAAAAGCAACAGCGAATAAAGTGTTTAGGTACTCGTCTTCCTTTGAATAAAACGCCTGATTTAAATAGTTTTTTTTCTGAATTTTTAATTTTTTAATTATTGTTTTCTGTGTCATTTATTGAAGTCCCGGATGGATCCTCGATGGGAGTCCGTTGTTTGGCGGCTCCTGCCGGATTTAGTGAACATTTGGCGCCCGCAACTCGACCATCTTTACTCCGCGTGTCTTGTGACTATTGAAGAATACCAATCGCTCAGCGCGCTTCTTCCGTTCGACCAATGCAAGAAGCTTCTCATCGAAATCCTTCCGCGAAAGGGGCCCAAAGCGTACAAAACGTTTCTCGAGGTGCTTTCGAAGACGGAAGGACAGGAGTTCATCGCCGAAATGCTGGAGAATGCGGCTGGAAAACGAGTAGAAGCGGAAGTTGCAACTTCAGTGTCTTCAACCGAAGAAAGTGAATAGACATATTCACTAACTCTTGTACTAAGCATTGGTTAGGCGATTCTTTGACGAGGCCTCCTCGAGAAGGTACGTCAATGATTTTTGACCGAATTCCGACAACAGAAAAAGAAGTTGCAATTTGGCTCTTCCTCTGCTGAGAGTTCAGTCGTTCAGGTAAAACCGAAAAAGAAGAGAAGCCTATAAATAAATAAATAGATAAATAAATGTTATAAGACTTTTGGTTCAGAGAGTTAATTCTGGATCATTTTCTTCTGAAAGTGGGGAAGAAATCGCGCTACCGAGAAACGTCGCACGAGATGCGCCCAGCTATGAAATCACGCGACAGACAACTAGTAACAATTACAATCCAGTTGAACTACCCATACTAATGGATTTTCTTTTTCAATTAATAAGTTCGTACTTACACTGACATCCGTCGAGAAGAGTTGGACTACAATGATGCAGGAGGAGACGACGATCTCATTGGCACAGGGGGATTTTCTGAAGTGTACAAGGCCTGGTTTACCAGGTTGGGAGAAAAGGTGGCCGTAAAAGTTTTCACCTATCTAAAACGAAGGAGAACCCAAACGTTAGTGTGCAAAGTAGTTTTACGCGCGAAATTCCTTATTAAATTATCTTTTTTTGGACGATACAGCGAGTCTGATCTTTTAAACAAGGAGGTGAAAATTCTTCAAGGAATTAAGCCTCATCCCAACATAATCACATTGATTGGATCATGTAGCGACACAAGGTTCTTTGCCTTAGTCACGGAATACATGGAGGGCGGAAACGTGGCCGAATTGATTGCTGACATGAATGATCCCAACGTAGAAGTATGGGAAAATCGTCAAGACATTGCTCTGCAAATTGCCCAAGGAATGAATCATCTCCATTGCAATGATCCATCCGTTATTCATCTCGAATTGAAGCTCAAGAAAGTTCTGTATCGTCGTGTTGGCGCCAAAGGGAATGCCAAGTTCTTATGCAAGGTTATTGTCTCCTCGGAGAAACGGGGCTTATTTTTTATTGGTCTATTTCTTATTAGCTTTGCGGCTTTGGGTTGGCTAAAATGGATAAAATGGAGTCCTTCACATTAAAACGCGACGAATCGAGCTACCCGTCTGGAACTCCAGGGTATATAGCTCCAGAAAGGTACAATGCTATACCATATGCTGAAGGGGATTTGTCAGAAAAGACGAAGGTGGCCAAAAAATCGGATGTCTATAGCTACGGAGTCGTTCTGTGGGAGATTATAGAACGCAGACCGTTACTTGAAAGTATGTCATAATAATACAGTGATAATTAACAATTGAATTATTTATTGCAAATGATTGCGTTTTCTGTAGATGAACGTGTTGTTATAAAGCATACGTTCAGTAAGGAAGGGCGTCAACTGCCCAGAGTCGGAAGACCGGCTCCTGCGTGGTTTACGGCACTTTCCAATCAGTGTGCTGTGAAAGATCCAGCTAATCGACCTTCGTTTAGCGATATCCTTGCTATATTTGCTCAAAAATCTCAGAAAGTGATTGCTGTTGCCAATCTAGGTGAGCAATGGCGCGGTAGTACACCTTCTGTATAGATCCTTGACAAGTCCAACGACATTAGATTTTAGCTGATTGTTAAGAGACCGGGAATTGTTGACGGTTTCGGCTGTCTATGTACTCGACAAAAAATTACTTTTAGACATGTATAACTCCTTTAGGGCCAAATAGTGGAAATGGAATGAACGTTTTGGTCACTCATTCGGGTCCTGTAACGTTTATTTGTTTCTCTTAGATAATGATTCTTTTGATGAGGCAATTTACCAGCAAGCTCTTGCTTCTGGCGTCGTTCCCATCAATCGATATCGCGTGATGGTTGTCGGTCAAGATGGCGCAGGGAAATCGTGCTTGATTGACTCTTTCTTGGGTCGTTTGTTCAAACCCCAAAACTCAAGCACGGATGGCATTGCTATTCACGTGGCCGTGACGGCAGCAGAAGGAAAGGCTGGTGAACTCACGTGGACGGAAGCGACAAGTGACCAGGCGAAATATTTGAACAAATTGCGTGCAGCTGGATACATGATTCAAACTACGAAGAATCATCAAGTGATTATTCTATACCCTTACGCAATCACGTTTGATTTAATTTTTATATTAGGAGTCAAACTCGACGGAGGCAGTTTCCCATGCAAGGCGACAACAGAGATTGGAGCCTGCTGAAAGTCCGGAAGACAGCACTGTAAGTATGAAGAGTCTTTGTTCAATGTGTAGAATTTTTGTCTTTTTCTGTTATTTGACCAGCATGCTGCAAAACAAGAAGAAATCATTGCTGACTCGGAGACTGAGCATCTCACATCGAATAAAGCTCTTAAAAATGATAGGATTGCTGTTGACTTGAAGTTGAAGGATCTCAAGTCAGAGCTAGATCTCTCCTCTCTTGAGAATTGTGAAGTCAGTCAGAAGCTTCTCTGGGACTTGGGTGGGCAAGAAAGGTACTTAGCATCCCACGCCGCTCTCATGCCTGCCGAGTCCGCCGAGTCCGAGTCCGGCTATACTGTGTGCATGTATTTGCTGGTTATTGACATCAGCAAACCTCTTGTTCGTAAGGCGAAATCGTTTTATCGTCTTGGAGAAACTTCATCTTCCGACGTTTCTCTCCAATTATTGAATATTGTGCGCAACAGCGATTTTCCTCGACACTGGTTCACATCGATTTGTATTTGCCATCCTTCAGACAAGTGTTCTAAGCTGTATTTGGGGAAAGATTTGGGTGTTCGCTATCCCGCAATTCTAATCGCCGCCACGCACGTTGATGAAGTGGAGAAAATGCCAAATTCTGAAGGCTTTCTTCGATCTCAAAACGAACATCTTAAAGAATTGATCAGCAAGCTAAGATGCGAAGATCACATCGTTAAAAATCGAGAAAACCCAGAAAACGAGCAATTGTTTTTTCGGGTCGATAATACCAAATCCGGACGTTGTGAGGGAGTCAAAACAATCAAGTCTAAACTTGACGGTTCTTCTGAAAAATATTGGTCCAAGAAAAACAAGAAGCGCCCTATGCCATTGAAATGGGTTCATTTTGAATTGCTACTTGTTACGGAGAAAGAAGAGAAAATCATAAGCGTTGAAAGAGCATTTGAGATTTCTCGTCAGTCCGAAATTGAATCTAACGAAGAGGCGTCGTCAGCTTTGAAATTTATTCACAACCTAGGTGCAATATTTTATTTCTGGGACGTGCCCGAGCTGAAACAGTACGTCATTGTCAATCCTGAGTGGCTCATTGGCACTGTGGCAGCGTTTGTAACGGCCAAGGAGCCCAAAAAGGACTTGAACAAGCGCCTTTGGCAAGGTCTTTGTGACACGGGAGAAATTAGCAAAGACGGCGCGTTGGGCATTCTCATGGATTCACAGGATGATGACAGGGAAGCAGACGATGAGGACAAAGATAGCGATCCAGTAGTACTCAACGTGCTAAGAATGCTGGACATCCTGTGCGATTTAGATTCATCCACATTCTTGATTCCGTGCATGGTCACGAAGATGCTAGAAGAATCCTCAGTGTGGGAGAAATACGATCCAAGTCAAGCGTTTCCTCCACCTATCGTCATTTTTCCCGCCGAAGTTCCGATAATTCCCGAAGCGCTTTTTTTTCGAATTGTGACGAAATTCGCCCGGAAGTACCCGAAACTCGCGAGGAAGCTTACTCGGAATCGAAGCATATTTAGAATAGGCAACAATCTAACGCTGGAACTATTATACTATGACAGAGGCACTTGTTTGATCGTTTCAATGACCGGCGAAGGGGACATGGACAATGCTTTGTCGTCGCTTCCAAAATCGGCTCCTGAAATTAGACAATTTGTTACTGAAAGTGTTGAAGACGCGAAGAAACGAGGAATGAGTGGATTGAAACTCACATTCTACTCCCAAGTAACTAAATGCATCAAGACAGATGTCGACGATGCTGGCAAGTTTAGTTGTCGACTGCCGGGCGATGACTGTTTATTGCAACTGCCTGCTGGCGGCGCGTGTAGCCCCGTTCCGCCGGATTCACTCTTGTACAAGTCGGGCAAATACCCTACGAAAGAAGAGCGAGAACTTGTTCGTCGCTGGTACAAGAAAGAGGTGCCGGTAGCACAGCTGTTTTGTTCATGAATGATGTATATTTTTTAGAGCGTGTCTTCTTCAGAATTACCAGGATTTCTGCAGGAAGAAATTCAAGAGAAACATCTTAGAGCTGTTTACTTGAAAATTCAGGCGATCTGGAAGCGTGTGGCTCGTAAGCTGGGTTTACCTAAGTACGAGATTGACTTGTGTGAATGCTCTCATTCACTTGACGAAGAAAGGTGCTATGCAATGTTGCATAAATGGAAAACGAGGCAGAAAGGAAAAGGGAAAGTTTGGGATTTGGCTTCTGCAATATATAAGGCAGAGTTGGAAGGAGTTGTAGAGGAAGTCTACGGCGAGAGCGTGCTGAAAGCATTGCAGTCTGACAATTAAAGTGGTATCTCATTATTTGTATCCAAAGCACACTACTGTGTTTTAATCTTTCAAATTTTGCATCTGGGACTGCGTCTGACGCATTGAAGTATTTTAGTGCACGATATTTTATTAACTCTTTTTTCTTCATTTTTAACGTAACGTCACTTTGTGAAATCCCGGATAAATTTATTTTTTGTTTGTATGGTGATGAAAGACATCATTTGATTAGTAAAAGTACAGTAAGTATGTATTGCAGGTAAATAATTTTTCTTGTGCTTAATGTACTGTATCCCGGATTGATGGACATCATAGATGGTCTGCTACCTTTCCTCGCGGCCGCGGGCGTGTGGCTAGTGGAGTCGGCGAGGCGCTTTGGCCGCTGCGTTTTTGCAAGAGACAGAGACGAGGATAAGCGTTGGCGATTGATCGCTAAGCGGCCATTTTTGCAAGAGATGATCGACGCCTGGCATCTAGACTTGGATGCACTTCTTAGGAGAAGGCTAATAAGTCTCGATGCGCTTGAATCTTTGCTCTTCCTCTCTCGAGAAGATCGGTGCCTTAGGCTGCTCACTAAAGTGCTTCCTCAGAGAGGCGCCGCCTCAATCTACGACAAGTTTCTCCGTGTACTCGAAGACACAGGAGAAGTCGAAGCGGCAAGAGTCTTGCGGCGCTCCTCTGAGATCGCGGACAGTAGCCTCGTCCCCAGACCTTTTGTCGATGTGGGCCCACATCGACAAAAGGTCTGGGGACGAGACTACGCGGACAGTAGATGCCTGAAGACGACGAAGCAGGTTTCACACTGAATACGCTTCTTAGAATCTTTTTTTTTTCAAACGTACAGTACATGCAGGTTTTCTCGGACGAGTCAAGTCATAGATATGGTCATGGCCAAGCAGAGATACGAGATAGTGTGTCTATTGCCTTTCAGCTTTTGCAGATTAGTGATCATTTCGAATGGTTCCATCAGTTCATTTCTCATGAGCGTCACAATGTAGGTTATTAACAAAAGCTTATTTCTAACTAGCGGGCATTCACACAGGTACACCAAAGAGAAAGGTCTCCTTCCAGCATTGCTTGTCGATATAGAGACATGACACTGAAGTTTACAAAGGCGCAGACGATAGTTGATTACGTAGATGAGTGTGGAGGCGAAATCAAATCTCATTTCTTTTCGTTGAGTATTCCTCCTGGAGCAGTCGTGGGCAGTGCTGTAAACGTTGGTTTCACCGTTTACGAGTATCAATCTGAGGAGTCAGAAGGAGTTGAAGATGATACAGACATAACAGATCTTCTGGTACTACATCCGTGTGGCAAAAAATTCGCAGAAAATGTCACAATCAGAATGAGTCTTTTGTCATGTGTTGAACATCAACGAGTTTTACTCTTTTACAAAGGGCCAGACTCCGTCTCGTTTTCTGATACTAGTGTTGGAGTGAATCTGACTGAAGTTCACGGTGGCATGTCGGCTCTCCTTCGTGAATCATATCTGGATATCACAACGTCACATTTTTGCAAGTTTTTTGCTTGCTTGTTTGGCTGCGTTGGGCATACCTATCACACACTAGCGTTTGGTAGGTGGGGAAAAGGAGAAACCTCGCTAAAGGAAGCAGTAATTGATATTCACTTCACATCTCCCAGAACGAGTCACGTCGTTAAAAACTTGAAGCGCAACGAAAGCTTGTCCTTGCTCCTGGAACAGAACGCAAGAATATATTTTGATGGCACAGTTAACCTTGAAGTTAAAAATATTTGTGCTGGTTGGCAACTGATTTCTGACGCCATCATGCCTATTGACGAACGAAGCCTGAAGCAAGCAAAGAAAAATGCTGACAAGTACCACACGCAATCTTTGACTTTAAAGAAACAGAAAGAAGATGCAGCTAATTATCCATGGATTGAACTGCGTCTTACAGGCGGAAAAAAACTAACGTTTTCTTTACAATGAAAGAATATTCTTCATACCAAGCACAGGCAAGTCCGGGTGAAGTTAGGTCAGCCTCAGCCGGTGAGTACTTTGATCAGCCGCTGACTAACTCAGCTGTACGACGTTTATCAACGGAGTCTCCGAATAGACAGGGTACGGGTAATTTTTTTTTAAAAAGTTTTTTGACATTGTTTTGCAGAAACGCTGAAAAGAAAACCTCCCCCCCAAGAGCTAAATAAACTGAGTGCAGAAATTGCTACTGAGTGGAGGCCTATTGCTCGATGTCTGCTGTCATTTCCTGACGTGACAATCGGTCAAATTGAAGAGGACTACGCGAATGTCCGAGAGCAGGCTTACCAATGTCTCCGAGAATGGATGCTGCAGGAGTCAGAGTCTGCAACTGTGGAAACGCTGTGCAGAGCTCTTTGCAGCGAAGGTAAGAAAGCTGTCGCGGCAAAACATTTTAAACTAGACGACGACGTTCTAAGGGGCTTCAATGTCTGATGTTTGCTTTCACGCACATTTGTATGAACGCATTCCAATCCCCGAGAGAAGACCTCTGAGGCTCATCATGGCTGGACTTATGAAAGAAGAAGGTTCTTCTAAACTTTCGGAGAGACATCATGCAGTTGTTTTCTGTTCTTTTCTTAGCCGGAAATGCATCTGATGAGCTGAGCCGGGAGCTCATAGAGAAACAACTTCCTTCGGTTAAGGTCGAGTATGAGAAACGAGAAAAGAACGACGATTGGGTATACGACATCTTTCTGAGCTTCTCGGGGAAGGGATCGCGAGACTTCTGTCGTCAAGTGCGCGACAGGCTGGAGTCTGCCGGAGCAAAGGTGTTCCTCGACGAGGAGAGCATTGAAGGGGGTAGTCACATTGTTCCAGTGTTGCTGGAGGCGCTTGGACAATCCAAATACGTTGCCGTCTTCTTGACGCACGAAATGAAAGGATCCTCTCATCCTGAAGCCGAAGCAACGGTCGCCCTGAAAGTTCATGGAGCCCGCGGCCGCCTACTTCCCTTGTTTCACACCATGTCTCCTGAGGAGTGTTGTGATGCCGACATCTTCGTCTACTTACCGGGTTCAGATGAAAAGCTTTACCAAATGATTGCTAACATTGTTGGCAAGAATCTGCAGAAAGAAAAGAAGGAAGACAAAGTCAATACAGCCGCTCGTTTTATTCTTAAATCTATGAAATTTGAAATAAAAGAAATGGACACCGATCGTAGACGAGTAAGAGATGTTGTACTCACGTTTTATTCGGTCTAATTTATTTGTTATCTAAATAGGCGTTCCGTCAGGAAGCAATAGGTGAGCAATGACGGTATAGGCATATTTGACGTCTGTTTTTTAGAAATAATGAAAAGAAAGCCTACCGAGCGAGAACTAAACAAACTGAGTAAAGAACTTGCTACTACTTGGAAGCCAATTGCTCGATGTCTGCTGTCAGATCCTCACGGGACAATCGGTCAAATAGAAGTTAACTACGCGAATGACGTCCGAGAGCAGGCTTACCAAGCTCTACAGCAATGGATGCAGCAGGCGTCAGAGTCTGCAACCGTAGAAGCACTGTGCAGAGCCCTTTGCGGCGAAGGTAAGAAAGCCATTGCTGGAACAGTTTTTAAACTAGACGACGAAGTTCTCAGTGGCTTCGAGTATTAATTTTTGCTACATTTATATGCGCTATACTTAGCTGAACTATTAGCTAAGAATTTTCAGGTTGTTTAATTAAAAACTTCCTCCTCAAACGATAGATAGACGGTGTATGATCTCACGAGAGGAGTTGCGATGATACAGGAAGTCGAAGAGGAACTCGAAAGCAAAACAAATCGCCCAATATCACGTGCGCTTGGGGAACGCATTCCAATCCCCGAGAGAGGACCTCTACAAGGCTCATCATGCCCGACCCCAAGTGGAAAATACTTACTCGAGCGCAAAAGGATGTTGTTCTTTATCTGAGCAACATTCTAGGCGGTTCTCTTCTCGATTCACTTCTGGCAGAGGGACTTCTGACCGAGGCGAACTACGAGAAGCTTCGAAAAATGAGAGAAACCAAAATTGATAATGAAGTAGCGCAGGAGCTGGTTGTAATGCTCAAAAAAACGCCTCCAAGAAGTTACGACAAGTTCTGCAAAGTGCTCCGTAATGTCGATGGAGGAAAGGATGTTTACGATAGACTTGTCAAAGAAGAAGGTGCGTCTGAACTTTCACAGAGACATCATGCAATTTTTTTCTGCTTTTCCTAGCCAAAGAGTCATCCGAACAATCTGATGAGCTGAGTCGAGAGCTTATCAAGCAGAAACTTCCTTCGGTTGAGGCCGAGTATGCGAAACGTGAAAAAACCGACGATTGGGTATACGATGTCTTCCTGAGCTTCTCCGGCGCTGGATCAAGAGCCTTCTGCCGTCAAGTACGCGACGAGCTTCAGTCACTGTGTAGAGGAGTGAGAGTGTTCTTTGACGAGGGAAGCATTGCAGGAGGTAGTCACATTGTTCCCGTCTTGCTCAAAGCACTTGGAGAATCCAAATACGTTGCCGTCTTCTTGACGCACGAAATGAAAGGATCCTCTCATCCTGAAGCCGAAGCAACGGTCGCCTTGAAAGTTCATGGAGCCCGCGACCGTCTGCTTCCCTTTTTTCACACCATGTCTTCTCAGCAGTGCTGCGACGCTGACATCTCCGTTTTCTTGCCGGATTCGGATGAAAAGCTGTATGAAATGATTGCTAAAATTGTTGGCAAGAACCTGCAGAAAGAAAAGGAGGAAGACAAAGTCAATGCAGCCGCTCGTTTTATTCTTAAATCTATGAAATTTGCAGTAGAAGAAACGGACACCGACGGTGGACGAGTAAAAGGTGAGCATTGACGGTACACCTTGTCTAGTCTTGACAAGTCCAATGACATTTGATTAGCTGATTGTTAGCAATTAACTGTGCATGCTGGTTTTGTGGTCGTCCGGTCTGTGTACTCAATACAAAAATAATTTTAGCTGCTTTCCAGGATTGCTGCAGGAAGAAATTCAAGAGAAACATCTTAGGGCTGTTTACTTGAAAATTCAGGCGTTCTGGAAGCGCGTTGCTCGTGAGCTGGGTTTACCTGAGTACGAGATTGGCTCGTGTGAGCGCTCTAATTCATTTGACGAAGAAAGGTGCTATGATATGTTGCAAAGATGGAAAACGAGGCAGAGGGGTAAAGGGAAGGCTTGGGATTTGGCTTCTGCAATATATAAAGCACAGCTGGAAGGAGTTGTAGAGGAAGTCTACGGCAAAAGCGTGCTGAAAGCATTGCAGCTAGCAATTAAATAAATTTCAGTGGTTACAATAGTATTTCATTATTTGTATCCTAAAATAAACCCAATGTTTTTAAATTTGCATCCGGGACCGCGCTACAACTTCGAGGAAAAAACGCTGCGATGACCGGCCAGCACGACGGTCTGTCGGAGCAGAAACAGGTCAGACAGCCTAGCGGCCAAAGTATCTTCCGTCTAACGTCACCCTTAGAGGGAAGATCTCAACAATCTTCGAGAAATCTTCGGCATCGGCGAAGAGCAAGCGCTAAAGCTGTACCAGGTCGGCTAAGAGCTCTTCCGGTCTTCCAGAGAAGCGAAAACAGTTCTAAGACGCGCAGGAAAACGAGAAGAGCGTAACGAAGACTATCGAAGCGATGACAGCGAAGCAAGAGAACGAAGAACCGCTTCGAAGCGCGTACGGCGACACCGCGGAATCGTCGTCGTGGAAATCGTCGAGGGAAACGCCTCAATTAGCAATCGAGACTCGAAAAGTGAAGAAGGAAGAGCCGAAGCCGACTCTCATCGATTTGACGTCGACGGAAGACGGCGACGACGATGTCCAGAGAGCGATCGCATTGAGCCTTCAAGACGCCGTGGGGTTAGAGATAGATACACGCTCAAACGTTAGGATTAGCAGTGCAGCATGTCTTAGTACAGAAACAGTCTCACAGATAAAAGTACTGACTGACTCAACTGTATCTCGTAGTGAATATTCTATTCGTTAGAAAGAGTTATTTATTCTTTATGCATAGAATTATATTAGTGGAGCTCCTCTGTCTCGAGAAGACCAAGATTTGAGCAGGTTCGAAACTTCCCCTACACGAAAACTCAATCGTGAACTGTTGCCTCCCTCCAAAGAGCTGTCGAGGCTAGCATGGCCGATACGAAAGGCGGCTCGACACGCCGGCGCTGATACGACTCCCTCTTGCTTCACATTGATCCTCTGAATCCCCACGAGAGAATCCGCGACGGAACCAATCCGGTGGGAATCAAAAACGTTGGGAATACGTGTTGGTTTAGTGCCGTCGTTCAGGTAGATGAAATAACAATCGAATTAGATTAAATAATTGGGGAGTTTTATGTTTCGTAGTCGTATCATCTTCCCGTTTTTCGTAACGTCGTCTTGGAGCACGCGAGTCTTGACGATGCACGCGTCGTCAACGGCGACGTGCCGGAGAGCGAACGAGACCAAGCATCGAGTCTGGCCGTGGCGTTCGTAAAGGACCTGAGAGACTTTCGTTTAGTCATATCTTTGCCATATTCGCCCAAAAATCGTCAAGTACACTTTTGTAGTTTTTATTTCAGATGTCCGGATTTCGTATTTGTATGTTATTTGTTTTTCGTTGCTAGGAAAAGAAATTTGTGCTGTCGCAATTGCGGGCGCTATAGAGTCGCTGTGACGAATTTCCCTTGATCAGCGAAAGAACGTATCTAGGAGATGAGGACGAGAAAACGACAACGTCAAACACGGAGAATAGCTAAAGAGGGAATTCTAATGCAAACAAATCGCACTGTATCACGTGCGTTTGGGGACTCGTAGACATGGCCGACCCCAAATGGAAAGTACTTCGTGGGCCTGTGTTTTCCCGTGCTGTTTCTCTTCTAAGCAACCTTATGCAGGATAATAATTTTCTTAATTTACTGGAAAATCGTGTTCTGAACTCAGATGAGAATGATATTGTATTTTCTCAACCAGAATTCAGATTTGGCACTGACGACTTGGCGAACCAACTACTTACGCTCATGTCGGAAAAGCCTCCAGGAAGTTACGACGAGTTGTGTGAAGTGCTTTGTGAGGTTGACAGAGGAAAGAAACTTTTTGATCTTATGAAAGCACGTAAGCTTCAGATTTTTTGCTTGGATTTCCTGCAGTAGATATGCGCCGGGCGCTGTTTTCATTTATTCTTTCTTTCTTTCTTTCTTTCTTTCTTTCTTTCTTGTAGAGGATCAAGCTATTGATGATGACGTGTACAAGCAAGCTCTTGCTTCTGGCTCAGTTCCCATCAATCGATATCGCGTGATGGTGGTTGGTCAAGATGGCGCGGGGAAATCATGCTTGATTGACTCCTTTTTGAATCGTCCTTTCAAAGCCAAAAACCCGAGCACGAACGGGGTTGCTATTCACATGGCTGTAACGGCAGCAGAAGGAAAGGAGGGTCAGAATACGTGGACGGAAGAGAATGACAAGGCGCAACATTTGAAGGATTTGCTTGCAGCTGGATATGTGATCAAGAAAAAAGACCAAGTTGTTATACCAATTTTCACGCAATATCGTTTAATTAATTTTTGTGTTAGGAGTCAAACCCGACCGAGGCAGTTTTTCATGCAAAGCGACAACAGAGATTGAAGAGTGCTGAAGATACAACTGTAAGTATTGAAATCACTTGTAAATGCGTAATCTTTTTCCTTCTACTACTTAGGAATTTGGCATAAAGAAACTTGCTGACTCGGAGTATTTCAAGTCAGATGAAGCTCTTGCTGCTCTCAAGAAATGTGAAGTCAATCAGAAGCTTCTCTGGGACTTGGGCGGACAAGAAAGGTATTTAGCATCTCACGCCGCTCTCATGCCCGCCGGCGCCGAGTCCGAGTATACGGTGTGCATGTATTTACTTGTCATTGACATCAGCAAGCCTCTTGACCATGAGGCGAAATCGTCTTATCGTCCCGGAAACGCTTCATCTCCCGACGTTCCTCTCCAGTTATTTAATATTGTGTATAACCGCGATTTTCCTCGTCACTGGTTCACATCGATTGGTATTTGCCATCCGTCGGACACGCCCTTCCCGTATTTGGGGGAAGATTTGAAAGTTTACTACTATCCCGTAATTCTAATCGCTGCCACACATATGGATGAAGTGGAAAAAAGGTCAGATTCTGAAGACTTTCTTGAATTTCAGAACACAGAACTTAACAACTTGATCTGCGACCTAAGATGCGAAGATCACGTTGTAAAAAACCCAGAAAACAGGCAATGGTTCTTTCGAGTAGATAATACCAAATCCGGGCAAACTGGAAGGCGTTGCGAAGGAGTCGAAACAATCATGTCTACACTTGACGGTTCTTCAAAAGACTATTGGTCCAAGAAAAACAATGACCGTCCTATGCCAGTGAAATGGGTTCATTTTGAATTGTCACTTGTTATGAAAAAAGGAGAGAAAATCATAAGCGTTGACAGAGCAATTAAGATGTCTCGTGCGTCCGAAATCGAATCTGACAAAGAGGCGTTGTCAGCTTTGAAATTCATTCACAACTTAGGTGCAATATTTTATTTCTGGGACGTACCCGAGCTGGCCGAGTACGTCATTGTCAATCCTGAGTGGCTGATTGACACCGTGGCAACGTTTGTAACGGCCAAAGAACCCACCATGGGCAGGAACCGGCGCCTTTGGCGAGAGCTTTGTAAAACGGGAGAAATTAGCAAAAAAGCAGTGCTAGGGAGACTTGAGGAAGCAAAGGTTGAGCGCAGAGATCAAGAGCCAGTACTTAACGTGCTAAATATGCTGGACATTATATGCGAATCGCCTGAAGATTCCTCAACGCTCTTGATTCCGTGCATGGTCACGAAAATGCCAACGGAATCTTTGGTGTGGGAAGAGTACAGTCCGTCACAAAAGTTCCCTCCACCCATCGTCATTTTTCCCAACGAAGTACAGACAATTCCCGAAGGATTTTTTTTTCGAATTGTGACGAAATTCGCTCGGAAGTACCCGGGACTCGCGAGTAAGCTTACTCGGAATCGAAGTATATTTAGAATAGGCAACAATCTAAAGCTGGAACTATTATACTATGACAGAGGCACTTGTTTGATCGTTTCAATGACCGGCGAAGGGGATATGGACAATGCATTGGCGTCGGTTCCGAAATCGGCTCCTGAAATTAGAGAATTCGTTGCTGAAAGCGTTAAAGACGCGAAAAAACGAGGAATGAGTGGATTGAAGCTCGCATTCTATTACCAAGTAACTGAGTGCATCAAGTCAGATGTCAACGGTGCTGGAAAGTTAAGTTGTCGACTGCCGGGTGATGGCTGTTTAGTGCAACTGCCTGACAGCGGGGTCTGCAGCCCCGGTCCGCTGGATTCACTCTTGTGCAAATCGGCAAAATACCCTAAGAAAGAAGAGCGAGAACTTGTTCGTCACTGGTACAAGAAAGAGGTGCCGGTAACACAGCTGTTCTATTCATGAATGATGTTTATTTTTTAGAGCGTGTCTTCTTCAGAATTACCAGGATTTCTGCAGGAAGAAATTCAAGAGAAACATCTTAGAGCTGTTTACTTGAAAATTGAGGCGTTCTGGAAGCGTGTGGCTCGTGAGCTGGGTTTACCTGAGTACGAGATTGGCTCGTGTGAGCGCTCTAATTCATTTGACGAAGAAAGGTGCTATGAAATGTTGCAAAAATGGAAAACGAGGCAGAAGGGTAAAGGGAAGGTTTGGGATTTGGCTTCTGCAATATATAAGGCAGAGCTGGGAGGAGTTGTAGAGGAAGTCTACGGCGAGAGCGTGCTGAAAACATTGCAGCTGGCAATTAAATAAATTTCAGTGGTTGCATTAGTATCTCATCTTTTGTATCCTAAAAACATCCACAATGTTTTTTCAAAATTTGCATCCGGGACTGCGCTACAACTTCGAGTAAAAACGCGACGATGGCGGGCCAGCACGACGGTCTGTCCGGGCAGACACAGGTCAGACAGCCTAGCGGGCCAAACTATCTTTCGTCTAACGACACCTTTAGAGGGAAGATCTTAGTAATCTGCAAGAAATCCTCGGCATTGACGAAGAGCAAGCGCTAAAGCTGTACCAGTTCGGCTAAGAGCTCTTCCAGAGAAGCGAAAACAGTTCTAAGACGCGCAGGAAAACGAGAAGAGCGTAACGAAGGCGATCGAAGCGATGACAGCGAAGCAAGAGAACGAAGAACCGCTTCGAAGCGCGTACGGCGACACCGCGGAATCGTCGTCGTGGAAATCGTCGAGGGAAACGCCTCAATTAGCAATCGAGGCTCGAAAAGTGAAGAAGGAAGAGCCGAAGCCGACTCTCATCGATTTGACGTCGACGGAAGACGGCGACGACGATGTCCAGAGAGCGATCGCATTGAGCCTTCAAGACGCCGTAAGAAACGAGGGGGGTTAGAGATAGATACACGCTCAAACGTTAGGATTAGCAGTGCAGCATGTCTTAGTACAGAAACAGTCTCACAGATAAAAGTACATGTACTGACTGACTCAACTGTATCTCGTAGTGAATATTTCGTTAGAAAGAGTTATTTATTCTTTATGCATAGAATCACATTAGTGGAGCTCCTCTGTCTCGAGAAGACCAAGATTTGAGCAGGTTCGAAACTTCCCCTACACGAAAACTCAATCGTGAACTGTTGCCTCTCCAAAGAGCTGTCGAGGCTAGCATGGCCGATACGAAAGGCGGCTCGACACGCCGCCGCCGATACGACTCTCTCTTGCTTCACATTGATCCTCTGAATCCCCACGAGAGAATCCGCGACGGAACCACTCCGGTGGGAATCGAAAACGTTGGGAATACGAGTTGGTTTTAGTGCCGTCGTTCAGGTAGATAAAATAACAATTGAATTAAATAATTGGGAATTGGGGAGTTTTTATGTTTCGTAGTCGTATCATCTTCCCGTTTTTCCTAACGTCGTCTTGGAGCACGCGAGTCTCGACGATGCACGCGTCGTCAACGGCGACGTGCCGGAGAGCGAACGAGACCAAGCATTGAGTCTGGCCGTGGCGTTCGTAAAGGACCTGAGAGACTTTCGTTTAGTCGTATCATTGCCATATTCGCCCAAAAATCGTCAAGTACACTTTTGTAGTTTTTTATTTCAGATGTCCGGATTTCGTATCTGTAAGTTATTTGTTTTTCGTTGCTAGGAAAAGAAATTTTTATGCTGTCGCAATTGCAAGCACGAATAAATGATGATGGATCAGTGAGAGAATCGATCGAGGAACCCGAGGACGAGATGGTGACACAGCGTCAGCACGGAGAACAGCTAAAGAGTGAATTCTAATGTAAACTAATCGCGTAGTGCGTTTGGGGACTCGATATCCTGTATGTTGATCCCACAAAGCGGTACAGGTAAGATTAATTAATTAATTGTATAGTAATACCTAGTGTTGGTAGAATCTACCTTCGCCTCCTCTGCATCTAACACAGCCTATCAGCAGGCGAGTAGAACCCTCTCATTATACCCATTATTCGTCTTGACTTGAAGCTCACAAAAAGTTCTGTATTGTCAATTAATTCAAAGGAGATGGGTCAGAAAAGACGGAGGTGGTCCGAAAATCGGATATACACTCACAGTGTTACCACGGAACTTACTAGATAATGATGGCCCGTTGTTAGCCATCATGTGATCCCCGAACACCCTTAGCACGGTGTCCAAATCCAATCTGTATTAGTGCCTACTGTCAGTATTTGCATTATGGGCAAACCACGGCGTGCTTATATTTATCTGCCGGGAAATGTAAAAATAGGATTGGGACACCTGGTGGCTATGCCTTTACTCCACTGATTTCAGGTGTTCCTTTATATATCAAAAGAGCGATTCACCTGTCGAGTAAAGGTGACACAGAGCTACCCTTCCCTGGCCCCCCTCGGGTGCATGATCGTCTCAAGTAGCACGTTATCAGCTCGCAGTTGCGTTTGCGTGCTGCGAGCTCCGCTCCCAGCACGACAAACCCAACGTGCTCCTTTAGCCCGGGGAATTAAAATCAGCGTTTCGATGATATTAATTTTATTTACGACGGAAACAACCCTCGACACGTATTGGTCGATCTAACCGGGTGCCGTACATAGTTTCTAGAAGCCCGGATGTTTATCACGTGGTCCTGTTTTCTCATCGACCCTCGACGTTTCGTGCGCTGCGAGGAGCTTGCTTTGCCAAACGATAACTCTGATCGACGTGCTGTTAACAGTCAGTCAAGAAACCAATGTCACTGTCAGGTAGAGTCGTGCAGCGGTTTTCGGACATCAGGCTTTTGGGACAGCTGCCTGCAAGCGACGCGGCGGTTTCCCAAGTCCCATATGGCGTTAGGGGATTTCACTGACCTGCCGCGTTCAGACGCACAAGCGGGCCTAACGCTCGCGAAAGCACAGCTGTCAAGTCACTATATTAGATCGGGACTATATTAGAACAGCAACGCCCAATGATGTAAGGTGCTTGCGCAGTAGCAAACTACGTTAAGATAGGTAGCCACCCCTGACAACGGCTTCGTAACTCGATTAGCGATTTTCAGCAAAGGTTTACGACGTTTTACACCAGCATGCAGTGATGAAATTTATTGTGTATTGATTGCGACGCCTTGTCATACCCAGAGAGTGAAAATGGCGCCAAAACTTTCTGTTCTAATATAGTCCTGTTCTATTATAGTGCCTTCTAAGATGGCACTATTTTAGAACAGGGTCTATTTTAGAACAACCTCTTTTCAGTGCAGAAGCAGATGAAAACTCATGCCAGTGACCGCCTTGTAGCTATCGTGCATGGCCTGCATGGCCTGCATGGGTGCACGTTGGGACCGAGTCTGTTCTAATATAGTCCTGTTCTAATATAGTTCCTTCTAACATGGCACTATTTTAGAACAGGGTCTATTTTAGAACACACCGAACACACGTTTATGCAAATGTTTTTATTTCATGAATAATGAGATTACTTAATTTTCGCTCAACGTCAGCGATTTAGTGTATAAGCAAATGCATGTAAGCAAGTCAAAGTAGACGTGAAAACGTCGAACGTTCGCGCTTACTACTAAATGCCGGTAACTTACTAGCTCATGCTACCGCGTCGTCGAACGACGCAACTTAAACTCAACGTCAACGCAACTCTTCTTACTAAGTTGTAGTTACAACGCCATATTGACGTGACAGAGGGTCAGAGGTTACCTCAGAGATTAACCTCCTCTAATTTGAGTAGGAAGGCTTAAAACGATGAGAAGGACGATCGAATAAAAGAAGAAACCGACAGAGCGAGACATGACAGATCTAGAGTGAATCCCTGAGGTCGTATGG